>NW_020884902.1:5984395-6301798 GCF_003945725.1 Corapipo altera | reverse complement strand
CATTCCTTCAGCTTTCTTAGAGTGATTCCATGTTAATCTGCTGAAGGTCAAGCTGAGAAAATTGCGGAAACAAAACCAGTGCTCTTGGGAATCATGTCACGTCACGTTGGGCTCACAGACAAATGGGCATTAGCTGTAGATACAGGTACTTGCCAGTTCATCAAACTCCTTCACGTGTCTGGTATCTTATCTTGGATTATGAATTATTGCATTCAATTTAATATTTTATGACTTATTAGCGTGCAATTGTTTTCATATATTTGTACATTAAATATAGAAGGAATGGGTGTAACCTGAAGTACAATTCTCTCTCTGTGATTGGCCACAATAGAGATCCTGGTAGTAATTTTATCAAGAAGTAAAATGTGAAGTTGTGTCTTTTAAAGAACTGTTTGTGTTTTATTCGTCAGTGTCTCATTGTAACTTTTCTTTATAGCTTGGGAGTTTCATGACTCAGAGAAGCACTAGAACACAGATATGTTGACAGACTTGCTTTCTGTCATTTCATTTAAATTGAATCCATTCTCTAAACCTCTAGATACATTGCTAAGACATACCTTTCCATTTTTAAATGCCTCCTGCTTTTTCTTCAGTTGTGAAATAGTTACTTGTTCCACCACACTCCAAAAAAATATATAAACCAATATAAATATATAAATTATACAAAAACACAGAAAGCCACCACCAAACCCAGCCCAAAATCAAAACACAAAAACAAGAACTATATGCAAAACTAACAAAAAAAAGAAGAAAAAAAAAGGAAAAAAAATTTTGGAAATTTTGTTAGGGTATTAAGAACAAAACAAATTGCTTTTCCTGAGAACACAGTCAAACAAAAAGGATTGGGTTATTCTAAATGTATGGACAAATAAATAGTTCTTTCTGTACCTTATGCTACCAAGAATTTAATTTAATCAACTAAATATTAGTTTTCCACATGAATTTCTAGTTTGGATGAGGAATCAACCTTATGGTTCATCTTCCTGAAGCTGTATAACTTCTTTTTTTGTCTCCATATTAGAATACCTTAGCTGAAATGTTGGACTGTGTTTCTTGAAAACAAGAGATAACTAATAGCCAAGATAATGAAGAGGGGACAGATTTACACTTCTTTTCTTCCCTGTCTGCTTCTGCTCTTCAGGGGAGCACTTGACACAGCACCATTCAGACCACACAGAAAGCACCATAAATCCCTCACACTTCTTGAAGTGGCTGCAAGGAGACCTGTGTCAGTTTGTTTATCCCAAATTCCTTCTGTTTACTGGTTTCATCTGGGCATTTAAAACAGTTTTATACTGTTGCAGACCTTTTTGATTGATAAAAACCTGAAATAGGAGTAAAAGAACCACAACAGTGATGAAAAATATAAAATTGTGGAAAAAAAAGTGATAAAGAGATAATCAGAATTATTTTTTGCCCCAGCAAATAAGGAATGGACCTTGTTTGAGGAAGAAAGGAATGAAGGATTTTATTTATGAACAGATGCAAGAGTTAAAGACTTAGGTTTGTCTAAAAGAAGGGACAGTCATAACAACTCACATACATACACAGCAGTTAGCCTTAGTGGAGAAAATAACATATACTGTTCTCTGTACTGGGAATGGGATAAAAATAATAGTGAACACTTCAATATACAAGATGTAGGCCAGCCTAGGAAAACATTTCATCTGAAAGGCTAATAGGTATTTAACTCCACCAAACAGGTGGTTATGAGACCGTTACTTTAAGAATAGCTTAGAGAAATGTGTCAGAAATACTGCCAGTGTCAGACATTCACAGGGTTGGCCTGACCTGAGCCTAGAGATGAACCCTCCAAGTCTTTCCTAGACTCATTACCTAAGATTTAAAATTGATCTTATTGGTAAAATGTAATACAAGGACTTAGGATCTTGCTTGTGACCTAATTTCCTTCAAAAGTACCACTACAATAAGGATCAGAGGTTTACTGGATTACCAGAATATTGGTTAAATTAATTTCAGAGCTCTAATTTAATGAGGGCCTGATCCATAATGCTATAGACAAATTTGGAATTCACTTTCCTTAAAAAAAGAGAGGTAGAGGAAAAGAATGTGCATCTTTGACTGACTGAGAAGGCTAATTAAAAAAATCAGTATTTTTCATGCAGTTCTCTGAAAGATGGTTTATTGTGATTGTTTTTCAGTTCTGTGTTCATTTGATACAGGACAATCTTTAAGGCTTTTACAGCAGTTATGTTTGAATGCGTTGCAGGATCAGTTCTTGTCCAGCTGTCCAGTCCCAGCTCTAGTTCAGAGCCAAAACTGCTGCATAAACCTCAGCCTTCAAAATCATATTTAGCTGGCATGGATTGGACTTCAGAGAAGCTATAAATGAACACGTCAGTGCACACAGACAGTATTAGCAGACAGAAATAGCTGAACTTAGATGATGCAGAAGTTATTTAAGGAAAATTAAGTTACATTAGTAGCTTGTCTGAGAGCAGCAGATAGTTTATGTTTGCCAGATATTTTGACTTGAGAGAAGTAAGGCTGGATGACTTTTAAGAACAAAAAGTAAGGCAGGACAAGGTTCAATAATGACACAGAATGGAAGAAAATGTCCCACCCAGTAGCAGAAACTTTAATTGTAACATTATTAATCTTTGATTACTGATCTTTGTGGAGGAAATGTAATATATTGTGAGAAGAGTGAATGATTTCAAAAGAATGACACACACTATGCTGGGCACTGGACAACTTGTGCAAATACAAGTTTGAAACTGAATCTTGAAGACTTTACCCTCTAAGGAGACTACAAAGACTTCAACAGATACCTGATAGCATATATTGTCTGCTGGCCACTGTCCACATTCTTCCTTGGTGACTGTGTGACAAGCGCGGTTACTCCTATGTGAACTTCGCCAATGGACAACTGTTTTCAAGATTGACATATAAAAATGCAAACAAAAGATAAATGACAAGAGTGTAACATTTCAAATGAAAAAAATCTAAGGTAAATATGAAGTTTTATTATATGACTTACTACTGGTGAAGCACATTAAAGTCTGGCTACTCCTGAGTGAATTCTGATTCCTTTTCAGTGGTGACAGAAGCTGGGAGCCTGCTAAAGCAACCTGGGATGCTCGGTATATTTGCTTCCATTTTTATTCTTTGCAGCAGGTTTTCATAGAACACACTGTAGACAGACATCTGAGGACTTTTATTTCTCACAGAATACACCAGAGCTGGATGGCTGAGAAGAGAAAGTGCTAAAGGTTGACTTCAATGGGAATGTTCCCTGCCGAAGGTGAAGATTTGACCCAGAAAGGTTCGAGTGTGTTTCTGAACAAACCGAATTATCTTTTGTGCTTCCCAAACATGGGGCACCTAAAAAAAAAGCTAAAGTTTAGCTCCCAGCCCACATGTTTGAATGAAACTATTTCATGTTATTCCTTAAAAAAAACCCCTTCTATTTTACTTCCAAACTGCTGTGAAATGTTATACTCAAAATAAAAACTGTCTTCAACCCTGAGTTTTGTAAATGCAGTGCATTAGCCCTGCAAGCCCTGCTTGCTGTTTAGATTTTTATTAATTCTAAACTCACCTCTTTCCATGAAACTCTTGATTCCCTTTTTACTTGCATTTATTTGCACAGTAAGAACATGTTACTTTTTAAGCAATTGCTTTAAAATTTGGACCTTATTCTTTTAACACGGAATATTTGTATTGAACAAAAATACCACAATCTAAATGATGCAAACTGTGTTTGGTCATGAATAATGAAGACTTGTTTCTTCTTCCAAAGATAAACTGTCTACATCCTGGCTCTATGATATTCTTATCTATGAAAATATTATTTTCATTATTCTGAAATATTTCTAATCTACCTAAATTATCAGTTTGTTTAGGATTATTTGATCATTATTGTTTATTTAGAGCAGCACTTAAAATTATTTTCTAAAACCTCTCACATATTTGCAATATTTGGGCCTATTTCAAAATGTCTTCTCTATTTTGTTCTGATGTAATCTCTTTACTGAATCTAAATTAATCACTGTGATTTCTCTTCTCTTATATATATATTTTTTCTGGAATTTTATACAGCAAATGAGCAAACAATAATTTTTGTCTATCTAATGCTGATATATACAGTATGTTGATCTTAGAATGTTATGGTTTAGATTGTTTTAATGTGTTCGTTAAATTTAATATTGAATATTGAAAAGTTAAATAGTTAATAGCTATTTATCAAAATAGAGAAAGAACCAATGTACATGTAATTTTGTCATGTTGCAGTATTTAAATACTTTTCAGCACAGTTCAACACATTCCTGTTAATAATCAAGCACATCTTGTATCTGATTAAAGGTGACCAGTTCCTAGAAGAAGAAACATTGTAAGAAATGAGCTAATAACATTAAAATGTGGGAAATCATTTTCGAAAAGTCTGAATCCAGACTTGTGCTTTATAAATCACAACCCAGAAGTAACTGGGGATTCAGCCAGATCTCATTAATTGCAGAGGAAGAGAAACTATAAAGTCTGAAATTTATGTAAAACCAGTTCACTGGTCTATTCTTTTATGGGAACTATTTGGAATCAATCTGTATCTACAACTCTTCTATGGGAAATGAGTTGAAGAGCTACAGCAGGTGCTTTAAAGTAATAAGGGATTTCCTATGAAACCCAGTGGACTGATGACTCACCAGTTTAATTATGGCCTACTCTTCTGTTGTAAAAGCAGGACCATCATTTGTAAAAGGTTCTTATTCAGTAAATGAGTTTGAACAGAAAATCTTTTACAGGGAAAAGAAGATACCCATATTTTATTTTAAGAGGTATAGGATTTATAGGGAACATCTTCAGACTACTACAATGATTAGTGTTGTCTGAGTATCCCCAGAGTAACTGGATGGAGAAGCAGTAACTCTTTTTGTGCAGTCTGGCTTTTCTTTACTTTGAATTTGTGACTTATTTTTCAGTTCAGCCATTTGATTTATTCCTAAATTATATATATATATATATATCCCAGGCAGACATTACCATAGTTCATACTGCTTCAGAATGGTTGGAGTGTTTTTGTGGGTTGTTTTTTTCCTCCATTAAAAAGGAGTGGCTTAAATTACAGTTACTATTTCTTAATTTCACAATACCATTCCTTTCTAGAAAATTGCATATACCTGGAAAACAGAGCAGGCTTTATAAATGGTGAACCACCTCTTGTAGCTGCCAGTGGGACTTTTACTATTTACTTGGAAAACCACAATCTTTCACCCCATAAAATGGGAGATAAGATCTACCATACCCAAAGCATCTCTACTATAAGCAATAGACACCTCAGATCTGATGATACAACTTGCCATCCTGACAAGCAATAAAAGTCCAGGGAACCATAATAACTGAATCAGAAACACCCCACTCTTTACAATATTTATTACAAAGTAGCTGTTTCCTTTGAAAACACCATTCATGTAAGTGAGGGAGACTCTGGTATTTAGGGTGTGGTAGAAAAAAATCATTAGGCAAAATGGATTTTTTCATGGACAGATAGGTCATTTAGCACAGACCTGTGTTCATTTTTTAGGTTGGGTGGTTGGTGTCATTTGACTGCTCTACTCAGAAATCATTAATGTGATTTTGCCTGTGCCTGTCATTGTCTAGCACAATGCATCTTCTTGATAAAAGGTAAACTTTTGGTATCTGGAGGGTAAAGGAAATAAAAAAGACTCATAGCTGATATAAATCAAGAGAAAAAGGGGAAAAGGAAGCCACTTAGAAGAGTAGGTGTCATTGATTGACTGTAATTTTAAAGGGTCTTTCTTACGATGGACAAATTCTTGGAGTGTTCATTAACTAATGGAATTATGGTAGGAGATGTCTACTGTCTCCACAGAACATCAGGTTAAAAAGTGCAGAGGAATAATGGGCTTTTCTCTATCATGGATCAGTGTCCTCACTGTCTGGAGCTCACTCAAAGACCCTGGAAAGGATCAAAGGGTTTTCACTGTTGAAATTCATGTTTGTGCTTTCCTTTTCTTCAGTAACAGTATACACACATGAACTAGGAGACTAGGTGGGGAAAAAAAAAAAGAAGGAAATATCACTGTCAGAGAAGAAAATTCCCCTTCTGAAATTCCTGCTTAAAGCATCAAATGAAGTTGAACTCAGAGGGTTAAGCTATAGAAGAAAAGCACCTGGGCTTTAATATATTCAATTACCCAGAAAACAAAATCAATTTTGTTTTTGTTAATAGCATTGAAATATGCATTACACTGTTTTAATTAAAGCAGTCTATTACGCTTGCCATTCAGCTCATTCCTGCATATTCCCTTAGGGCAGTAGTCATGTACTGTGATAAAACATAATGAAAATAATTTATAAAGGAAACAATACAATAAATCAATCTGATGCTTAATGAACCTGCATTACAAGAATGGATACAATATTCTTTTTTAGAGTATATAGTGCATTCTCCTCAAATGACTGAAAGAATGCCCTACAGCACTTAAAAAAATAGCACCTAGCTCCATCTCAGCATGCTTTTAAAGCATTGTCACTTGCAATTTAAGCAATTTTTGACAAAACAAATAGAAATCTCTTTTATTTACACTAGGTTTCTGATTTTACTGTTATTTTAACTTTAGTCATATTCATCTGCCTCGTAGGGACACCTGTAGAGACCACAGGGATTCAACTCATATGCATACTTCAGCAGTCAGCTATTTATTGTCTGTATTCCAGAGACCTAAATTTTCTAGCTAAGATCAAAGCTACTCAGGTAAAATTCTCAGCTTTCCATCATAAAGATGAACAAAAATAACAGGAAAACTATTGCCTTTAATTATTTTTATATATATGCAAATGACCCTTAAGGACTTCTTTCATGTTCAGCCAGTGATTGGATTTGTTGATTACCTTTATGTGACAACTGTCTGGGAATATCTGTCAGTACATGATGTTTCATTCAGTGACCAAATGTGTGTGCAATGGTCTAATTTAGTACAGTATTTGTCATTTCTGTGAAATGTGTCTTGTCTGCTTGTCTGCTACAAGATCTGCTACACTTGGAACAATCCTTGCTTAAGAATTTGATCACTCACATATTTATAGGAGAATTCAATTGATTTAGCAAACTGGATTGTTCAGAAAAACTAGGACAGCAATAGTGAAATGGATCATACAACACAGTCCAAAGACTTTGAGAGAGGAGTCACTCAGGGTGACTTGACCATGAATCCTATGGCCACAGTCTACAGGTAGTTGCTAATCATGTATTAAACCATGTTTTCCCAAGCTGGTGGATAAGGACTGAGTAGGAAGAAAAAAAGAACTCTACCTATGACAGCTGAATAAACTGAAATTAGCTTTGAGATTGCAACATGCCATGGTGCTTGTAGCTCACCAGTAAATTGGGAACAAAGGAGAAAGAGTGTGGAGGTGATGAGAGATAAAGATTCAAGAAATTTTCTCAGGGTATGGTGTACCCTGAGAAATTTTTATTGCAGGGATGGAGTGGTTGGAGCATCCTTTAAGTTAACTAAAATGGAATAATGTATTTATTTAGATCTTCCATTTTTCCATTAAAAAAAACCAAACAACAACAACAACAACAACAAAACAAACAAACAAAAAAAACCAAAACAAAAAACAAACAAACAAAACAGAAGGGAGTACCACAATGCTTTTCAAAAAAGATAGTCAAATGCTTCTTGCAGAGACTTGAATTGGGCCAAGAGGGGAAGAAATATCCTCCAAATAGTATTTTCTGAAATGCTATAACTAAACCTGAAGGTCCTGTGTAACAATTCAGGAATACAATTTATTGCTCTGGTTATTCATAGTTTTTATGGAGGAAAAAAGAACAGATAGGAGAGAATGGTTCCAGTAAGTATTATCAAATACTTAAATGCTGTTAGAGAGCAGTTCCAGAACTGTTAGCTTTTCATGTTTTCTGTCTTCTCTCACACCAAATCACAAACCAGCTCAGGAGCACAACAGGAATATCTAGGACAAGCTGCTGAAGCAGAGTTGCAAGAGCCACTCCGAAGATTTCACAGACACCCAGAGGAGCAGGGCTTGGCCGGCAGCCAGAAGAGCCCGGCAGGAATCCTTTCCTAAGGCATCATCTGGTCAGAGCTGCATCAGCTCACACAAAAGCTGTATGAAGCTGTAAATCCCCACTCACCCTGGGGTACAAATTTAGCAGGAGACAACAATCCCTGCCCCTCAGTGGGGCAGCAGCCAACATCAGCTCCTCCATAACAACTTGGCTTTTTGAGAAACAGCATCTCCCGGTGTTGCAAAATTTGCCATTGCCACCCCTGTAACTATTACTACAGGCAGCTGTTAGAGGCTCATCCCCTAATTTAGGAGAGAAGATTTAATACTTTTGGAAGCCTGCTGATACATGGTATTAGATGTGTCTGAAGAAGGCCCAGCTCCCCAGGTTACCTGCCTTAGGCAGGTTAGATAGACGAGCTGACCGCTCCATGGTTCTATAAACCATGTCTTATCTCAAATGTTTATTTCTTTTACTAAGAGAACCAAAAACCCTTTTGCTGAATTACAGGAGCAGACATGAAATGGTCAGGTAAAGCTCCCACAGTCTGGTGGGTGACAGAAATCCATTGCATTTTCTCCTTCCTTATATTCATTGTTTCTACCGTATGTGACTTTTTTCTAGGTGAATAATTACTCTGCTTGACAGAAAGCTCTCTGGGAAAGTGTGTTCATACGTGAAAAATGGTCCTAAATGGAGTGATTTCAAGTCTCTAACTCTTGCCATGAATTCTCCACTCCTCCAGCCCCATATTTTCTGATTGCTAAAACGTTTTCGGTATGGAAATTAGTGACTTTTCCCCACTTTAAATAGCACCATAATAGTACAAAACAAAGCCAGGCATTTCACTCAGTCTTGAGATTAATTTACAGACAAATCTTATCATTCCAAACAAAGTGGAAGGTCTATTACGAGAATTGTTTTCCCTTTTAATGATTAACATACTTATTTTAGATAGAATAGAAATGGATAAGAATATAAAACCTGCAGGTTCACAGAGAAGAGAACTTTTATTGCCCCCAAAATTTTGTTTCTCCAGAGGTCCAGTTGTAATTATTTTTTGGATGTTTTTCTTACCTTTTTCACTTTTCTTGACACTATTAGTCAAAAAACCACTGTAGTTGATGGACTATTCATTCAGGTAAAACAATTGTATTCATATGCCTTATGGTATACTCATTGTATTTAAGAATATAGATGATTAAAGTAACTTTTTCCTAAAAAACCCCCGGCCATTAATTGCAAGTATTCCGTCTTATTCTATCATTGCAAAGATAGAGGATACTCTGTTCAGAGGCCAGAGAAAAATGTATGGAATAAGCTATACTGTACATTTCATTTTAAGTTAATTGAAACATAAAGTGACAAAATTACAGAATATGTCAACCTCTGTCAAATCTATATTGGACATGGGTGAACTGAAATCCATGACAGATCCAAACTTGGACTATTTTCAGTAAGAATGAGGAAAGAGGCAGATCTCTGATAAGTACACAGCAACCACTTTCAATCCCAATGCTGAAACTCACTGAGAAGTCTATAGTCTGCAGACAGTCTTTCCTGAAGTCTGTTCTTGACCTTGTCAAAACAATGTTTCTTAGGGGTTTTTTTTTGCACATAAGAAAAATTTTGAAAAGTGTGACAGTTATTCTACAAAGAATTTTCATTCTGAGAAGTATGGCAATTTAACAAGCAACAGGAAAAACTGGCCATTAATGGGAAGTTTAGGCAATCTTTAAATGTAGATATCACCCTACGTGCATACTGTAACACACATATACATGTGCTCATTTCTGTATAGATCCAGTTCTGTTTTCTGCTATGAATCAAAGTCAGTACCTGAATATAGAATATAACTCAGGAGAGATTTTTGGCCCATTGCCTCTTTGGGGCATCTCATTCTATTAAATAACCTACTTCTGAGAAACTTAGCTAGACCTTCACTGTTCAGTAACTTATGATTGCCTTTTTAATTAAAAGCTTGAACCTTACTTTATACTCATTAATCATATTAGATTGGAGTGTTGATATAATGGCCATAGTTCCCCCCTCAGACACATTAACAGAAGTGTTACTGAAGTGCAGGATAAGATGGTATTTTTTTCTGGTGTACTCTGCCTCTGCACACCTCATCTAATTCCATACATGGTACTCCCTCCTTTCCTCAGGATTCACTTTACTCCATATGATGACACTGCATGAGCTGGGTTAGGCCAACAGGAGGAAAGCAGGAGGACATGAACCTCATTGCTCTGTGCTGAGAACCTCTTTGCTTCCAGTCTGATGGCAGAGCATCTCTTCAGCCCGGGATGCACTCGAGCTCACCCGGTCCAGCAGCAGCACAAAGTCAGGGTGCAGCTCAAGCCTCACTTCACACCTGCACCTCCCCAGTCTCAGTTACACTGCAACCTTTCTCCTCAACTTGCTGAATGCCACCAGCTGCTTAGATGGAGGTGGACTGTTTGTCTGTACCAAACGTGCCTCCTTCAGGGAGGGTCCTTCTGCCACAGAAATCCACAGCAAAGCTTCAGATGATTTCAATGGTAGCAGGGCTGGGTCTAAGTCTGGCTTTTGTAAGTACAAGCCTCGGCCTCTGCTGGTATAAATCAACCTAAGTCCCCACTGGAACTAGGCTAATTTACACCAGAGCAGGATCTAACTTTACATATTCTTTTCTTTTTGCTCTGTCTTACTGGCAAGAGCCCAACAGCAAAGCTTTTTGTACATTTGTTTCACTTTGTGTAAGGTCAGCTAAGGTTTTATGTAAAACAGATGGGCAAACTTAAAAATGATTTTTCACATTGCATTGAAAACCAGTAAAGAAGAAAAAGGGGGAAAATTACTCTTTCTATTCTTTCAAAGGTTGTGGCAATGACCTTCATTTACCCAATGCCTCAATTTTAAAAAAAGAAAACAAACCCCTGTTTTTATTACAGTGAAGTTGTTTTCTCTGCTATTCATAGAGGTCTTGAAGAGGATCAGCAAGAAAAAGAAAATTCCTAGAGGTTCATTGGCAGTTTTAAAATGGGAATATAGTACCAAGTTATAAAATAAGGGTTATATTTAAACATCCCTTAACTTATTGTGCTATATTTTTCTTCTCATAAGTCTGTAATTTTGTGGTAACTAATATTGTGGGACTGAAACACTATGCAGCCATACAGGTTACCAGCCTGGGAGGGAAAATGGCGCAACAATTTTAAATACCCTGTCCTTTTCCTCTTAAAAAAAATAAAAATTACAGAAGTGAGATTTCATCTTAATAGAACTTTTCATTCCAAGGCACACAAGACAGAAGTTTATAATAAGTTTATTCACTGACTCTAATTAGGACTTACATATTTCAGTATTTCCATTTGCTTAAATGACTGTAGGCTGCAGTATAATCCATGCTGCTGTGGCATCCCTAGTAAGACAAAGAAAAAAGCCCAGCAGAAGTCAGTTTGTACACTCTTCAGAGGTATCCCTCTGTCCTTCCCCTTGAGCTTCAGCTCTGGATGATACATTTTCGAGAGAGACAGAGTGAGGGGAGAAGGTATACAAAACTCAGATGCATAGGAGAACAGTGAATTCAAAGTAATGCAACACATGAACTGGAAATAATGATTGATCAAACAGGGCATTGGCAATATAGAAGAAAAGGATGACAGGGAATGTAAGAACTCTCTTCAAGTACACAGAAAGATACTGGAAAATGGAAGCTCATAACTTGTTACTCATGTTTTTAATTAATAAAACTAAAAGTAACAGGGCTTATATGTCAGGAGAATTCATGTTAGGAGAAAAAAAATCCCAATTTAGAGAGAAGGCCTCACTGGAACACCCAATTTTAGTGGTAACCTTCTGATCCTGCCAATGTCTCTTTTTTGACAAACATCTGGTAGGATTGACATTGGTAGGAATGACACGGGCCCAGCTTGTTCTGTCCTGAGTGTGGGGAACGGACTAAGCTGACCTCACAAGACCTTTTCAGTCTAATGATTTTATAAGTAAGTTTGAATGCATACATATTTATGATATCTAAATCATGCACCCACTTGCAAAAACATATGTGTGTAGTGAAAATGAGAATTTTATGACTTTGGAGGAGTTTTGAATGGACAAAGGTGCTATCAGGAAGCCTGTCCAGGTATTGACTTAATACTACATGTAATGATCAAAATAAATGTAAAAAAAAAAAACCAAACAAAACCCCACAGGTAAAAATGTCAGTAAATTCCTACCACATTACCAATTATTTAGTTGCACAATTTTTTTAAATATTTCAAAATACTTAATGTATTTTCAAATAAAATTATTTTGTGACTGTTTTGGCCAGATAACCCTATTTCGTCTAGTTTTCTGCTTGCTGAATACTGTTTAACCAGTTCAGACATTCCTGTCACTTTTAGCCCAGGACTACCTACGTGCAATCTTAGCCTGATGGATCCATTGGCTGTGTATTTATTTACAATTTAGTGCTAAAGAGGGGGGGGGGGGGGGGAAGCTTGAAGAGAAGTTGAGACAAATTGATGACATTAGTAAGTGCTGAATTCATTGAACTCCACAGGAATAGAGGACTCTCAGAATGAAGGAAGCCGAGCTGACCACGTAACTTAAAACTGGCTCACTTACAATTACTCAGGATCAAAAAAGGCAGGGGAAACTGTACATTGGAGCTTCAGGGGCTTTTTCAGAACAGAAATGTGACAGTCATTTAAACTAGAAAAAAATCATCAAGACAATTTTCATTTTAACTTACATTCAAACATTTCAGAAGACAAATAGCCTTTAAACTTTCCAAAATGCTTGGGGTACTTCAGAATTAAAATACTTTGATGTACTTAGACAAATTGAATCCAGGATGCCTCTGCAGGGGTAGAAGAAGTAATAAAGCTGCTGACTGCTTGCAACAGTTGAATGTTTAGTCTACAAGCTTAAAAACGGTGCAGCAAACCAAAGGGAGAATGATTTTTATTGCAGATGGTCGTGATGGTTTAAGTTAGGAGTGAAGTATGCGTTTTGACATGCTTATGAAACTGAATATTTGGCTACTTTCATATATTACTGAAATAAAGATAACAACCTTAACCACAAATAATATGAATTGATGTTTTGGCACTTTATAAAGGAATTGAGATGAGCTTCCTTTTTTTTTTTTTTCTTTTCCCTCTGATATTAATTATTGCATCCTGGCTATCTTAATCTGGTATCTTTGTCTATTTGAGGACACTGACTACAGATTCAATCAAAAATATTTGTTAAACGTTTGCTAAAGTAGTCCACAGGACTCAGGAGAAGGCTATTTTCATCCTACTCTCACTGTATTTGTTATGCATAGGTGAGGAAAAGACTGTGGGCAGACTTTATATGCCTTGAAAAAGCAGATGCCTTTTCAAGGGCAGATAAAGTAAGAATAAATGAAGTTATTAGTGAATACTGATAATTATTTCCCCTATGAATTTAAAGAAACTTTAAAAAATTTATGTTAACATAATTGCTAATTTTGATGTATTATCTGCCATCTTAAAATCTCATAACTTAGAAAGAGTTTGCTAATACTGTAAAAAGTTCAACTTATAAGGGTTTTAATTTTACAAGTACAAAGCAATTACATCATTTCCCTGAGCATACAGAAATAACTGATTTCTTATATAGGAAGCTAAGAAAACAGGCAAACATGGAAGGACACTATCTGTTAATTTTAGATCTATTTCTGTATATACACACTGTAAGAATCCAATTATACCCATGTTGAACTGATTGTCCCAGGTGTTGAAAAAACATGTTCTTGTCCTTCCAAAAATCATTAATATTGCATTTAAAGACCCTTATTTTTTAAATAATAAACATTGAGTTCTTTTTAATTGCCTTTGGCTTTCCAGCTTTTAGCATGCACTTGGGTCATGTTTTTACACTTTTCTGTTAAGCTAAAAGAAAAAGAAATTAATTTTTCTTAAATGACGCCCAGGAGTCTCACATAATCACATTACCCCAGGAAATGGGACTTGAGGAAATACCAAACATTGTGAAATATTTGATAGAAGCAAGAAAGTAAGTAACTACAAAATAGTAGTATATTATGTGTGTTTTATAACAGAAGTCCCTACTGATTTTGGGACAACAGAAGGTTGCCAGAATAAAAACAAGCCTTTCTCAGTTGTGTGTTCATGTAATCAAACAGGTGCCATGACTAAAAAGTCTTCTATACTCCTGATAGAGAGATGTTACAACAACTAATAACTAGTCTGTGATCCAGATAGATAATTGTGGGGTTTTTATGAGGAAGAAGAAAAAAAAAACCATGAAGATAGTCATGGTAAGTATCTTGCTAGTCTTCAATGACAAAACAGATAGACATTATTCAACCTCTGGACTTCCAAAAGAAAGGGAAAGAGCAGCAAAACTAAGCAAGCAAAGACAGGGGGCTGGGGGAGAATGTAAGGGAAAACAAAGGTACAAATCCAGCTATGGTGCTGTCAGCATGTAAACTTCCAGGCTGAGTGTATCTCCCAGAAAAAAATAATCCTGTCTAGTCTATCACATCAGTTCAGGATTTCTGTCTTAATTACTTACACCTGCCTAAATAAAGACATGCTGCTGTTGGTAATATCACATACAAGTAAATAAGAGAGCTGATGTTGCTGCTTCGTGTTGAGGTGATTTTCTGATGATGTGGAAGATATTCTTTAAGCAATCTCTTTCTCCAGTGGTTTGCTGAAGTGGACCTACCCTCTGTAGGCTGGGATTATTTACCCCAGGGTTTTTCATTCCCAGGCATTCTCCAATGACCCTGTAGACTAGAGGGGCTTCACTTGTGCACCAATCCATTTCAAGAGCTCTAGAACACTGAAATGTTGTCCTATAAAACAGCTGGAATAGATCTAATGACTAATATGGATCAAGGGACAACAGTGTCAGGGATACTCTCAGCAAACGTTTAGAGAGTCCTTTGGTCACTAGGAACAGGTTGTCCTGAAAGTGGAAAAACTGGAATTCCAGAAACCAGTCAAATTTCTAATCTCAAACCCACCTCATCTGACTAAATTGTTAGTCAGATTGTCCAGTTATAAGTTATTTCTGACATTCCATTCTCAAAATTGAAATTGATGCCTCTGTTTTCAAATTAGTATTTAAAGGCATGTAAGAACAGTTTCTCTACACCTAAGGCTTGATTGCAAATTGCCTTGTCATTTAAAATGATTGTGGTTCCTCAGATTTGATCCTTTTTTAAACACCACAGTTGGCCTAAATCTAATTGCTTTGACACAAAGTGAAAATTAGACTGAGCCCAAAAACTGCGTTATAACTGTTCTGAATTTACACAAAAGAATGATCTTTTACACTGTGCTATGGCCTGCCTAGTGTTAGCTCAGCAGCCACTCCAAATAGACATGGTTATGTTGAACAGAAATATAACAGCCAAGGACTGGCTCTTATGATTAGCCACTGCTGAATGTAAAAATTAAATCCCACCTGAGCAACGTCTGTAGCTCACCCAGGACCAGCAATCTGACCGTGGAGCTGAGTGCTGCAGTTTGTAGAGGGCTATTAGGAAAGGCAAGAGACCTTTACAAACTTTTCAGCTAAGTCATTTGCTCGATGACAGCTGCTCTGGCAATTACCTCTTCTCCAGACCTTATGGTCCACCACAGTGTGCTTCAGAGATCTTTGGGAAGGGAGATGATTACACCTAATATGTTTGGACAAGTCTAGCATGTGTGCAAATTAATAAGAATGGTATAGTCTAGTCTGTATTTTCCTTTACAAATGTTGTCCTGAGTTTATGCAACCTGCACATCTGCTTACCTGCTCTAACTAATGATAATGGATCTAGCAGGATGTGGAGAACACAATATTCCCCCAAGTGATATTTTTGGGGGGAGATCTCCATTCTATACTGAAAGGAACGTTAACCAACTTCTTAAAACAGAGGATAGATTTCTTATGAAATTCTCTTCAGACCCACAAGGAAGAAACATCCACTTATCCGTGAATGTAACGAGAAAGCATCTGGGAGTTGGGAAGAGCACAGCAGGTCATCCTTTGCAATACTGACATTCCAACTGTGTGAAAAAATTTTCTGATTTATTATAAAATGAAGCCATTCTTTTGCCTCTGGTATTAAAAACAAAATAAACACAATGAATCTCAATGAAGCTCAAGGCAACAGGTGCCTGGTACTCTTCATATGGCAGTTAGACCTGTAAACAAGGGTACACCTTGGCTTCGTTTCAACTTCTAGTATCGTGTTTCTCTTTCTAAACAGTCTTTAAGCAGTTTTTAGCTAAATGAAACAAAAGAAGAAAAGGTACTGGAATACATTGATGCATTAAAAAATAATTCAAATGTTTCTGCAGTCTCTTTAAATGGCATTTAGGAATAAATGAATGTCTGTATTAAGAAAAGTTCCTATATTACATTGTTTATGTGTCTCTTTACATGGGCATTTCATAATATTTCTATAATTTCATAATCTTTCTAATATTCACACTGAAGAAAAATGCATCTGTAGTTGTGGCTGGATTTGTAGTCCAGACAGACTCAAAGCACAATTTCCTCTCTAAAAAGCAAATTCCTCCTTTTTACCTGAGCACAAATGGCAGCACAGTAGCACAAGATGCAGATGTTGTAAGATAGTGAATGTACATAAAGCAGAATCTCCACAGAAAAGTAGCATTGCCAGGGAGGCTTGTGATGTTGCTTATCAGCTCTGTTCAGCAGTATTGCACTGCTTGAAGTGTGGTCCTGGAAGCTGTCAGGACTCCTTCCTGAAGGGTTAAACTCCACTAAATTTTGATAATGTGAATAGAAATAAAGTGTTTCTGCCTTTGCACATTTTTGGCAAGGGTAACCTGTGAAGCCTGGTGCACAGGCAGCCATATGACATCCTCAAAAAAGTAGGAGAATCCTCCATATATTTGCATAATTCTCTGTTCAGTCTTTACATATATGTTAAATTTTTATATAACTTGTGCAGGTATTCTGAGAAATGCCTGTTCTTTTCTGTTCTTTGTCCAATATAGCAACACTCACTTTCTTAAAAATGAACGAAGAAGAACAAATCAAAATAGAATATTATTTCTCTCTTTCTGAAATCCCTTGCCTTTTCAGGCTTTGTTCATCTCTGTCTACGAGCTAATGCTAGAAATGAAGCTGCTTCTCATCACAATTTTAGCATTTATTAGCTTTACATTCAAGATATTTGACTTCTAGATTATTAAATTATCATGTAAATCATTGCAACTGATTTAGTTGCATTACATTTACTTATATTGTATGGTATTTTACACCCTGTGCGAAAGCCTTTTGCACAAGTCAAAGGATAAAAGATGCTATTAAGTTTTTAAGCACTTCTTCCAAACATTGCTATGCATACAAAACTGCAAGTATTCCTGTACTGAGTGCCAAAATAGCGATTACATGAAGATGGTGGTATGTGCATGTCTATGAGGACAGTAGAGTTTTCATTAGTTCATTACTTATGCTTATTAATTTAATAAGGTCACTTCAAAATTCCCAAGATTTCTGCTCTCAGACCACCAAGCCTTTGCTGGGACTTCTAATATTTGGAGGAATACTGCATTTTCCATCAGAGGCAACAATAAGCATCAAGTCTTAATAAGCTGTTGAATATTTCAACACTTCTGAAATATGAACTCCACAGCTTACAGAATCAGAGCTGCTGTTTGCAATTTGCTGTCAGGTACAAAGGGATTGTTCTAATATGTTTGGTATTACAGTCAGTTAATCCTTGCCTGATTTCTGTATGTCACAAGTTAGTGAAATAAAACTATGGGATGTTGTTTTATGAGCAATGTAATAATAAATTCCCCAAGAAGGTTTTTCTTAAACCCAATTTAGCCTGCAAGTAAGAGCTTGAGGAACACTTTCCAGTATCAAAGCTATTGTAACTTGGACCCAATTTCCACAGGAATAAGATCTCAAACAGTATCTCCACATTAAACCTTTAGGCTGGGATTCAGAATATACTTACTCTTTTTAGTATGTAGAGGATATTTTTGGCTTAGTGCACTAATACAACAGCATAGAAAAAGAGGATTATGAGTTTTATTCAGATAAATCTCATGTATTTTTCTCAAAATTTGTAGGATGTTTTGAAAAGAACATTTTGATTTTCTAATTCTGGTGTTTGTGGAGAGACTTGAGATCCATTTTAGATTTTGTTTAGCTTAGTAATAATATTAACAATAACAATCTATATAATGGTTTAAGTATAGGAGCCCAAAATCATGTTAAGGTCCCAAAAACAAACCTTGCCTTTTGTGAAACACCTCCACATCCAATAAAGCCAGTGGTGTTACAAAACCATAAAACTGAAATTTTAGAGAAAAAGAAATGAAAACAGTTTTAGTTCACTTTATAAACATCTCTGGATGATGCTTAGCTGACCTGTTGGACTGTGCTGCTTTGTTAGAGATGTAGTAACATGATATTGTCTTGTACATCTATTACAGAGTACCAGAAATTTCATTTCAGGAAGAGAATCATGATTTTTTAAATGAATTTACTTTGCCTAATTTACCCTGACTTTAAAGGGGTCTTTCTTTCTCAGACTTGTGAAATGTTTTTCACCTTGATTAGTAGGTCACAAAGACTTTAAGGAAGGGATAGACATGACTAGTAGCTGCATCAGCAATTGATATTTCAGTGTTAGTGGGAAGATAAGGTCAGGTAAAAACATAAAACATGTAAAAATATCTGACATAAAGAGGCAACACAGAGTACAAAAGATGAAAATGATTCCTTAGTGAAATGGATCTTGAAGCATGAGCCTGGTACTGAAGCACAGTATTTGGTAAGGAGAGGAAATTAAATTTTACTTTTAAATTTTAGATCATGTATCTTTTAAAAAAAGAGATTTGCTGATAAGATGGGTATAAAACATGCTACTAGATGGCCATTCACAGACCTGTATTTTAATGTGCCATGCCCTGAGATAATACAGTATATCAGAGGTTCCCATATTATTTCACAGAACTAATGATCTTGTAAGTGAAAGAGCATGTTCTTGGACCCTGTCCCTTGGAATGACATTTCTGCTCACAGCTGCCCAACACCCTGTAGTGCATGGCTGTGCACACAACCTCTCACACTCAGTCTCACTCCCTCCCTAGTCCCTGTGGCCCCTGGGATGGGGCAGGGCAGCAGTGTGGGATGTGTTCCCCATTCCCAGAACAGCAAATGTGAGCTCTTCCCCTGGTTGAGTCTCTGGGGCTCCAGACCCAGTGACCAAAGGAGCCACTCACCAACAGTTCTGTCAGCAAATGTTCTTGTTCTGTTTCAAACATGCAATTCAATGTAACAATTAATTACCTATTTAAGCAATTAATTACAAACTGTTAAAGAATTACTGCAATACTGTATGTAGAAGTAACAAAATTGCTTAAAGGTTTTAGAAAATTCTTCAAGAAAGCAATTATTGCTAGTTGTAGTCAAAATTATTTGTTATATTAATTACCAGTAATCTCTGCCTAGACATAATTAGACTGAAAGCAATTTTATAATGGTACAATATAATTATGTCATTAATATGAAAAATAACAGATTATTTTATTTTAATTTGACATATTGTATGTTTAAGAGCTTTCCAACTAAAGAACAAAGCATTGAGTTAAATAACAGAGTGTTCACCAAGTTTTGGGATAGTTTCTCACAGCAGTAACATGCTTGGGCAGATCTTAAAATCTGTAGATTCTTGTTAAGTGCTTATAAATATGAACTAACCCTAAGTTTTCAATAAATTTCCGTTTTGGACCTGAGTTCATTTCTCTCTGGTAGTTCTAAACTCTTGTGCAAACTCTACTCATACAAACTCTTGCAGAATGTACCTTTCAGAGCTACTTGTGCTCATCTCAATAAGAATGATCTGATGAAAAAAAATAACTTATTAAATAATTTATTACACATTTGTAATTCAGGATTTTTTACTTTTCTGCTGGAATCAATCTTAGGTCCATTTCAGCATAACTTAAGCACAGGCGTAACTTAAGCACAGCATAACTTAAGCACAGGCTTTTGTCTTCCTTTTTTTCCCATATTTTTCATAGAGTGACAATAAATAAAGGCCCAAGGGATTTTCTAAATATAAGGTCAAATTAGCAAGAAAAAAAGGTGATTTCAGAGCAGAATCATAAAATATTAACTCATGATATAGAATGTTTCTCTTCAAGAAAAAAAAAAATAGAAACAATCCCAGGTTTTTAATAAAATGAAACTATATATCACAAAGAAAGAATATTTTGCTGAAAACTATTATGAAATTTTTTTTGGAAAGGGCAGCATGTGAAACACATTTTCAAATTAAGTACACTTTCAGCAGTGAATAATAATATTTCTGATGAGTGTGATTATACATCATTTAGAAAAAAGACAAAGCTTTTGGTCTTTTTGTGGGGTTTTGTAATGTGCTATAGAGTTTTATTCTACAGAGTATCATTAATAATCAGATAATTTCATAAGTACAAGCCCACAACAGAAAGATTGTCTATCTCAGATAATTTTTTACCACCTATATTAGTACTAAAGAATTCACTGACAAGAAGTGTGGAATAAAAACTAAACATTTATTAAGGAACCACCTTTCATTTGTATCACTGTATTACTGCAAGTTCTTGCTTGAGTGGAACAATAACCCATGAATATGAGAGTCCATGTCAAGAGCTCTCTTTTGCTATTCCCACACTAGTCTTTAAGGCTATCTCCAAGGTAAGCTGGATGGGAGGAAAGAATCTGAAAACGTGGCTGATAGGCTGACAAGGCACATCTGCAGACTCAGAGAGGCTGGGATGTATCTGGAGGTTGCTCAGCCCTGTGCCTGGCACACAGAGCTGGGCATTCTGCAGTATGTTTGTGACTAGAGGCACTGGAGGAAGCCAGGCTGGATTTATGTCTCTTCCCAGACCCATTCCTCAGTGCTCCTGTGGCCACGATCATATACTTGCTTCCTCTCTGTTTGCAGGACAGAGTTTTCAAGAGTGGGTTTGGGTTTTTTAGTATGTTTTTGTCATTTCTGGTTCTGTATGACCCTTTATTCTGACAATTTTTCACTTTTAACTCCATGCTTTAGTCAAGCATGTTGCAAGTTTATTAGTGACAAGACTTGAGAAAACAGCATGAAGCTAAGTCAGGGAAGGCTTAGGTTGGATATCAGGAAAAGGTTTTTCATTCAGAGGGTGATTGAGCACTGGAAAAACCTCCCCAGGGAAGTGGTCATGGTACCAAGGCTGTTGGAGTTTGAGGGGTGTTTGGACAATGCTCTCAGGCACGTAGTGGATTTTAGGGTGTTCTGTGCAAGGACAGGAGTTGGACTTGATGGTCTCAGTGGCACACTTCCAACTCAGAATATTCCACAGTTCTTTGATTCCACAATTCCATGATCTTATTGTATGTTTTAACCCAAACAACCAGCAGTAAGGCTTTTCTGAGTGTCTGCAAGCACCTCATACAAATAAAGGCTGACTGTCTCTGTAGTTGTTCTCCTGTAATGGAAGGACACAAATTAGGTTTTGTGCAGCTTAAGATACATCACTGATGAAATTATTCCTATGGTTTTAATCTGCAACTTGTTCCAGCACCTTTGCAAAGGGTTGGTATGTATAGAAGGAATTAACATAATGCCCCCCATCTCCAAAATGTTTTTGTTTAAAATAAATATTTCTTGTTACTGCTAAAGCATCTTCTAAACCTGCAGATAAGTGTTGGTACTGCATTAAATTTTTGGAAGATTCCACTTGAACAAACTATTTTTAGATACATTAATTTCTGGAATGTACTAGATGTAACAGACAAACAAAAAAAAACCACACCAGAATCCTGCACATATTTGGCTTATCTCATCCATTGTTCACTGCAGAGTACTCAAGAGAGATCTAATTCACATTTACTGAAATCTGACGGAAAAATCTCATCAGCAGTCTGAAAATCATTTTCATTTCAGTATTGAAACAAGAAAAAAACTCTACTCTGTAATTGTTTTTAGTTTTTAGGTGTAGCTTGTGGCTTTCAAAGTGAATAGCTCATTTTTGTATGTGATTGAGATTTTTAAAGGAAATTAGTACCATTTGTTTCTTAAGTAACTTTTAAATTATAAGTTGTCTGGTAAAAATGGAGTTAATTTATGGAGCATTTCAGATTTTGATTTTTTCCCCCTATATTTAGTGATAATGATAAATCCTTTTTTAATGAAACTTTAAAGTGAAAGCAAATCTCATGTGGCTTTTTTATCATCCATTTATTTTAGATCAAAACTCTTACTGTCCTGAACCAAGAGCATTCTGCAGACTAAAACTGCTGTATTAAAGCTGTCGTTTTAATCCCAAGACATGGATTGCACCATAATTTATTGCATAAAATTATAGTAACAAATAGCAGTGATGATGTAACACTATATTTCAACATGTTTTACAGCACCACAATGTTATTTTAGTGATTATATTGTAGTTGGAATAAATATTACCAAATTTGAGGCAGATTTATTATGGCTTTAGACTTTCTTTTGCTTGGTCCAGGAAACAGAGGATTTACACAGTAACTCTTATTAACATTAATGAGCATTAATTGCTTATCTCCCTTGTGTACCATGAGGAGTTTCTATCCCTCTGGCTGTCCTGTGTGTTAGCACCTTTTAAGGTTTGGTTTGGGACTAGATTGTCCCTCCAGTTGCAGCACCGTGTAAAAGGAGGCACTGAGCCAGAAAAACGGTTCAATCCTTCTTCCCTTCATCTCTATTGCTCCTGAGAAATCACCTACTGCCAGTCATTTGGGAAAGAGGACTGCACTGCTACAACATGTGCAGTCTTTTTGCAGATTCGATGCTCTCCTGTGTGATTGAGGGCAAAGTGCACAGGCAGGTCAAATCTGACCCAGCCTTTCTGCCCCTCATTCTGGTTGTGGAGAACAAGGATGCCATAAAAGACCTGAGGGGATGAAGAGTCTCATTTTGCCTTAATGTCATAAACTGGCAGCTATGATCTTATTCCTTATTATGTATATTCTGAAAAAATTCAAAACAGACTTTTTTGGTGTGATGCTGAACAGTGGGAGAAACATGTAATATTTTATTTGACTGGCCACTGATTCCCACATTTCTTACAGTCACAGAAATCACTCTACGATGCTAAGGAAAACCATCAATGGCATTTTCAGCTAGCCCCTAAACAGCAGAATAAAAACAAACTCTCAAGAGAATCTGTTCTTACATCAGCAGCCCAGTTCTGCAGAGTGCCATGGCTCTGGCTGTTCAATTCATGAGGTTTCCAACAAGCACTTGAATTTCTCACCTGCTTGTCAGTATCTCTAACGAAGAAAAGACTAAATCCTGTTTTCAGCTGTACCAGTGAATACCATTGAATTCAATGCTGTTGGCCTGGAACAGCTGATTTTCATTTGATGTTTACATGATGGTATCATTACAATGCAGGAATGGCTCTGTCTGGCCTGTGCAAAGTTTCCTTCCCCATTCTAAGATCAATGTTTAACTTCTATTCCCATATTTAATATTTTAATAATATTTAACATCTCAGAAAATAATATCTTTGAAAAACAGTCCCCTGCAAACCAGATCTGTGATTAGATGGGTTAGTCTTCACCTTATGCACCAGTCAGAATATCATAGACCGAGTGCTTGATAGAAATCAGTAGAAACTGGGTGATGTTTCTCCATTATGAGTTAAATCTTCGAGTGCTTCAGAGTACTTTTGGGCAACAGAAAGGGGAAAAATACAGAAAACAGTTTCAGCTTTTCAACTTGGAACCTGCTTTGCTGCAATTTTAAGACACTCTCTAAAGCACAGGTAATTGATCTTAATGAAAAAAAGGCATTAATGAAAGTAATTGACAAAAGCCAGTACACCTGTCAAAGAAGAGAAACCTTGAAAAGAAACGGCAGGCTTTTGAAGGTCAAGGCTCAGTGTGGTGTAATCCCTACCATCTGTGTTCAGGCTGGTGCTATTCTCAGACTGTCATATGCACTCTCTTCTTTGAAAATAACAGACAAGGGAAAAAAGCTTACCCGACAGGGAGCCTAAATGTAGTTAGGTTGATAGAAAATGAAAAAGCACCACTGTATAAACTTAAGATGACCCTTAATTTTCCTTCCCCTTGACCTACACACGTCCACAATCGGTTTCAGAGCTGTTGTGGCACTGGGAATGAAAATAACTGAGCAACCAACAAAATGTAACAGCATAACAGCAAGTTGGAATGGTAGGCAACCATACCCAATGCAATCAGCCAAGCATTGTATTGGCCTGCAAACAAGCTAACTTGATAAAAAATTTCATCCTTTGCTTCAGTTTTTGAAGGAAGGGAGGTTCTTGACTTGAACCATAAAAAAGTTGTGGGCAGATTCCTGTGCCATGCCAAATTTACCCTCCAGACTTGCTTGACTGTCACCCATGGTTTCATTGCCCTTTTGGATATTCAGGATGTCCTGCTCCCTAAAGCTGTGCTTCTGGACATTTTTCAGACAGCAGGGGGAAGCTTGACACACTTGTGTGGTCCTCTGGGATTCAGTGGCTGGGTGCACATTCATTGCTGGATCTTCAAAGCTCAGACACATATTCTCAGAAAATACCTGCTGGCTCACAGTCCACAAGCACAGGGCTAGAACAGGCACCTTTGATATCCAGCACCCTAACAGAGGTACTACTAAGAACAGGAAAACTGGGTTCAGCACCCTGTGTTTTCTGAACACTAATCACCAGATAACAGAGAACTTAACCTCTTTAATACTTGGCTTTGCATGTTGCTTGGACATCTTAGAAAGTATGAAGAGAGTCTTCTTCACCCACAGAATATAGTAGCTTGCTGATCAGGTCACTTTGTGTGGTCTGGAGTTCAAATCCCTCAAGTAGAGGAGGAAATTGAATTCAGGTTTCCCACACACTGACAGGATATATTAATCACAGAGTTATTATATTAAATAAGGGCATTAGCTCCTCCATGGCAGTTCTGCTTTGAAATAAAAGGTTTAGAAATCCAACTCCAAAAGCTGGAATAGAAATTTCAACTGTCTCATCCAGGCATCCTCCTAGCATCCAAACATGAAGTTCTGATGAAATATAACATTTAAGACACAAGTTTGTTCTTATTAAATTGTGTCAAAAGCAGAGGTACCTGTGTGCTTGCCTTTTTTATCTCTTATTCCTCTGTTTTCATCCACACAGGGAGCCTGTTCAGGAACTTGCTCCTTCCAGAAGATGGCCAGCTATCTGCAGTTTCAGGGACATAGTCCTTTCAGGTTCCTTTCTCACTCTAGTCTAGGTTATTTCACACAGAAAAACCAAGGATATGTAAGATTTTCATAACTTTTAAAAAATTCCAAAGTTTTGTAATTTACATTGAAAATACAGTGGATAAATGGAGTCAGCAGACTGCCACTGTCTTGGAGGCCTTTTTGGTTTAGACTTTTTTGTTTAGTCTTTTATTCTATGAAAAAGGTTCATCTATTAAAATGATAAAGGAATTTTTATAGACCTTTTTACTGCAGAGTGCCAGACCTATGAAACTACAAAGCACAACCAAACAGATCCCCCAGAAGTCATGTTGGAATATAGTGTATATAAAAAATAGTGTACATGAAAAGCTCACTATTTCTATTATTTTTGAGTGACAAAAACTAAGGTGATGTCTCTAAAGAGCAGTTATAAATACTATATATGTTATATATATTCCTTGCTCCTAAAAAAAACCCCCAAAATTATGCCTCCATGCACAAAGCCAGAAAATACCACATAAAACATCCCTCTCTTACATGGAGGTTCCTGGGAAAACAACCGCAATAAAAATAACATATAAAAAAATAATAGTGTTCCACAAATGTCTAATTAAACATGTTCTCCACCTCTTTGTTAAAAACACATTTTATTTGCCTTCATTAAGGTGACCTAACCACTGTGCTTCACCCTTCCCTGCCTACATGATGTAATCAACAGAATCCATGAAAACAGCATACAAGAGGCAAAGAATCAGCTTTCTCTCCCTGAGCTGTAACTACCTAATCACCTTTAATCATACACCTCAATTAATTATTCAAAAGACTTCCTGTTGACACTGTATCATCTAACCCTAGAGTATATGCAGAAGTTCAGAACTGGATCCACATTGAAAGGTGCTTCCAGAGAAACTCAACTAATACCTTTTGTTTACTATTCACACTCACTCAAAGAAACATTTATATTACTGGGGTTTTTTTAATTGTGACCCAAATGCAGCCTCTGCTAGTGGAAGAAAGCATCTTGCTCAATGCAAGAATGCAATCCTTCCGCTTATTTGCATTAATCAGTTCTTTCAATGAATTTAATCTCTTTATTTTCCCTTGCACGTGTCTCGTGGTTTGGTTTGATTGTATTGAACCTGAACATGTCAGGTAAGAGAAACTGAGGGGCCCTGTAGCTGCATGAACACACCCAAAGCACAGTTCATAACTGCTTCTGTGGACAGCCCTGGAGGATCTCATTGCCAAAGCTATGCTAGACCACACCACCTTTGACAAAATTAGAAGCTGGTACAAAAAGCAAGAGATGTCAGCAGGTCAAGGAATGCTGTTTGCTGGGGTACTCATTGAACAGTAACACAAGAAGAGACATGACAAAAAACAGTGAGAGATTAGATCATAATCTCTTCATTTATAGCAATTGAAGTTGTATAAAGGAATTAAAACTTGAATAAATTAAAAAATAAACAAATATTCCAAGAAAATTGCAGGTTCAGACTTGCATTTACTAATAGGAGAAAAGAAAAGGAGAAGGAAAGAAACAAAAAGGAAAATTGAAATCTAAAATTGAGATGGAAATGCAATGAAGCCTGGGTAGTCTGACACTCTTGTGTCCAGTGGAAAAAAAAGGCAAGACACACAGAGAAAGAAATGAGGAAGGAAATCCTCATTTATAAATTAATCTTCATTAGTAAAAATAAGGTTTTATAAAAATACATAAAGAAATATTTGAAATTTCCAGAGTTTGGTATTTTATGCACTGTCTTGCCAATTTCAAGGCACACCTGAAAAAATAAAGTGTGAAAGAAGTAAAAACATTCATAAGGGGAAAATTTCCATGCAGAAAGAGTGAAAGAAGCCAGATGACAAACAAAGCTACTAAAGCAATAGAGATTTTCATTTGCGATGAAGCTCGTCATCCTTTAGGAACAAAATCTGACATTGGCTGGGAATAGCATTCTCAACTCACAATTCTAAACAGTTTATGTCAACATATTTTTTCTTTTAATCCTCAGGGAAATACTTTTTTTTTCTCCTACAAGAAGTGTCAATCTGGTCAACATGCAGTAGGTGCAAAATTTGTACATTAGAGCATTATTGATACATTGCTTGTACTAGCTTCTACATTTTAATTAGTTTCTCAGGAAAGAGAAAGAGCTGCTTTTTTGTCATGTGTATCTTTTGAAATGAAACATTTTACAGAATGAGCCAGGATCTCAAGGGGTAAAGATCATTCTGCACCATGTGAGCAGGGACAGGAGATGTTCTGAAGTATCGGTTCTACATTTCAATTTGTCACTATTGTTTTGGCTCTCAAGTCCCGTTTGCTTTTTTCCAAAGCCACTGGAGAGCAGGCAGGAGTCACAAGACAACACACTTGCTGAGAAGGACTGCACAGTCCCACGCTCGGGCTGACAAGCTGGCAGTAGATATCTTTCATTCAGTATATCTCTATAAATTGCAGAAAAAAAATGCCTGGGGAGCCTTGGTAATGAATACATCAACTTTTGCCCTGCACTGTAAAAACAGCTATAAGGAAATGATTTCTATGCTACAGAGGGGGTACACAGGCCAAAAAGAAAACACAACACTTGCCAGAAAAATAAATGCCCTGCTCCATCAGAGAGATGAGAGTGAAAGATAAAGTGGTCTGTTTGTATTGGGTTTGCATGGCAAGGTTTTGGGAATGGGGGAGCTGCAGGGGTGGCTTCTCTGAGGGGGTGCCAGAAGCTTCCCCTGAGTCCAATGGAACCAGTTCCAGCCAGCTCCAAGACAGACTTGCTGCTGTCCAAGGCTGAGCCTCTCGGCAACAGCAGCAGCACCTCTGGGGTAATGTGTTAAGGAAGGGGAAAAATACCTGCACAGCTGCACCTGGAGAGAGAAGGGAGGCTATGGGAGAGCAAAAACCCTGCAGGTCAGTGCAGAAGGAGTGAGAGGAGGTGCTTCAGGCATTGGAGCAGATTCCCTTGCAGCCCATGGAGCTGACCGTGCAGCCCCTGCAGCCCAGGGAGGTCCATGGGAGAGCAGAGACCCACCTGCAACCCATGGAAGACCCCACACTGGAGCAGGGGGATGTCTTAGTGAGGCTGTGACCCTGTGGGGTGACCGCTCTGGATCAGGTTTGCTGGTAGGACTTGTGACCCTGTGGAAGACCCACACTGGAGCAGTTAGTTCCTAAAGGGCTGCACCCCATGGAAGGGACCCAAGCTGGAGCAGCTTGTGAAGAACTGCAGCCCATGGGATGGCCTCTTGTTGGAGAAGTTCATGGAGGACTCTCTCCCATGGGATGGACCCCACTCTGGAGCAGGGAAAGAGCATGAGGAGTCCTCACCCTCAGGAGGAAGCAGTGGAAGAAACAACATGTGATGAACGGACCAAAAGCTCCATTCCCATCCCCCTTCATCACTGCCAGGGAGGAGGCAGAGAAAATGCAGAGTAAAGTTAAACCAGAAAAGAGAGAGGGTTAGGGGGAAGATGTTTTAAGATTTGGGGTTTTTTTTCTATTATCCTACTCTTATTTGATTGGTAATAAATTCAGTTAATTTTTCCCTGAGTCTGATTTGTTCATGGCAGTAACTAGTGAGTGATCTCTCCCTGTTCTTATCTCAACCCAGGAGCTTTTTGTTGCATTTTTTCTCCCCTGTCCAGATGAGGAGGGGAGTGACAGCACAGCTTGGTGGGCACCTGGTGTCCCATCTGAGTTTAAGTAGCATAAATATCCTTCCCCTTCTGACCAGGGGCAAACATCAACATTGATACATACAGTTTCTGTTCTTCCATCTGATGCTGCTTGCCATTCAAGTGGAAACTGATTCAGGAAGTTCTTTCACTTAAGAAGAAAAGCTGAGAGAAACAAGTGAGAGAAAAAACTGTCATGTGATTCCTTGTTACCAGTCACAGTTATAATTCTAATTTGTAAAACGCAGCATACATTATAGGAAATCTCAACTGATTTCCTTTACTATATTTTTCTTAATATGTAAAGAAGTGAACAGATGAGACCTGGCAAGAAAAAGAAGAGAGAGAAAACAAAAAGTTCCCAAGGTCTGGCTGGCTCTGGTATTTAGAGTTTTACTAATATAAGCAATAAGCATATAGAGAAATAGGAGTTGTAGAAGATCCTTCCCAACTTCTGTACATGTTATGGACTGTTGAATTTGCTGTCCTATTCCGGCAAACCAAAGTTTGTCCCTGCAAATACCAACAAGCATGTGGAGCCCAATGACATAAGGAGGAGCTGCTGCTCCCAGAAATCTCCAAATCTGGTTAGAGCTTTCCTCTGACAGAAGTCCAGTTCCTGAGCAGCCTGTGGTCCCCACCTTGCTTATCCTTTGTCAGGTACCAATTAAATCTTTGCAATTTTTGTGCTGCAGTCTGCTGTTTGCAGAGTCTGGAGGAACTGGAAATGGGTATTGTTGAGGTAATTCAGAAACAGCAGGAGTTTTGTGCATTTCACGCTTGCGTTTCTCAGCTAAAGTCCAGTTTTCAACTAGTCACAGCTGAACTGAGAACAAAAATAACCACACGATTTGAGTTTTGATTGAAACTGCCTTCTGAATTATTTGCCCCAGCTAGAATCCTTGCACAGACCCATGCAACAGAAATAGCAGAAGCATCTGAGATGGGGAATTACGTGTCCTGTCGGCCAGCCGAGCTGGATGGGCTGCTCCATTGTACATATTTATGGATCTGAGTTGAACCCTCAGGGTAAAAGTGAACAAAGAATAGACTGTGTTTCTCCTAAAGCATCTGGGTGTAAGTCTTATTTTGCCAGCAACCGTGGTGTTTATGGGCATGTTTTACTGGAAACCTGCTGCTTCTCACAACGTTTCCTGAGTGACTGTCTTAGTAAAACTGCATCTGGAAATGACAAGCACACAGCTGTAAATCTGAAAAGCAGTGTGCAGCCCTAATAGCTAGCAGCCACAGCACAGCTGTCCTGCTGAACATTGGAAAGATTTACAAAGATAAAGTAGAGCAATGAATACATTTCTGAGTGCTCTGTGATCACATTACACCTCTTCCTCTTCAAAGATTTTTTTTTGTAGACATAGAAGGGACTATCACTGCTCTTTAAATTAATGCCTTAGGCAGGTAACCTATTACTGCTTACCTGCCTAAGGCATCCAGAATTTCTGCCCTTCACATATCTTCCAAAGTAATGGCTAATGCTGTATTATATCATTTCCATTTTCACCTGAGTTGGATCCATGACAAGAGCAAGGGCAGTAAAAAGAGGCAACTTGAAATAAAAATAAAAATACTATTGTTACTGTGGTGTGCACCATTTTGTGCAATATAGGGAGTGTTCATACAGTGGAATCCTCACAAAATACACATGCAAGAGGAAGAGATGAAGGAGATTTGTGCTTTTCATTATCATGTACCCTAAGCTGTGAAATCCCATAACCACTCTGGATCTCAATCTCCTGGTGCTCTGACGTGCAATTGCAAGGAAACAGTGGCAAGAAGTGCACAGGGGAAACAACCAACACACATCAGAAATACTGACTTGGCTGACAGGAGGAATCGTTGCTCCATTGGACCAGTCATTGTCAGGAAGGACTGGGGACTGGAGCCCAGGTTTTGAAACATGAACAACATGGCATATTGCCCAGCATTGCGATGAAATGTAGTTTCTCTTTTCTGTATAAAAAGCTAGGCAATAACCTACTCACTAAAAAAAAACCCAAACCCAAATATTCGAATAATAATATTAATAATAAAATTATTAAAAACTAAAAAAATATTTTTCATTCCTAAATCAAAGTGTTCTAATTCTCTACTTCAAAATACTTTTTCAAATGCCCTGCAATTTTACAAAAATGTAAACACACCATCCCACTTGACTTAAGCATTTTTGCAGTTCCTGCAAAAAGTAACACTTAAACATATTAATATGTAGATTCGTGTTTGTGTAAAACTAGGTGTCTTTGGTTTTAAACTAGATTGTTTGCTTAAAACTAGGTGTTAATTTTATGCATATAAATATACATATACATATGTACATAAGTACTTAAAACCTGTGCACTTCTATGCTCGGTTTTGAATTTACAATGGCAGAAAACCAATCATTCTCTAACTGTTTTGCTGAAGGTGATCCTAGTGGATGTGTACTTAAACCTGAGCAAAAGCCGAGCTAGCTAATTTTGCATCTGACTAGTAATTTCATACTTACTGCAGGCTTCAGAGAAGGTTGAATACAGACTGTAGAAATTCATTAAACACCCCTTTCTGTGAACCCAGATATCTATATTTTTTATAGTTTTTACATAAAGACCTGCAAATGGCTTCACTAAATCAAATAAGCCTCCAGCCAGGATTTGTCTTTTATTTAGAAGCAAATATGCTGTTTATAGGTTATTCATTGCCCTCCTATATCCCCGTTTATTCCTTTCTCTATTCTCTGTTTCTGGCATTTTTCCAGTTTTACAGAATTACATTTTGCCTCCCTGAGCCACCCCAAGATGTCTCCACAGAAGGAGACGATGAAGAGGGAATTCTCCCTGTGTGCCCTTTCTGGCTACCTGTGTATTCAGGAGGTGCCAAGGTTGGGCTGGGCAGCACCAGAAAGGGTAGCAGTGCTCTGAGAGGGGATTGGCATAGCTGGGCAGGCACGGGGTCGGTGGGGCTTCAGCGGAGCTGGGCACCGCTCTGCCCCACGCTGTCCCAGGGACTGCCACTGCAGGCTGTGCTGCTGTGCAGTCACACTTCTTTGCCTCCCTCCTGCCCAGGCACTTGCATCGTGGTGGCTTTTCCATCCAAAATCATCCCCATGATGTGACCATAAAGGGCAGTAGGGGCTGCTATGCACTCCCACCTCCACACCCCCCAGAGCTGCAGAACTCATGGGGTCACAGGAGAGACTATCAGGGCCCTCAAGATGTCCAGACGAACGTGCTGCTCTCCCCTTTTCAAATAACATAAATGGGGTTAAATGGAGTCCTTGAGAATCACAGCTCTGGGGAGAAGGAACTGAAATGTCTCTTCTCCTTGACAGTTTAGTTTATTCCTATAACACGGAATGTGCTTCCAGGACCATAAAAAGCACTTTTCTTTTTTTTAGTTCTTCTCTCTCCCTACTTTTAAAACCGTGAATTTACCTTTAGATTTTAAAACAGCTACGTAGGATTTGGGAAGAGTCAGCAGCCACTCTGAAATACCCATCATGATTAAATCCTCTAAAAACATTTCCTATTAGTCAGGCACAAAGCAGCTGGCTAGAGATGTACGATTCTGTTTCTCTGCAGTGCTGTTCCTTTGCTCTGGCCCTCAGTTAACAGCAATGATAATGCTCCTCACTCAGTTTGTTTGAAGATTAAATTAGCTGCTATTAGTTCAGCTCTTTGAAGATGTACCCAAAGTGGGAAGTGCTAAGTATTATTAAATGAATTTTAGCCATTAGACCCTTGAGAAATTTTGTTGCTTTGTATTAGTGCTGGAGCCACAGTGAAGCCTGGGCTGTGGTGCACATGAGCACCCCAGCCCCTGGGTCCCAGTGAGCTCTGCTAAGTGCTAACTAAGGGTTTCTGTCCTTAAACACAGTCACCTTAAAGACATTTAAAGGAGCAGACTGTAAACGGACTTTAAGGTTAGTCTTCACAATTAAGAGAACCTTTCATTTTCCAAGTGCTATCTCGGAAAATTTCTCTGTCTCTTTTTTTAACTGAACTTTAAGGAAGAAAATCATCTACACGATTTATTAAGCTGAACTTTGATTTAATTAAAAAAAAAATATAATCTGTCAGCCTGTCTTTCCAGTTTAAAGAAAAATAGCCAACTACACTTCCCATTAAATTCCTCCAGATTGGAAAGGGTGTAACAGAGGTAAGATCTGGGTCCTTATTAAAGCCCTCTAGTGGTAGTTATGCTATTCGTCAACATAGGAAATTGCCACACTACTAGACTATATTATTTGGAATCTTTAATAGTAAAGTAGATGCAACTAATAGGAAAGGAAGAAGAGAAATTATTAGCAGCAAGGTAAGTCTTTCAATATGGAAATAATTGTGATTTATATATAAAGAGTAGTAGAAATTCTAAATGCCAAATCATGTAAACAGGAAAGGCAGGAAGTGCCAACCTAATCAAACTACAAGGCCTGTCCTCCAGGAACTGACAAGTGATACGGACTGAGAAAGCTTCTGCAAAATCAAAGCTGACCCAGTTCTCCTACTTACAGGCTCAGAGTATCTAAAACTCAGGATCCGAGAGTACTGGTGGCTTGCTGTGGAGAAGTTGCCAATGAATGACCTGCACTGGCAACACAGATAAAGGACATCTTTCATTTCTTAAGGTCATAAATCTGCCACTTTTCACCAGCCACTATATTGACATTATGGTATTTTTCTTCTGTTAAGTTCTCTTTCAAAACAAATACACAAATGATACAGTCTGAGGCAGCAGAGACAATAACAAAGAAGTATTTCAGTGAAAATATTGCTGAAATTACAAAAAACACCCCAGAGCTCAAATAAGAAAAAAAACCCATCACGTCAATAAAATCAGTACCACTGCTATTGCAACTTGTCCTGCATCACGGCTGCCTTTTGCAAAAAGAAACTGTGAACAAAATTAATACTTAATTTAAGCTTAATACAGTTTTTTATAAATATAATAAACCTTACATTTTGTTTCTAGAAGCAATTTCAGGATTTTAACAATAAATTTGACCTGCCCAGAGACTGTCAAATAACCAGCCTGCCTGTTTCAGCCCCGGGGCTAATGGACTGTCTGTATATTCTGCATAGGATTGTACCTGAAGCTATTTCAGTTGTTGAATGGCTAAATAGTAGCTGACGTGGCTGGCAGAGCATTCAGTGTTTCTCAAGAGCGACTCTCCCAGAGTTTTCTGGGAGATAAAAGCTTTACTCTGGTGGTTCTGAGTGTTTCTTCAGCGTCTCCTCTTAACCATCTAGAGGATTTTCTGGAGTGCTTACATGAATAGAGGTGCTTATTAGAAGTGCTCGTTTCAAGAAAGTGTTTTGAGAGTGCAACAAGAATTATAATAGACAGTCAAGAGATGCTTTGGAGAAATGAGGCTGGTATTGGAACAGGCAGAACATCCTTGCTGAATAAAACATTCTTGCAAAAAATATCAAAATCTAGCATGACAAGAGATCATTTCCAGAAGGGAATGGTCTTTGCCCTGGGTACTTCACCATTACTTTTCTCATGTTCCATGAAAGCTCCAGTGTATGAATCATCTTTGGAGTTTCCCAGAAAAGTGTTTAAGACATTTATTTGTATTGTAAACATTTGCTAAAGTAATTTTTAAAAGGGCAAAATAATAGAGTGGCCTTGATTCATACAGTCATAAAAACTAGAATAATAAAATGTATGTTGTTTTGTTCCCAGTTATGGTATTAAACAAGTAAGACTTCAAGTAAACAAAGAAATATGCATCACTTACTACTATAAGGTTCTCTGAAAGTTACCTTTGAAAAAAGGATGATCACTTGGTAATGTATAGGCCATGTCCAATAAAAATGTACAATGAACATACTGTGTGGCAGAGTTTAATTTCCTGACTCTTGTGGAACTTAAATCTCAACTTTAATAAGACTGTGCTGTCGCACAAAGGGCACCGTGAAGCAATGGCTACAATGCAAGCTGAGTGTAGAAAATTATGTTCTTTTCCTGGATCTGATTGGTTTCCAAATTTATACATGTCACTTCTACAGCTCAATTTCCTCCTTGATAAAAATGGGACTAACAATGGTTTCTCACCTTTGACATCCATGGATGAAAAGTGCTGAGTATTATTAATTCATGAATTTATCAACCTCAAGCAGAGTTGTGACCTTGAAAATGGAGAAGTTCCAAAGAGTCTGCAGAGGCTTCTGGGGAGATCATTAATGCTATTTTTTTTAACAGGCAAGCACAGGGATGTTACAGTGATGTTGCAGGGCTGGAGGATGACAGACAGCAGGACACATTAGAGAACGTGGTGGTTTTCATGCCCAGACAGAGAGAATTATGAAAGCACAGCACTGAACAAAGGTTGGAATAAGCCCATCATACCTAAATGGAAGGGCCTCTCCCCTCCTGGGAGATGTTGAACAAAGTTTTGAAAAACCCTTCAGGCTTCAGACCTATATCTTATGGATTAGTTACAGCAATCAGTCATAACTATTGATTAGTGTGGCAGTAGAGGGGAACTCACAATAAAACCTCCTTCTCAGTAAAAATCCCTTGAGAACATTTTTCTTTTTTAAAGTATTAAAATGATCAAGGAAACTGAGGTTGGGTTCTGTAAATCTTTAGCAAAGAATGGCAAAATCAAGACAATTCATCATTTTGAGTTCCACAAATTCTCCCTAAGAACATTTTTCATATGAAAGTCAGCTTTAGTCCATTGGTATTTCATAATTCTATATAAAAATAGTCCAATAGTTTGGCTTACAAAAATATTCAGTGCTTTATTGACTTACCTTTTTGCCTTATTGCAAAGAGAATTGGAAAGCCCTGAGTGAGTTACAGCTAAGGGTTCTGCAGCTTTTCACTCTGCTCTACAATTTCCTTTCTGCTCTTTTAGCCTATGTTAATTGTGCACCATTGCTGTCGTTGGAGCATGTGTCCCCTGCTGCACTGAATCACCAGAAAGCAGCTCTTCCAGTCCATCTGTGACAGCTCCAAGCACAGAGGAAACACTCTCTGGATACGCTGATTCAGTGTGGCAGGGGATAAGTGGGCTGGCAGAAGTGGCTTTGTGCATTTTAATAACTGACGAAGAAAGGGATGGGAATGACATTCAGGAAGTGAAACAGAGAATATAAATTTTCTCTTCTTGACTAGCCCAACAAGCCTGTGCTTAAGTTGCATTCTCAGGGGTTAGAAATTTAGTTTGGACAATGAAAACTGCGTGCATCTCTCATAAAATATTTATATTATACCTCGTTGTATCTTGTATAACAGATGATATACATTTTACCATATAAAAACATACCAGTGTGCTTCAAAAGGTTTGCTTGTGGCTTTGTTGTTGTTGTTTTGTCTTGTTGGTGATCGAAATTAGTGATATATATGGTAGTAGCTTTTCTAAAATAAGAGAATGCACAGAAAGAAAATGAAAAGATCAACCAAGCAAAATACTTTTCAGGATTACCCCACAGGTACTGCCAGTATCTGTGTGGGTAAATACCTGCATAACCTTTGGTGCTGCAGGTATGTTCTTAAATCTGATATACACAATGAGGTTTTTGTCCAACAAAGAACTAGGTACTGTTATCTGTCATATAATGTGTACATATGAAATCTGGAGATTAATACATGACATTTCTTTTAACAGTCTTAGATCATGTTGCTAAAACTGGAAAGAAATTTTGGATATCAGGAAGAGACGGAAGATAATTTCTTTTCTTCTGAGCCTTCCACACAGATCAGACTGAGACTTCAACAACTTTCCTCACACAAGTACAACAAATACATCACAACACTTAAATGGAGCAGATACCAGTGGAACTCTCACATAAGAGCATTCTCCCTCATAGGGAAAATAGTGACCCTATGGATTTTTCAGTTACAATGAAGTTATGACTTAGTGAATCCTAAAATACCCTTGTGCCCTGTCTTAAGCTGCTGTTAGGTATTTATGTTCCATGTCAAGCTATGGACCAGCTCCACATGGATGTGATCAAGCTTCTCTAGGAACTAAGGGTTGCCTTAGCTATTTATTTTTTGCTTAGTCTCCTTGATAGAAAGGAGTTTAGGACACTTTTAACAGAAGAAGAATTGCAAATGTGAGATATTAATATTTCTTCCCTGGACTAAAATGCCTTTAGTGGCCTTAGGAAAAAAAAAAATCTCTCACCATCCCAGCAAACAAAAGAAAAAGGAAAAGCAGTTTTGATAATGGAAGTTCACAAAGCCCTGTCAAAACTCTTTCTGACTTTCCCAAATTTGATTAGCAACATTTGACCAGCTGTAAAGATAGTGTGTGCGCCATAATCTTTAGCCTTTCAGTCTGAACTGACTGTAAAAGACTCATTTTAATTTAAAACATAAACAAATCTCTTATCTATCTTTCCTATTTTGGAAGATCAATGCAAACATAACTTAATAACTAATATAAGCAATAAAACTGCTGCAAGGAGAAATTTATAGGACATTAATCTCTAGATTCTGTATTTGGACTGGAAATGATTACATGATAATGGAGTAAATGCTTTGCTAAGTGAATACAAACTTAAATACTGTATATATCAAATGTGGACATGCTGAAGAATAAATCTACAGTACATTAATTTACAGAAAGAACTTTCTTAAATGAAACCTTCTGAAATAATAAGTCCATGGAAGTGAGCAGGCCATCATTAAAGGGCAGGAAGTAAATTCAATGTGAGTCTTTTAAATGAGAGACAGCAAATTTTTCCATTGAAAACAGTGAAAATGCAGCCTGGAGATGTTTGAAATTCATTAATTAAAATGGTCTAAATTGTGGGGTTACCTGAACACAGAAGCCCGAGATTCTGTAGAAATATTTCTTCCACAAGGAGAGGACATATAAAAATACATCCCAAGGTGCTCCTGTTCAGTCATCAGTCCTTTGACGCATCATGAAGGGACCTGGTGGTTTGCCCATAGACATCCCACTTCTACACTCAGTCCCCACCATTTAAAAGTCAAATTCTATGTAAGACTTAGGCTGCAATGCATCATTCATCTTTTTTATGAGAAAATATATGTAACTATACTAACAAATGTGGTTCTGCATATAAAGTCCTGGTAACCAGCTGTACACAAATGGAGATAATCGGAGGTCAAGAGGAAGAAAAATCCTTCCCACCCTGGTTGCTTTAAGGCAGTACTAGCATTGCAGCATGGGCATTTGTATAGCTCCAAGTCAGCTGTAACTCTCAGAGTCTTGTGAAGAGTTTGGGTAAGAAAGCCACAAACAAATTTCTGGTGTTATTTTCTGTCTGTCTTCTCAAAGTACTTCTATACCAATTTAACTGGACAAACGTAAAGACAGGTATTTCCCCTTCTCCCACTCCAGTGACCTTCAGTTAAAATTAAACCTGGTTACACTGCTGCAAATATCTTCTCTGTAGAAGTGAAATGAGGAAAATGGATTATTTAATAATTAGAATTGATGGTAGCCCATCAAGAGAAATTGTAAGATGCCATGGTGTATTGGGTTTGTGTGGCAAGGCTTTGGCAGTGGCAGAGCTACAGGAGTGGCTTCTCTGAGGAGCTGTCAGAAGCTTCCCCCGTGTGCAACGGAACCAATGGCAGTTTACACAAATTAGGCCTCCCTACAAGGTGTTAAAGTGCCTTATAAAAAGAGAGGGCCAAGATTTCAATGGATTAAACATTGCTTCACTCAGTCTTGCCCAAGCTCTCATTCTGAAAATTGAACTGTGCCATTTACGTCAGTTCAGCTGCACAACACCAGGTACAGCAACCCGTTTTTATAAAAGCACATCTTTGTGACTAATGGCCATCTATCAAAACAAAATGCTCACTTCCACTGATAAGTGTATTGCAGGAAGACAAATAGCAGTGTATTTGTTGGCAAATAACATTTCCCAACTTGAGGAAACAGCTGGGAAAGACGATTGTCAGACAGGTTTGGGAAGCACAGAACAGACAGGAGTAGCAAGAAAGGTGAGGAAACATGACCTCAACTCCACCCAAACCACAGGCCACCCACATTAATTCTCCATTACTTATGGATGAAATAGGGATTAACTCTTCCTAGCTTATTTCTGTTTTCCTGCCATGCCTGAAAGCAGTGACCTGTGGCTGCAGCTTCTGCACAGGCTCAGGAAATTCCCAGTCAAACCCTCTGCATGTGTCTCACCTGAACCTGGGGAGAACTCCAAGAACACAGTAGTCGAAGTGTGCTGCAAAAAAGGACCATGTCCATACCTGGACACATTGTGAATAGGAGATCAAGGAAAGAGAACAATCCCCAAAGCAACAGCCAGTGAAACTGCTGAAAAAAACTCACTCTTTCTCTCCATCTCACACACACAGAGCAAAATAAAGGAATGAAAAGGTGCTAGTGAAATGAAAGGGTGGAGATGGAAAAGGGTAAAGAGCAAGAATGTAGAAATTCAAGAGTAAAAATAAATAATGGGAAAAAACCAAACCAAACCAACAAACAAACAAACAAACAAACAAACAACAAACAAAAAAACCACCTGCCCTGACCTGTCAAAAAAGAGTTTTGGGAAGCTTAGCTTGGAAGAAAATCTGAGCAAGAAGGCAAAACTTCAACTTATGAGCCCCAGAGGGATGTCACAGTATTCTGTTAGTTTTCCATCAGAGACGTAAAAAAAACCTGAGAGCGCAATGTTTATTGGTATCTTAATGTCATGCCACTGCTGGTATATATATGAATAACTGAAACCAGACCTATACATCCTTCTCTCTCCAATTCTTTCCAGCTGCTTCTCTAAGTGTACTGTCACAATCCCTGGAGCAAGAGGTTTGCTGTTATCCCTTTGATAGCACTCACATATTTCTTTTCCGATTTTTATTTTGTAATGCTATGTTGAGAAAGCTATCGTCCTATGTAGTCATAAAAGAGAGCTGAACATGGTAAATAGATGGCCCCTTCAGTGTCAAAACTTTTGCAAAAATTGCTAGTATTTCCCTGTTAATAAACATCTTGGTTTGGATTTTTGAAAGTAAACCCTTTTACAAAAATCTCGTACTGCACTCATCATTGGTCTCTTTTACCACACAGCAGACTTAAGCAATTTGCAGTCAAAAAGAATAATTTGCACTAACTTTCCATGAACCATTTATGAATTCCACCTGAACTGGAGTCATTATCAAATCAGCACAGAGCTACTCTGTATGTAAATTCAATGATGATGTCCTTTATTAAGCCTACAACAAACAGGATAAAATACCTTAATTATTCACAGTTTTTCCTCTGGTTACTTTTCTTTTTATTTTCCTTCTCACTCTTTCTTGAGTCTATTGCCAAGAGCTCAGTGTTTTTGAAAATAATTTTCAATATTGCAACTTTTGTGTATGTGCACTTTTAGAAGTGATTCCTGATATTCTGTGCTCAGGTGGGAGGAAATGAGTGATAGGGATATTAAGGGCTCTTCAAGGTATCCAAGTAATTTTGAAAAATGTAAGCCAACCACAACTGGTTGACAAGGACTTAGTACCCATGTAGTTCATATTAGAGGTTCTTCGAAATGATCTTCCATCCCTTTCAAGTCACAAGGTCCCCATTCATTTAAGCTGTGCAGGATCAATCCCATTAGGCCAAAGCATATGCCAAAAGACTGTCAGAAACTAATAGCCAGGACATTTGACAGTAACACTTAATTCCCTGGAGGAATATAGGGGTTTACCTGACATGAATAGAGTTATGTCTTCAGAGAAGACTTTTCTGATAAAACCTCTGATGTATCAACTACAATCACTGTGACTTTTAGCTCTAAACAAGAGACTCTCACGCACATTTGCACCTTCCCAGAGCTATTCCACACAATGCCAACATCCTGTTCTATTCCATATTGCCAAATTGCTTTTCATAAATTAGGGTGGGGCTAATTTAGCAAACTGTCCATCAGAAAGGCTTTGCAGAGTAAGGAGAAGCGACAGCTTATATAAAGTGATATTTCAAACGTGTCTTCATGAAAAATGTCAAAGAAAAAATATTCTAAAGAAAATGGACAAGTTTGTAAAAAAAACCCCCATTGTTAATGGCACACGGTGGCCAACAGCAACAACAGTGGCTGAGGCTGGGACACTGCTGCAGAGCAGAGACTGCTTCTCTCCTAATGACTGTAAGCCTACGATGAACGCAAATTTGAGTGAGGAATTTGAGACTATTATTAGCTTTCATCAGTCCCTCTGTGGCTTATTCACGGAATCTGGACAGATCCCAGAAGCACTGCTTCTCAGCCCTCATTAGGCTTTGCAAAATGAGCCTCCCGTACTTGGAAATACCTACTTGGCACAGACTCTCTCTTCTCTCTCGTCTTTCAGTGGGTGGTTTTTTTTTTTGCAATATTCAGGGTTCATACTGGGCCAGACCTTTTTTCAGGAGAAGGGCTAAACCGCACTCACAGCTTGTAACAGTAAAGGGAAGGCTGCTCGTGTCATTATTTCTTGCAGCTGCATACATACATCAACTAAAAACCTCTGCATAAAATGATGTTTGCATTCAAACACCACGAGAAAAAGGTAGTCAGGACTGCCTTTGTCACTGTGTGCCCTCGCTCTCTTTGATACACATACTGCACCAGGCTCACTCACTTTCAAAAACAGAGAATCAGTGACCTGTGAAAATGTTCCTGATCTTTCAAACATGAGCTCTGTTCCCTCAGCCCCTAATCAAACAGAAAGATCATTTATGTAATGAACCATCCACAAAAGGCTTTTATTTAGAACACACAAACGTGTGTCGCTTTTTGCTGCTGGTAGACAGCACAGCAGCACAAAAGCAAATTCATGCGGGTGAGCTGGCAAATAAATAGTCTTTTAACAGAGTAGTCCAATGTTAAATTCACTTGAACTAGCCAGACAGGAGTTAAGTTTGAGATGCTCAGTGTCCTGACTGGAAAGCTCAGGTGGAGGTCAGCCAGAGATGACTTGTGTGAACAATATAGAATCCAAAAATAATTGGTTTGCCTGCTAGAGAAACAGACCTACCAAAGTCATGAAAGCTTTCTGTTTTGAAGAATGGGCATCAGTAGTGCCAGCTGACAACCTTCTTTTGGCTGGATTCTGACTTGTCTTATTTTCATGGACCTTTAAAGTAATTCCAAATTTTTCTAACTCTTCACATTTAGTTCACCAAATTTTTCAACTTTGATATTTATAGTCACTAAAATTGCAAGGTGATTTCAACAGACACAGTTCTTTTCTGTCTCATTCTTCATGCTTCTCTGACACAATTTCTACCACCAATTCCACCATTGTTGTATTTTTTTCCTTCATTTAGACTAATTAAAGAGGTATCTTTGGTCCCATGGTGTGCTCATAATAGTAGCTTTTTTGCCTAAAGCACCAGTAAACAAAGAAAAAAATCAGATCAGTTAAGTGACTTTACTGAAAAGCATTCTGATCTTTAAAGATTCATAGATGAGTTTTTTGTGAGTTTTTTTCCATGTAGTAATTTTTTTTCCCTCAGAATTTTAAATGAGCTAGTTAACAAAAATTTGTAAGCAGATTTTGGTGTATTTTTGTGTATATAAAGGCCAGAAAAACAAAAAAACTATGATGTTAATGGGAGATTCAGTTGGCATTGAATATAACCACAACCAAGGTTTAGAGTTCTGCCTCATAGATGTTTTACAAAACTGACAAAGCCTTCCAAATGCTTCATAGAAAATATTCAAAATAAAGCAGTAGTAGGTCATGTGTGCAATTTTTTGTTCTTTGAAAAAACAGCAATAATTCATTCAGTTAGCATCTTTAAAAACATACAATTAGGGTCTCTTTTCAGTAGTATTCTGTTCATTATTGCAAAAATAAAAATGAATCATGACAAGTGGACTCAAAAGACTATAAATATTACTGTTAATTTGAGGATATGCCATTTTTCTGGTGGTAAGAACTAAGAGTTGGGAATTTGCTATGTCTCAATGGAAAATTTCATATTAAACAGTTATCATTAGGCAGTACCAAGAAAACCACTTGTTCTCAACATACTTTCCTTTCCATAAACCAGAGAGCCAAAATTTTTCCCCAGAAAAAGAAAGAGGAATAAATGAATTTCATACAAACCACCAAATGTTTTTGGTCAGGCCTCAATTATTTTCAAAAGCTTCATGGGGTGGTAGTGGTTCTGTTTCAAATTAGGGAGATGTCCAAGCGGCACACATCAGATCGGGATCTGACTTCCTCATAACACAGGGATGCTGCCATCCCAGGCTGATTCAGTTTACTGTAGAAATAGAAAGCATATGCATAGATTTAACATGAACACAACCAAGGAACGCAGGTGTTTGTTTTGGAGTTTCATCTGCACTATTTCCTAGACAATGTCTCATTTGCCTGTTTCGAAACCACTGACTGGGCAAAGGCTGGCTTACCCAAAAACAGTTTCTTCTTTTCTGTGAACCCTAGATTTTGCACAACATGTCTAGAATCAGCTAGTTCCCAGTGTTTAAACTTGCTGCTACTCCCAGAAAAATTGTATTTCTCATTATTCTGTGATGTTGAATCGCTAGTCTACCGCTGAACTAATCCATCAATCTACAAATCTTAGATTTTAATATGAAGACCCATCTGTACTGCCACTGAAAGCCACGTTATAACTCTCATTGATGGACACTGGTCATTACCAAGTAATACAATGTATTTATAGCAGACATGCTTTAGAGCATTTGGAGCTTTGTACACATACATTTATATACTGCATAACATTAATTTCTTAGCAGTAGTAGACATGAGTCTAAATATTGCCATGACCAAAGCCACAATAATCAACAAAAATAATGATAATGATGAAATAATCACCAACATAAAACTTAATTCAGGAGGTAATGGCTATGGAATTTTCACAAGGAGACCGTGAAAAATTCAAGTACACACTGATGCATAGAAAACAATGTGTTTGTAGCACTGGTCAAATATTCTGCATTCAAGCTGTCTTTAGTTTTGGCCAAATCAATAACATGGTTCCTTACTGAATGAGTATGCTAAAACTTTTCATGTAAATCTTCTACAGACAAACATAATCAAAGAATGATAGAATCATAGAATCATTTAGTTTGGAAATACTTTTAAGACCATGAAATCCAGCTATTGACCTAACACACCAAGTCCACCACTAAACCATATCCCTAAACACCACATCTCTGTGGGTCTTTTAAATACTTCCAGATATGGTGACTCCACCACTTCCCTGGGCAGCCTGTTCTAATATTTGATAATCCTTTTGGTGAAGAAATTTTTCCTAATATCCAATCTAAACCTCCCCTGGCATGATTTGAGGCCATTTCCTCTTGTCCTGTCACTTTTTACCTGGGAGTAGAGCATGACCCCCACCTAGATACAACCTCCTTTCGAGTGATTGTAGAGAGCAATTATTTTCCCCCAAACCTCCTTTTCTCCAGGCTAAACACCCCCAGCTCCCCATCAGACTTGTGCTCCAGACCCTTCCCCAGCTCTGTTGCCCTTCCCTGGACTCTCTCCAGCACCTCAATATCTTTCTTGTAGTGAGGGGTCCAGAACTGAACAAAGTATTCAAGGTGCAGCCTCACAAGTGCCTAATTACTAGAATTAATTCCCTTTTTCTATAAATCTGGAAACAACCTTCAGAACTTTCCTACTTGATATTCCAGTCCTTTGCAGACTGGATTCTGGGTTTTTTTCTTGGACAGACTTTAAATAAAGTCAAATTTTCTCTTACCTGACTGCATGATGCACAACAGGAGAAAGATGGAGGTGCCCCAAAACTGCCATTCTTCATTGTTCCCCCTCTTTTGTTTCCTCACCGGTCTTGCAATCCACAATAAAACCCTCTATTGAGAACCTTTCTTAGGCAGTTCACAAGTCCACCTCTAAAGTTTGTCTGAAGCCCTGGCTCAAACAGCTAATTAGCAATCTTAGCTTTTATAGTCTCCTCTACCCTTTAGTTTGCTAACCCTAATCAGCTTTGCCCATTTGAATTCTCCCCCACAAGCTCAATTCCAACTAAGCTGACATTTTGTCAGGCTGGTCAGCTTCTTACCTTCCTTTCAGTTAAGCTTGATAGTTTGATCACATAGTCAAGACACAATTACTCTGCAGGCAAGAACTGCAACCTTTCCACTGTTTACTTTGTCCAAAAAATACCAGAGTTAGAAATGCAGTATTTGAAACTTTTTAGAATGGATGAGATTTTCACATAGTTTAAAAGTGAAAGGCAAGAAAATATTTAAAAAACAAACACGAATTTTCTTGTTATGAACTCGTTGTTCAGACAACATGAGTGGCTTTTTCAATTTATTGATCTTATACTTCCATCAAGACTGGCTCAAAGGGGAATACAGCTCTAAAATTTGACTACAGTGGAACTTCTTACTTGCTTATACTCATTTTTAGTGACAGACAGTTTCAACCAGCATTGTACATACAAGGAAAAACTACTAAAGAGATCTGCACAATTTAGTAGCCAGGTTTACATTTTCTTATTGATGGTGAGTATGAAATAGACTATAATTGAATTTTTCAAAATTGTTAAAGATTAGCAACATTACTGCTTCCCTAAAATAGCCTCTGGAATCTCAGAAAATATGAGCTAAAAATTTAGAGTAATTGATCTGCATCATTTCTGCAGAGGAATGTGACTACTGAAACATTCACTATCCTTTATTTGCTAGACAAGGACAGACCTTTTAGACAATTGACTTCATCTATGCAGATTACTGACAAAGGATGTTAAAAGGTCACTCTAAATGGTGTCCCTTCAGGCCATTTGGGCTTGAGTGGTCCTGTCCACAACTTATTTGCTATAGTCCACTGCTTTTAGGTAGATATGAAAAGAGCTTTGTGCAAAGCACATATTAAGACATCTCTGCATGACCTTCCTTTACTTTTTTCAAAGATTTTGGACAGACCTCATCTTTGTGGCAAAGGTCAAATGGGAAACGTCTTGAAAAGAGCTACTGAAGCAACAAGGGAATGCGGATCTTTGTGCTCTTCCGCTCTCAGCCATGAAGCTACTGTACCTTATGAGCAACATCGTGGTTCTTTGATCCTTTGAGATTATTTATTAAAAAATAAGCCTTTGAAAGCCCTCTTTATTTTCAGTTTGAATCATATAATTAAGGGGAAGAGGTGGAAGCACACTTAAAATGTATTCACTAGAGTCACCTTTGTCAGTTGAGGGGAATGGTCTGTATTTACAAGAGATGAAATACAGGTCCACAAAACATAATCACAGAGAATGTATTGGTATTTGAAAATGACAGTTGCACTGAAAAACTTTATTTTGAGTAACATTTTATTACAGAAATCTGACAGTTCGGGAGGCTTGATCATTTGTGAAGTTTCTAATACTATATTCTATTCTCTTTCAGGATCCAAGATAAATCATTTGAAGTCTGCCCAGCTCCACAGGTTTTAGTATGATTTTTTATAGTTTAAGATCTTACTGATTTTCTTGACATGCCCTCCTATCAATTCTGTTCCAAAGCAAACAGTTGTGTTTCTGTTACAAGAATTGTTACAATTTTGCTCTCAGTTTCAGAAGAAACCCCCCAACCTCATTGAGATAAGCAAGTCATGATATGTCATACCCAAAGCAATACCACATTTATAGGAAACACGCTGTTATTAAAGACACCCAAAAAAGGTCAGCTATGAAAACAAGAAAACAAACATCATTTCCATGCCTCACCTGCTTGAAACGTTTAAGGTAGGAAATGTTCTTAAGCACCTCTCTGAGCAGAGGAATGCTGCTGCTGTGCTGACCACATGCCCAAGGCTAAGGACATCTTGCAGTCCTGTATAGAGGGCTGAGCTCATGGACCAGGCAGAAGTGGCTCTGGAATGGATTTCTAGGTGACAGACTGTCCTCCCACAGCCAAGTGCCACCAGTGTGGTTACCAGTTACAGCTTAATTTGAAGGTTTAAGTGGAACCGGCAGAGTCCTGTTGTGCCAAGTAATGAACAGATTTAGAAACATCTGTATTAAAGGTACAGGTTTCTTCTGAAACCACATTTTTGTGCCTTTCAAACAAAATCTTGGTGTCACATGGAGAACAGGCAGCCATTTGAAAAATAGAGAATAGGCCTTTTTGTAATTTCTGTAACACACTGTGGTGCTTATGATTTCCATTTTGCAACACGCAGAGAATATTTAATTGATGTAATGTCAAATTAGAGCGCTATGAAATTTAGTAATTCTAGAAATATATCGAGAAAATGCACTTATCTCAAAAATCAAGCTGAAAAACCACGATCTGGCTTTTAAGAATCTGCCTGTGCCAATAACTCAAATTCTTTTTCCAGTGTAAAAAGCAAGATGTGCCTATTTAGTGTAATATGACCATAATGTTATCTAATAGAACTCCATAGAACACATGAAACATTTGTCTTACAGTCCCTAGGTGAACACATTATCATTTTCTTCTTGTCACTCAACACTGAACATGTTAGATAACAACCTATAATAGAATTTAATATAATGGTTTCTCCAGTCAATATTGGGATGAAGACTGAGGTTTTTCTAATGGAATCTGAGTAGCCAAATCCCTTGGGCAACATGGATGATCATATCAGCCTTAAAATTCAGCCAAGCAAAAAATTGTGTCAACATAATTTTAATATTGGAAAAAAGTTGTTGCATTCACTACCTTAAAATGAAAATTCTCACGTAGAAATGTGTATTTAATAGAAGGGTTTTGAGAGAAATATTCTTTCCTCAAGGAATTTTTTTTTAAGAGAAATATCTTCCCCATTCACCTAAACAAACAAAAAATCCCAACCTAAATTTAATTATTTTTATTTTTATTTTTAGCCTTTGTCTTTAGAATCATTTAAATATGAAAAGAAAGGGAGACTTTCATAGAAGCAGGTTAGAGAGGTGGTTTACTGGCTCACTCAGTACCTTCCACCTTCCTCACACCATTTCTGGATGCACAAAGCAGACAAAGCTCTTCCAGTGCAGAGGAAACCTGACAGCTTCACATGTGCCCCATCTGTGTATGCTAAAAACATAGTCCCACCAAGGGTCTTTTTAAGGGAGAGGGAATACAGCTCTTCTGCTACAATTCCCAGCATCAGCTACCTGAGGCTGCACCAACATTACTCAGGTAGCAACTCCAATATGCAATTAGCTACAAAAAGATTGCCGATCCAGGCATTGACTTCAGGCATCCATGAGTAACCAAACATCCTCTTCACCTCTTTGATCTGGTCCTTAAAAATAAGCAGGTGATGATAGTACAGTCTCACCTATTGTTGCCTTTCCTCATATAACAACCAGTCACTTTAACAGAATTCAATCTGATAGACTTATCCTCAATTTTTCTGGTTCAATTAACTTGTAATAACCCAAACTCTCAAGGCAGCTGAAAACCAGTCAGGAATGATCTTTCATGTACACTAACATCTGATTCTTGGGAAATGAACTGTAATTATTGAAGATAGCTCTCCAGTTGAATCCATATACTGTCAGGAGGCAAATATATATTAAGAAGTTATTTTGAAAGTGCCAGGGACACGGAACCATAAGCATAAATTGATTTATGTGAATTTAAATGTCACTCTGTACAATACAATTCTCTTTTACTGATATATGTGTAAAAACATCTTACTATCAGTATTTTAATAATGCACAGATGTAGTGGCAGTTGTGACACTTTAAAATTTTAAATTATTCATATTAGTTATTGTGAAAGTAAGCATCTCCCAAAATCAACATGCATTTATGTTTGCTTTTCATGTACAATGTAGAAAAAATACTATTTCTATTCTATGACAATAAAAAATACATGGACTAGTCTATAAATCTCTATTTATATGTATTTTTGTGGAGATTCCACCTTGAGAGTGGAAAAATATCAACACCCAATTGAAGAAATGGTGTCTTCCTGTAAGACCTTGCAGCATAAATGGGCAAGAAAAATACGGAATGGAAAAAAGAAAGCTTTGTTACGAATTTCATGATTTGAGGCACTGAGGGAATAAAAGATTTTCCCTATAACACCATGAGAAGCTTCCAACAGAAATAAGAAACAAACCAGAGCTCTTAAAAGTGGAACCTTGAGCTCTAACCACATGGCTACAAATGTCTCTAAAATACTAAAGGTTTCATAGGAAACTATGTTGTGAATTAATATGAACAGTTGCTAATATAATTATAGAGTTTATTTGGCATATCTGTCTTCTGAACTCCTGGCCGTAACAAAACAGTTCAGGGTGGGGTGACCATCCCAGTTAAAAGAGTATGCAAGTGTATTTCAGATACATCTTTTCAAATCACATGATTTATTTATTTTTTTCCCACTGACTTCCCTGAAGGTAACTTGGTGCTGATGCTTTATTGTTGAATGGTTTTCTGTAAGAGAGAGAACAAAATAGATTCTGGATTGATGAAAAAATAATTTACTCGAAGCCTGAGTACCACAGGAAACAAGACTACCTCTTAGCCATTCGAAAGAGCTTTGATTCTGGAGAAAAAAAAATTAAATAAAAGAGGAGGATTTTGGAAGGTGGATGTATTCCACAACTGTCAGTTTTGCCACACTGTGGGCTAAAACACGAATAGACACATTTTTTACTAACTTACTGCAAATTAAATGCAGCTGCTAAAACACTGCCTGGCTAATCTTCAGGTATGTTACATTTGAACCACATTGCTGAAATGTTATTCCAAATTAAGTCATGTCTTATGGTCAACACAGAGATCAGTCCAAGCAAAAAACCTCACTAAAAAAGTGATGAGTTTTACTAAAATATGAAGATAAGTAAAGGGAATCAGCCACTTTCCCTCTCTTCCCTGTCACATACACACACACAAAAATCAAAACAAAGCACAGAGAAAAACAAAAAAACTACTTCTCTTCAGAAACTGTAATGTAAAAAAAAAAGAGAAAATTTTCACGATGCAACACTGGAACAACAAATAAGACTCTCTAAGGGGCTTTCCCAGAACAGTATCCTCTTTTAAAAACATCAACTTAAAATAAAACAGGCAGGAGGATCTTTGGGTCACCCAATTACACCAAGGCTCTCTTCATCTGCATCCTTATGCTGTGCTATCCTGCAATTCACCTCTGACTGTTTTCAGTTCTCTGGAACAAAACAAAATCATCTTAAGTGCCAAGGTCACAGAATCACAGAATATGCCAAGTTGGAAGGGACCTACAAGAATCATTGAGTCCAGCTCCTGGCCTTGCACAGGACCATCCCCAACAGTCACACCATGTGCCTGAGAGTATCATCCAAACGCCTCTTGAACTCTGTCAGCTTTGGTGCTGTGATTACTTTTCCAGGGAGTCTGTTCAGTGCTCAACCACCCTCTGGGGGAAGAACCTCTTTCTAATATCCAACCTAAACCTTCCCTGTCACAACTTCAGGCCATTCCCTTGGGTCCTGTCACTGTCACCACAGAGAACAGATCAGTGCCTGCCCTTCTTCTTCTGCTCAGGAGGAAGTTGTAACTGCAATGAGTTTCGGTCTCCTCCAGGCTGAACAGACCAAGTGCCTTCAGCTGCCTCATACGGCCTCCCTTCAAGGCCCTTCACTATCCTAATGGTCCTCCTTTGGGAGCTCTCTAATGGCTTAATATGGCCTAAAACTGCCACAATAGTCCAGGTGAGGAGAGCAGAGCAGGACAATCCCCTCCCTCAACCAGCTGATGATGCTTTGCCTGATGACCCCCAGGACACGGTTGGCCCTCCTGGCTGCCAGGGCACTGCTGACTCAGATTCAACTGGCCACTGATCAGGACTCCCAGGACCCTTTCCATGGCACTGCTTTCCACCATCTCATTCCCCAGTCTGTCCATTCATCAGGGGCTGCCCCATTCCAGGTGCAGAATCTGGCACTTCCCTTGGGTGACTGTCCAGTCCTCTAATTTGTCAAGGTCTCTCTGCAGGGTCTCCCTGCCTTCAAGGGAGTCAACAGCTCCTCCCAGTTTTGTGTCATCTGCAAACTTGCTTAATATTCGTTCCAGTCCTGTGCCCAAGTCATTTATGAAGATGTTGAAGAGCACCAAGTGTGACTTTGTTGGGTAAAGGACTGCAGAAACCAAGTGAGATACAGCCAGGCAGGGTGGAGCTCGGCAAGCAACAAAATATACAGTCCATTGCTGCAGATGAGCCCCACAGAGCTGTTAAACCAAGCGTCCTCTATAGACAGAATATAGAGCCAAGTCACAACTGGGCAAAGTCCCTGTCCAGCTTTCTCCTGACAAATCAACCAGTTTGCTCTTCAGGCTTTTCCTGGCTTTGTCTGTGTACATCTTGAATCCCCCTGTACAGGCTAAACCAGAGCAAAATTTTATTAGCATGAAATGGAAAGAAAAAAATTACAGGAAGCATTAAAAGGCTGGGCGTGACCAAACTTAAAATAATCTTTTTTGGTTTAATTACTGTGCTGGTAGAATGCATTACTGTGCATTGTTAGTACGGTGCTGAGAGTATTGAAAAAACCTCAAAACTACACAATAGAAGTGTAGGAGAAGGAGGAATAGAAAACAGAAGCTGAAAAAAGGGTACAAGTAAGAGTATAATTTTTGGCACTATACAATTATCCTCCACAGTCTCAAGTCTCACTTGCCTCACCAGGTCAGAGCAATATGATTGTCGCCCATAAAAATCACAGTAATCTTGTTTTTATACATATCTCATTCCTCCAGGTTGGAGCTCTTCTCAGTCAAAATAACTTCTTTCACAGCATACCACAACAGAAATCAGCTCCTCCTACAAGCATCACTACCATTCCCAGTTATTTTGTGTTCAGTTTAATTTACAGACTTGTTGGAACAGAAGAACACTAAAACCCAATGTTTTTTAGTGTTTGGAGCATGTCTGGCTGTCACTGTACGAATAATGTAATCTTAAAAGACCATATTTTCCCTGACTTTTTATGCAGGGGCTGAAGGGGTTTCAACTCCTCTTTATACCACTTTTTAACACCAGAATCACAATCCTGCAAATTGCCCACAAATTGCCGCTTGAAGAGAGCATAAAGCATTGTACTTTAACAATAAATTAAGACGACTAACATTTAAAGCCTATATGTTGGCAAACATTTTAGCAGTCATTTTAAAGCATTCAGTTCCTCAGCAAAGCCTTCTGTCATATAAAAGAGAGTGCAGTGGGGATAGATTTAATGCTGTCCCCTGATTTAAATGCTTAACTGAAAGATTTATTTGTGAAATAATTTTGGGAAATTTAAGCAGAACTCATCACAGAACTGTATATGCTTCTGAAGGGTCCAGAAATAGCATTCATAAACCACTGCAGCACACAATCCTGCAAAACTGGCTGATGGGCCACAGAGTCTTACAAGGAGCAGGAAAAGAAACAAATCTGTTTTGCTATTCAAGATCAGCAAATAATTAAACCATCAGAGGTAAGAAAAGTGGTGTCTATCATTGAAAAAATAGTCTTAATCTTCTCTCTTGCTCAAAAGTTGGCATAAAATACCTATGGCAAATAGATATTTGCCAATTAGCAGATATAAGCTACTCTCATATGGCCAATGCATTTTCATGATTAACTAAAATTCCTAATACCAGCATACAGTGCTAGAGAATGCATACAGCATACTTTAATCAAAGTCTAAGGCAGGCTGATAATGGTCCTTAATTTTTATAAGCAGTCTTAAGACATTTAATAAAACCTCTTACTTTTCCTTCAAGAGTAATCATAGCTTCACAGCAAAAATTATTGAACTTTTCTTAGAACCACTCAATGGATTTAACACATTAACTTAATTTGCATGTTAACCAACTTCGGTAGAAGAAACTATGGTATCTGACATTGTTACAACACCAGCCTTCTCCAAGTCTCTCTAAAAATTTCTCCTTCTCTTTCATAAAAGCAAGAGATTTTGTCATTTTTTTGCCAGCCCTCCTTTTACAGCTCTAGTCCTAGCATAAAACTTTGAGATTTCCCATATAAAAGTTCACCTTTTATCCTTACTACTTTTACTTTTTGTCTCATATGGTCTTCTAATGAATACCTGGACTCCCTGACTTCTTTTTTTCTCCAGTCTCTTATGATTATACACCTGAAAAGCCTTTTGAAATGTAAACAAGTTATACAGTCAGGATGCTTTTCTCATCCACTGCTGCATGGATTCTTCCACATACACTAGTAAATAGTGCAGCATGATTTTCCTTAGTGGAACCTGTGGTAATACATCAAGATTAAGGAAATGGTTTTGAAAAATGTTCATATACATCTCAGTTCATAAAAAAGGTGGGTTTTGACTATATAGGAGACATGCACTAAACTGGATTTAATTTCTGTATATGCTAAAAAGCTCATTAAAATATAGAAATTAAAACCTCCTAAGCAGATGAAATTCCCACTTACTGTCCCACATATGGGTCATAGGTATCTGCATATGTATGTCAAAGTGTATCCCATTTTGTTCAGCCATGATTCCTCTTGCAAGATGAGAATTTATTACAGAAAAATACATGCTCTCAGACTGACTATAATTTTTAACCAGTGTCATAAGCTACTGCTTCTTCTTTGGTAGAAGAAAGGAAAGTTGCTTTTGGCAGTTGTTCTTAATTCTTGCTTTATGGAGGCCCAGTATCCTAAAAAGCAAAGGCTTTTCTTCTTCCTCCTTTGATTACAGGGTAAACTCTATTACATCCATATTTGCATCTTCTCCCCTAGCCCGTATCAAATGTTACAGCTTAAAAACATCTCTGACGGAGTTCTGGACTCTCAGCCTTCTAAAGTGAATTATTAATCAACTATTCTTTTGTGGAAGGAGGAGGCATTTTGCTGTTTGACATCTGGCAGTCATTTAAAACACTAGCAACTCCTCATTCAGAACAGTACACATATCTGATTTGCTTTCAGTATTTTCTTGGTCTAAATGCCACCTCAATGCTACTCTTGGCAAAAATAATAATAATAATAAAAAAAAATTAAAATAAAAAAAGTCCGTTGGGTGGAACTCAATTCCAACTGCTAGATTTTCACTATACCTCGTACTATACCAGGTCCATAAGAACTATCTAATGTGTAAAATCTGTTGTTTATACAGATCTGCAGCTGGCTCTGTCCCAGTTGCTCGAGAGTAATATTTAAAAATAAAATAATCTCTGTATAAACTGTGGGTTTGTAAAATATGTAAGCACTCTGTGTTTGTTCAGCCCAGGTCACTTGCTGAAAATGAAGGTTATTCCTGGGTGATAACAATCAGATGTCAGTTCAGCGGGGAATCCAAATTCTTCCAAAGTTTAATTATGCTCAAGTGACAAGGACATGAGATGGGGACAGGTTGGGTAGAATTTTAAAGAATACCATCAGCACATGCAAAAACTTACCCATGGTAGCTGCACTTTCGTGAATGCTGTGTAAGTAAAGTCAAGTAAAGTAAACAACTTTTAAATACATACCTAATTACGCGATTGCACCCTTTGGATCATTAGAGCTGCAATCAGGAACAATGCTTCTTTTCTGCTTCCACAGAGTGGTGATCCTGCTGTAATGATTAACTGCTGCTGAAGGATAACACAAGGAAAGGTTAAAACATTTTTAAAAAAACTTAGGCAGTGAAATACATGCGACTGTTGATCGACACAACTTGTCACGTTAAGGGTCTTGTCCTCTGAAATGTAAGTAAAACAGTACATTTCAGTTCTGGTGCAACTTTAAAAAACTATTTGGGGTATTGGAGGTTAATCTTAGGACAGAAAAAACATTAGTTGCATCAAGGTTTAATAAAGCATCTTTTTATGTTAGAAGAGTCTACTATGGGACAGTTAAACAAAACAGTACCTGAAAAAACTTATAGATATGGCCTGGGTTTAATGTCTGTTTTATAGGAAAACCAACCAGGAAGATCAGTAGATAATTTTTGGCAAAATTATTATTTTAGGCTTTTCAATGCTTTCAATCTGATATAGCTGTAAATATAGACCTCCTACTTCAGCTACACAGATTACCACTTACTAGAGCACATTCCCCCCTGTTAATACAGTTCAGTGATCAAAAATGGCACATACGGTTTGGTAAAATTAATCCTTTCCTTTCTGATCCTTTCCCATAATCTTCTGCAAACTCCAGAGACCAGGATCTCTTCTTATTTAGATGCCACTCTATAAAATACAGGGGCCTATTTCGTTAGGACATATCCCATAAATGAACCTGTCCACAAACAGCACCCTGCAGTGGAATAACTCCCCATGTGTTGAGCTCTGATATGAAATTTGTCGTTCCTCCCATTTACCCTGGGACTGGTACCTTCTCCTCAAAGCCTTTCCCTCTAAAACCACCACCTGCCATGGAGTATGTCCACCGCAGCAATGAAAATGCTGAGTGACATTGGGGCAGCTGAGATTTATCAGCATGATCTTACAGAAGTTTAACATATACTCTTAAATTCATTCATATAATAAAAAAGTGAGAATATACTCACTCAGGGTATACTGTCTTAATGGAGACCCTCAACTTAATTTGTGACAATTTTCTCTTTCAAATCCCATCACTTCAAGCCTCTTAGTGTCTGTTCTGAACTCAAATTCTTTTACATCAAATTATTGCAAAATACTCTTTCTGTGTTAGAAGACTACTTGGAATACATGTGATTTAGCCAAAACCACAGAACTTGTTGGGTCAGTGGTGTTAAGGTTCAGGTGTGGGGATGTGTTTTCCCTGTTAGAGAGTTGGAAGTGGGGTCAAGATGTGCTCTCTACAGCAAATGTGGATTGGGTAACGTGGGTAATGTGCTGTTAAACCCCTCCAGCCTCATTGTTCCTACGAGATTTTAGTCACCCCCTCTGTGATTGCAGGATTAAATTCTGTGGTAAGGCAATGCACTTGAATATTTTTCTATAGAAGTAATGAACATTATTGGTTGCCTTTACTATTGAAACTAGTCTCCTAGACTGTGTTTTTGAAAGGATACCTACAGTGCCCAATGGCCTCGTTCCACCAGCTTACCTGCATCCATTTTTGCAAACCTTTGGGATAAGATACTGATCTCTCTTCCACCTATGTTCTCCCTACCTGCTGGAGTGATTTACTCTTGAGGAAGCAGGAAGCTGAAATGACCCAATTTTTGTTTCCATTTCCCAGTTAAGTTCAGAGTTAAGGTTACCTGAGTGACAATATTTGTACCACATCATAAGAGTAACTACTTTTTTTTCCCCCAGAGAGTGCTCAGGTTTGCATTTATTGGATTTGAAATTCTGCAGTCTTTCTCCAAGGATTCATGCAAGGGGTAGAAAAAGGCAATCAATAAATTGTGTCAAAAGAAAAAATGGAGGGAAAGAATATGTCTTCACTAACCTAGGGAATTTTGGGATCAACTAGACTGTTTCTTTGTGAATAAGAGATTCAAGATTACAGTTGAGTTCTCTCTTTGGGGATTTCTAATAATCTCAGGTGGCTGTGGTTTATTCTGAGTTTTTAGTTCACCTTCTCAGCCAGCAGCTGGCACAATTTCAAACAACAGAAACACACAACTCTCGAATAAAAATACAAGATTGACCATGGTAATCAGCACATTGCAAATACAATTAGAGTTCAGCACTTGGATCAGAGAGAGACATGGCATCCTGTCATGGCAAACGTGCCTGTTGGGACAGCTGCTGCACCTGACAGCCTCTGCCTTGCCAGCTCGTGTCTGCCTCTTGTCCTCTACAACCCACGAGCCCAATCCCACTTGCTGCCCTTGATATTGTGATCTGTGCCTGTTGAGAGGGGGCCAGACCATCTGCACCAGTTCTGCAGGCTGCATTTTCAGAAGTGCTCTGCCCTCACAATGGAGTCCTGATTTTTCCAGAGAGTCTGGCACCATCTTACTGCAGTGTACCAAATTTTCAGAAGTGCTTGGCCATCAGCAGTTCCTGTTGACATTAAGCCTGTCTGTGTGTTTATCTACAGCTGTTGCCTCTTTTGCAGGTCCTTTAAGCATCTCCTTTCCTGGTGCCTGTGTCAGCACAATGACCTACCCCATCGTCAGGCACATCTTTAGGATGTGAGGTCACACAATACGGGAGAAATCACAGTCCCAGGCAGCTGTTGGGGTCTGTACTGCCTTGTGGGGTTCTGCCAGCAAATGTGGCACAGACACAGCTGCAGAGCAGTTCCATCGGCTCTTTCACAGAGTCCTGTTGCTTTGGGTGGAAGGTTCCAGGACTTTCCTCCTGGTGCTCCAAAATAAATGAGACAGATCTCTGGATAGGAGGAGAGGAAAAATGCAAGGTTGAATTCCTATATGTGAATCACAGGCTTAGCATTTCACATGTATGTGTGGGTCTGTAAACAGCAGAGACACGAGCAGTTAAACACTGACTGCCTCTAACCAGTTGCACCTTTGCTCTTTATAGGAAGACTTGATGACATTTTGAAAATGGGTGCTGACCTTGAGATGAGGTTCAAAACAAATTGTCCACATTTATCTCCTCTTTGGAATGCTCCATGGGGATTTTCCTCAAGCTTGTACCATGGGTGTAGCACAGAGCTCTCCCCAGATTTCTGAATATTGCTCAGATAAAGCCAGCTTTTCTAGAAATCAATCTGGATGGAAACTTTATGTGCAGACGTAGAACAAAATATTCTTGTTTTGTAAACACTTTCCATGTATTTGTTAGGTTGTCAACTATCTAAACAGAAGCACAAGAAAGCAAAGCCAAATTCCCTCCTTCTCGTAGGTTAAATGGACATAGGCCACTTACCTAATTGTTTAGAGAAAATATTTTCCTTATAAATGTTCCCCTCATAATCTTCAGAAAAATTAATCTCATTCCCTTTAAACTGCAATTAGTATTGGTGTGATACAGCAGGCATAATGATGATTTGCTTTCATGCCTTTTCAGAATGCACTGTAATTTGGAAAATGCCAGGCTAACTCACAAGAAACAGAGAGAAAGCATAGATCCACTCTGAAGGGTGGACTAGGAAGGGGTGGATATGCAGGTAAATCTATGGTAACTTGCCACTGCAATAACCAAGTCGGGCTGGAGGACACAAAGTCTGCTGAGGGACAGACTTTTAGTTTAGTATTTAGAAATACTAGACCACAAGATACAAACAACAGATCACTGGGTCATCTCAAAAAATCTAAACCAATTTTGTCTTCTAAAAAGCCATTTAGTTGCCTTCATGTGTGCATTGTCAAAGGTTATCCTTTTATACAATGAGTAAAAGGATCCTTTTTAAAATGATTAATCTGACAGTGTCATTTTTAACTTTCATAACATCCCGTGCTGTTATGACAAACAGTGTACAGTTCAAATTAAAGGAACGTCTGTATCAAAGTATTCCACACACAAAGAATACAGAGCCCAGCATGGAATAACTAATGGCCCAAACTACAGCAATAGTATTTTTTTAGAGTTCTTCAAACTGAGAAGCATTCAAATTTATCAAGCTGTGATCCAAACCTTTTCTATGCACACAGTGTCCCTCTGTCTGTCTTAATACTCAATTCTTTTCTAAGCACATCACATAGCAACAGGAAGGTGTTTTTTAAGGGCTCCCCATTCAGTATCATCAAAATATGGCTTCAGAAATGCCTTTACTTGTAGCATGTATTTGCTGATGATTTTTTGAATGGGTAACTAATAAATGGTGCAGATTGAAAAGCAATTATAGAGGATGGTCCTTTAAGGACGGTGTGCTTGAAAATAGTCATCAGTTCGAAGGGAACTTTGAGGGGTAGGTATCTTTCAGTGTGGATTATAAAGGATAGCAAGCAGGAACCTGAGTAACATAATCCACACTTCCCATATGTGCAGTTCTGAATGGTTATTCAAACACCAGTGAAATCAGTGCAAAGCTGCAGCTTCATGAAACTGTAAGGAAACCCTTTCTTCTCTCCTTGCCACTCTTATGTGAGGTCACCAGAGAATTGCTCAGATGATCACTGCTTACAGGATCTGGGGCATTGTTGTTACTAATGGTCCCTGGTACGATATTTCTGTGGTGCCAACGGCCAAGCAGTTTCTTGGGGTGGCTGAGCAGGATTACTCAACTTATGATCTTCTACAGGCATTCAAATACATTAATTACATGACTGAGTCCTGACTGCCTCTGGTTAGGTAACAATCATTTCCTATATTATATGAGGAATCCAGCAAAATAAGATGCTCCATCAATCTTTACTATTTGCATCATAACTTTTGCCCAATTTTACTAATCTTCTTCAGTATATTTGTGGCATCGGAAAGATTTTACTACTATATATGCCAATTCTATTTCATGTGAGGGCCTATTTCTTACTCTGACTAGCAGCAATTTAGTGGAAAAAAAGCACAGAGTCACAGCACTACCAGACGTGTCAAATGAAACACATTTTCAGCTGTTCAATCATAGTATCTTTTCTCTTCAGCATTAAAAAGAGCAAAAGGAGTAATAAAGTTTCGCAAACACTAGTATAAGAGAGAAGGGACTTAAAGAAAATGGGTTTAGTTATATTTTATGAAAACATAAGACTCCAATATTTTGCTTCCTTACTTGTTTTTATAACCAGTTCCATGAAAACAGAATCAGGAAATGAAGTTACGGATTCCAAGAGAGAAAGTGGCAAATAGACTCGAACTGCAGATAATTTCTTCCATGATTAATTTTTCCTCACTTCCCATCTCCCAGACAACAATTCTTTTTATGGTGGAAATCATTCCAATGTAGGTCAAAGAGATCATAGACTACGGCACTATGACTTACAAAAAGAAGGAAATATTCATTGCTTTGTTAACATACTATTTCCAGAAATACAGGTTCCATTTCCACTACAGCATTAGAGCAACAATTGTCAAAATTGTTTTCATATAGTCCTGATGTTCAGGTACAGAGTGGTTTAACTAGCAAATAAAAATTACTTTTAAAGAAAGCTGCACTGATCCACGTGACATGGAGTGGTGCCCTATCAGCGTCTCACTCCAGACAGGCAGCAACAGTTAACTACCAAAAAGTATTTCAGAAGTTTTTAGAGTCACACAAAAAAAATCTAATTGGGGAAAAATAATCCATTGTTTGAGTTTTTAAGGACAATGACATTTCAGACAAAATGAGTAAGTATAAGGCTCACTGATGACTTCTAAGAACTTATGCAATCTGAGGAAAACAGATGAGCTTAGGGGACCTTAGAATGCAAGGATGTACTAAAGAGGTAGACAAGACAGTCAGAAATTTTATGTTACTGGAGACCACAAGAGGCTACTTGCTCTTCCTACATGTTACAGGCAAAGCTATATACTGATTTTCAGCCAGAAACTCCTCCCCACAGTGGCCTACCAGCATTTGGAGTTGCCCTTCTCTGGATCCAATGTACTCTCTATTTGCAGTACAGGAACAGAACTAAATTTACCCATGTACCAGCAGAAGAAAGGATGATTATTTTCTTTCACAAGTAGTGAAGCCTTGGAAAGGAAGGCTGGATATTCAGCACACTGGAAGCCATCCAGAAGGAGGACATCTCCTGAGGCTAAAGCAATTATGATTCCATTTTGGTTGGCTGTGGGAGCATGAGGTATCATCTGACTCTGAGGATTGATAGGCAAAGGTTAAAATCCTAAGTCTGTAGATCACTGGGTACCTCAGACTCTGTTTTGCTAAGTGAATTTGTGTATGAGTAGTTAGAAAAGAGGGATAGTCCTGATGCTGATGAATCTGCAATCAGGGCAAGGGTTGGGAGTGCAAACACACAGCCTTAGGCTCTGACACAGAAAATAGCTTCACGAGGACATACCTCTGCATTTCTGCAGAGCAGCTTGCTGAATCAAAGCTGAGGTAGTTTATTTCATGGATTATACATGTATTTAATTAAAATTCTAGATAAATATTTGTAGCAATATGTTTTTGAAGTACCGCAAAGTTACATTGTATTAAACATTTATTGCAATCGTATGAAATATTCCTGAGGTTAAATATTTACTGTTATTTTCAAGATATTGGTACTGAGCTTATAATAAACATAGCACAAATGCAAAGCCATCTTTCTCAGAGCAATATACTTCTCTGAGTTGCTTTTAGACTTATTTCCTGATGGATATTTGCCATTAATGCACTATGACTTTTTCGTTTATGAGAAAAGGCTCTAGCTCAAGCTAAGAGAAAGTTGTAATTTAAAAGACAGTTTCCACTATGCTCAGCATTCTCATAGTAATAACAGTTTGTCCTTTTTCTTACTGCAGCTACTGCATTAAATATTTATATTGATGTTTATTTTGTAAACAAAGAAACTGAATTAGGCTAACACACGATGCTATGATGTGTTTTAATATTAGTATTTGTTTTATGTTGTGGCCTTTTATGCAATTGATTCAAGGGACCATGTTAAATAATAAGTAACATTTTTAAAATTACATGAAATTATTTTAGTTTATTTGCTGTAGAAGATCGATGTTTTAAAAAATAAAAATCTGTGGAGAATATCCAGTCCTTAACTATTTTATATGCAGTAAAGGTAGTGAAATTACCAGGAACTTTTTGGCTTTCTTGAAGACAGCATGATTGTCACAGTGTCCTTTGGAATTTGACCTAAAAGCCTCAATACATTAGGACTAGAGAAAGCAAAAGGCTTTTGGTCTTGAATTTTGTGGTATTTTCTTCCTGATCAATAACTGAACAGTCCAACCAACTTGAAGGTGCTATATGTAGGACAAACATTCACATTTATTTAGTTCATTATATTTCCCATGTTATCTTGGGATTTCTAGAAAGTTTGTTTCCTATATAACACTTCTACTGCTTGTAACTGCACAAAACAGTGTATTCTGCCTGGGAAGCACCCAGGCTGTGTGCTAGAGGTGGGGTATTAAGGAGGAATATTCACCTTTCCAGTTTTATGACCCTGGAATTTGTACATATCAGTTTATTTTGCACAGTGGGGTATCACCTTGATAGAGGTAACTCCTCTGCGTCCCTTTAACTTTGGTGCTAACACAGTCACCACTTCACAAGGCCTTATAAAATGTCTGGCCTTTCTTAATCCTTACATTAAACCAAGAGCACTTAGAAGGTATCTTGCTGCCAGTTTTCTCAGTCAACCCTTTAGTGCAGGTCGAAAGGTTGGGGGTTTTTTCTTGATTATCTGAGGAATCTGACACTAAAAAGGCAAAGGAAATAAAAAATCAACCAAAATAAGTAATAAGGACAAACTGAGGAACTGAAGCATTTATTATTCTTCAGATAAGGTCAGTAAAGACTATCAATGCACCAACTGTTATCAGAGAAAAGGTGCTTGCGTTTTCCTGTCTAGTTAAAGCTGTCAGTGGTCATGACATAAAGCACATTCCTCAAGCTCAGTTATCAAGACAACTCAGATAGACTTGTATATTTTTATGTTCCTGCTTTAGTGTGATAGTGGTCTTTTGCTGCACATTCTTTAGATTTTACATACGTCTATTGTAAGTGTCAAACATTAGTTTAGTGTTCTTAGATCTGTGTTCCTTCTCTTTTCAGTCTGATGCTTAGTGAAGTATTGAGGCAACTGCAGTTACATGTTTCTCCAAAGCTGACTTGAAAGAGGAAAATTAAACTTTAAAGATGTATCAAACTCGGGATGAAATAAATTACTCCAGGATCAGCATACACTATTTTTCAAGGCCTAAGATAAAAACAGTCCTTGTGTATAATGTATGTTACTTGTACACCTACAAACCTGTCAGACAAATGTTTTCAAAAACAAAAGCAACTTTCTTATTCAGGGAAGAGTAAGAGATCTGAAATGTTTCTTTTAGGGGCGTCAGTATAATGGTTGCCTGAAAATCCTGCACAAATCATCTAGAGAAGTAGTCTTAAAGTTCTTACATGCAATTGGTACAAAATTCAAGTAACTGAGAGGGGAATTTCAGTGAATGTTCACAGAATCATTGTGTGCCATATATGCACATTCAACTACCTAGGTGGTTTCTGATTAAGTCATAATTAATTATCTTTTCTTGTAAAATTTTGTTTTAATTCCTCAAACACTTGTTGATAGCAATTGGTTCATCTTGCTCAGTGTTCTCTTTGACACCATTTTGCTCACTTTCACTGAACTAAATGAAGGTTCATTTCCACTGTTAATGTTGAAGTCAATCATGAGGGCTTCATACACCATCCAGTAAGAGAGCATCATAACTGTCTAAAATTAGAATAATGGATTGTTTTTTGTAGTGCTTTGCATGCTTTTGATCCTCAGCTAATCATCGGGAAGATCCAAAGTTCTACTTCTACCTTCATGAACTCTTTTGCTTGTGTCCCAGTTTTGCCAAAAAAAAGAAATGCTTTTTCTTTTTAGAAAACCCTTCAGCTAAACCAGAAATCCATCCAACAGGAGTTAGTGGACACCTCTTGGTCTGTAAAACACATGAGGACAGAGGAGTTTCCTCAGTGAAATGAAAGCCACAGAAAGATATAGAAACAAAGTCACAGGTGCTGTGTAAGTAAGGTACATTGGCATACTGCTGAATTTTCATTTGTACAACGTTTTCCAGACCAGACTAAAATGAGAATCCTTCATTTCCGTTGACTATCAAACAAGACTCTTTTTTTAGCAAGCTGTAATCTTTAGTCATTCAAAACCAGCCATTGCTTCTGAAGCAAAGCCATATTTTATTAGAGAAAAAAAATTAAAGTGCCACCTTAGTGCTTGAATGTACCTTTCGGATTTCATTAATATTTTTTTGTTAAAAAAGATATCCTTTCTGGTCCCACAGGCTTCATTCACCCAGGAGTGAAATGAGCATCATGAGCAGGGTTATCACGTTGAATTATTGAGTGGGTCTCAAGGTCTAATCAGAAGAAAAAAACTTATTGCTGAAAATAAACTAATATGAACTGGGCTATAAACGAGGAGTTCAGATCTTGCTCTAAGCTCAAGATACTCCAGGAACACAAAAAAAATTATAAGCTTAGGCTTGGAACTGGTCTCCATCCACTGATCAGGTACTTCTGGAGGGTAATTCCTTGTTATTTCAAAGTTTCAACAACAGCCTCACTGCCTAGCCTGGAATGTTATGAGCAATACCACGGATTTGCTTTAGTCACACTTTGTTCTCATCATCTTCACATAAAACAAAATAACCCAGGACCACCCACAAACACTTCAATGTATATAGTGCATGAATGTTAAAGTACTTCATGGTATAAATTGAAATATCAGCTTGTGATTCCAATCTTTGTGTATGAATTCCATTGACTGACAAGCTTAGGGTTTGGGGTTCTTTTGGTCTTTTGTTATCCATGTAAAACCACAGAGCTCCCACATGCCCTCATTATTTGCCTACCGGAAAAAAAACTACGTGCTACTAAAGTATAGATTTCACACTACATATTTCAATCAAAATATAATTCATGAGCTAAAAAATATGCAATTTGTTGGCAATATTCTTACCTTCCAGAACACACACTTTACTTCAGGTCTTTGCAAGTCTCAGGGATACACAGGGGTCAGCCTGCCAGAGAACCAAAACACATATCAGGAGTTTGAATTTATTTTATACATCTGACACAAACCTGAGAAAGCAGTCAAGGCACTGATGTACAGGTGACTGACTTCATTTCGAGTGACAATGTGCTGGGGGACTTGGGCCTTAGAAAAAGATATGTAAGCACCAAACATCAAGCTAACTTGTCTGTATGAAAAGTCTAAATCCTAACACTTTTGACTTGAAAACTCTGAAGCCGTGGCTTTATAGCCAGCAAATATTTAGCTCTAAACTTTTATTATTTTGTCTTGATGCCTGAAAAGGGTACATAGACTTTTCAGTAGTTCTGTTTTCTTGGATGCATTGGCACAATTATTAAGGTCACCTATGAATCTTCTGTTGATAAGGCCTTGGACAAGGATATTATTACACTGTAGCAATGAAGTTCCTCTACAGAGAGAACCCACCTCAGGCAGCCCATTATCCAGATCTAGGAAATAAATTAGCAGGGGCCAGATAAAATGGAGATGTTATAAAGTGTCTTCAAACTGATTAATGAAACATATTTAGAGATAAAAAGGGTCATACTTGGTCCTGCTGTATTCAGAGCATATCAGTGATTAATGGAATGGCAGTATTTATGCATATAAATATTTTTAAATAGATTTATTTTTATCTTTACATGCTTAATTCTTCTTCTGACTCATTCTACAGTGAATTGCAGAAGGAAAAGTCAACTGCAGCAATAAATTGCACAAGTTACAATGATGAGTATTCACTACAAAAATGCTAATAACAGAAACCACCATGTCCCAAACACTTCTTTAACTAAGCCTCAAGGAAATAGCTCTTACAGAACAATGTTGTTATTCAACATCAAACTCAGCATCAGAAACTCGGATAGTCAGGCGTTTCCAGCAGTCCTGATGTGCTGATAAAGTCATTCTTACTTTTGGTTGGGTCATGGCCCCAAAATAACATCATTGGCACTCGAAGGTAAACTCACAACTGTGAAGGTAAAAGATAATGTTGTATCTCCTGTATCATAATTTTCAACACTAGTGACTTTGGGTACTGAAAGTTCAGCTTTCCTTAAAAGGAGTCAACAGACAGAGTACTGCACTGGATTCACTTATTGCTCCCCAGTAGGTCCCAAATAAGCACAACACCCTCTATTTTCTTTCTTCTGACCTTGGTCATGAGTCCTGTCTCTTCCCTGTAAAAGCACAAGGAAATAATATACTGCCAGGTATCTTTGGCTGATCCTAACAATGTTGTAAGAATAGATTTGTTCATCTATTCTAGACAACACATACTACTGACAGTCCTAAAATGGGTTGTGATATGAGAAATACAGTCAGGTGAAACACAGTAAACAGCAAAATTATATTAGCTTGAACAATGTTTTCTTTTTAATGCTCAAGTATCTGATCTAACACTTTAGGTTCGTTTTAGACTCTGCTTTTCAGGAAATGCCAGATGTAGCCTTTTCCCCAAAACTAACTCATGGTATCTGTTTTACAAAAGCCATCAAAATTCAACTTGTAAATTCAGTTTAGAACTGAGATAACAGCAGTAGTGTGAAAACTATGCAGCTCCTTTTCTGAAAACAAGTAGAATAATGCATATAATAGAAAGCCTAGCAGTCTGAGAGAGCTCATTAATGTAGGTAATTGATGGAGTTCAGTTTCCGTGGTATTTTCCCATAAAGTCATAGAACTGATAGTGATGACATACTAAGAATTACCCTGATTTTTCAGGTCAGAGTGTCAAAGCAACTAAGAAACGTGATGATGTCTAGAGAGTCTTTCTAGAAGCTGACTAGAGGACACCCTTTCAAAGCAGTGGGAAGGAAACCAACTTCTAGCAACACTTTGCAAGTTTTATTTCTTAACTGAAAAATGTCTAAAAGAAATATATGTCCCATGCATAAAAATAAAATCAGAAACACAAAATAAAGGTGAAGAGTAGGATGCAACTTTCTGTTAAGCTGCTTTGTCCTGGAGTTCTCACTCAATGATTTTGCATCTTGAAATAAGTCACTTTTCAGAACACTGACTTAAAATGATAATTGCAATTAAAATACATTCTCTCAGTAAAATGAGATTTCTTTTGTTTTGCATCCATCATGCCCTGAAATAACAAATAAACTAAAAAGAAATTTCTCTGCACTCTTTACTCAAAAAAATAGGGTTTTTTGTTTGCACAACTGAAGAGAGATAACTCTGCACTTGACCAACCTTTTAAAATTAAGAAAGTTTTTAAAGTTTTCTGTTGCAGAGAAGGGATTGCTCAGAAAGCTTCCTCATTGAAAAGATGCATAACTACATGAATTACTTGCCTGCAATAAGAAAGGGGGAAATGTTGGGTGAAATTGAGTGAGATAGAGCAGTAGAAGGAAAGTGCTGGAAGACAAACAAGTGCTAGAAATGTCTGCTTGCTGCACACAGGGCTCAGAGCCAACCCCAGCAATAACAGCAGCAGCAGAATGAAATCCTGCATGTGCAGAAGTGTGGAAGAAAGACTGTACTGAGCCTGTCCATTGGAGCCAAGGCTTAGCCAGAACTATCAGCCTTCATTCTAAACTTTTAACATTCAAATCAAAGAGAAAGGATCATCTTGGACATATAAAAGAAACAGAACTTCATTCTCATCTGAATTTAGGGAGCTCTGAATAGAAATGTGTGGTAAAGAATAGAAATATCGGTAAAGAAGCCAGAGGGTATTTTCTTGCTGGCATAGGCTGAGATTTCCGGGCTCCTGCAGATGGTTTCTGAGCTGTTGCTGTGTGCAGAGCACCCATATTACTCCTCCACGTGGCCCTTGTTGCTGGCCCAGAAGCTCTGTGAGCACCTCAGTCCTTGGGTTTCCCAGACAGGCAGAAAACACACCTAAGCAGGTGCTAGGAGACGAGTTGATGCTCCATATCTCAGGATTACTCTTAATAAGAGCAGACAAGGCAGGGGAAGGAGGGAGGCAGTCTGGGAAGGGAAAATCAGAGAGCTAATTGAGAAAAGATTTTCTTTTAATGCTAAACGACCTCGAAGAAGTATGATTCCAGTTCAATAACTGATGATAACACTAAATGCTGGTTAAGAGGAGGGAAAATAGTTGTAAACACAAAGTGAGAGCAATAAAATTCAGAGCAACTTGGATAGGAGCACACAGTTTTAAATAACTGCAGTTCCAAGATGAAAGAGGCAATGTAATGAGGCAAAGAGAAAAGAAAATCTTTTTGTCCTCTGTTGGGAAACACTAAGTGTGAGAAGGCCCTTAGCCAGTTCATGAATAAGTCTTCTTCATGACTTCCACATGCTGCTTGGTGGCAGAAAAACCTTATGTAGCATAAGCCGAATAAAAGATACATGCAAAAATTAACTCAGGAGAGTAACTCCAATGTTAAAAAAATGAGTAAAGATTCATTTGAAGTGCAGGAAGAAATAACAGAGAGAATATCATATATCCTATTATGAACAGTAGAAATAACAATGCTGTTAAGGGGCAAGGTGGGTATTTGGGAGAAGTAAATACCAGAGAACATAAATGATGATGCATGAGGGAGGTGGGAAAAGCTACATATATATCCTAACTCATATAAGTGTTTCTGTATACGCATAAAGCAGACCTTCAGACCTCAAGCAACATTTTTGTTAATATCCAGATTATAAAAAAAAGTCAAATTTAATGAATAAAACTGAAATATAAGAATATAAATCTAATATCAGTGCATAAGTTGCACTGTACTTGACATAAGTTAATGTGACACTAAAATATTACACAAATTAACATTTTGCTATGATAGGTAAGCAAATCTACAGTTTCACTGAAATGGATTGTTTTCCATTAGCTTTACTTTTTCTTAGCTAATGAATAAAGGCAGTAGAAAACTGCAAGCTCAGACACTTAAAGACTTTATTAACCACACAATTACTTATGGTATTTGTGAAGAAACAAGAAGAGACATCCCTAGAAAATGCCAAATAACCTTAAATTATTCTAACACTTACCTATATAGTCCATCTCTCTCCAACACCACATTTAGTTAGATTTATACCTACAGTACGGTAATACCAAAAGCTTTTAATTTCATTGTGTTGCATAAAATTAGTTACAGTGCTTTTCATCATCTCATATTATGAATGATGGAAGGGGACACACACAGTATTTAAAATGCTGACTGAATAAACTCCATGAGTTATTACAGCCATGTACTACAGGAGAAAAAGAAAAGTAGGGCTAAGGCTGAGAGACCTTACTTAGACTTTATTTTGGAGAGTGTAATGTAGCATATTTCATTTGCAGCTGTATAAAAAGGCATGACATGTGTATCCCAAATTTGGGGCTTGACATACTGGTCAAATCCTTACAGATGAGCAAAGGGATTTTTTGGAATGAGATTATCAACATATTTAATGTCCTGAATCTGTATACATCATAAGAATAAACTTCAGCATTTAAAGGCTTGTTTAAACCACCTGGTCTTTCCTTCGGTTCACAAAGTCCAAATTTGCCTTACAGTTGTTGATCACAAACACCCAAAACAGACATGGGAGCTCAAAACCCCAGTGCCCAGGGCAGGGCTGCCTGAGCTGGGCTGGCTGGGAGGATGCAGCCGAGGTCACAGAGAAAGCAAATGTTTTCCAACAAAACACTGTTACACCCATGAAAGAAGTGGGGGCTGGGGTGGAGGAGGAAAGTGCTCTAAAACTGCTATTGCAGTAAAATACATGAAGTTCCCACAGATTCAGAATTAACACATTTAACTTCCTTTTTCATATGGAATTTTAATTATTATACTTCTATGGGCTCTTGTGACTCATAAGTAGGATTACTACATGTAGACTATATCATACTACTGAAGTAGAGTTGTTAGGATATTCCACATTAAATCATTACACACACACACAAAAAGGTTTCTTGCAGTTTCTTGCTGCTTGATACAACTTATCTTTTCAAATGTCCTCTATATATGTGGAAATAAACTATTATCAGATTTCAGAATTACACAATAAAGAACTTCTAGGCTGCAGACTACACAATATGTATATTTTTATTCTCATCCTAAGCGAGGGGAAAAAGAAAACCAACAAGTTTTTGAATCAGAAGTTTTTGGATGTACTAATGCAGTTCCCACATAGATTCATAGATTCCCATATAGTTAATAGATTCTGTTCATTAAATACTGGGAAAGGGTTGGTGAATCCAAGCATCATTAGACTTAAAAATAAGATCCTGGATAGCAATCCTTCAAAAGTTATTGCATTTGCAAAAGCAGAAATAAAACCAGCAACCCTGCTTGCTTCCTCCTAATTTACAAAAAAAGCCACCAGTCTGTCTCAAGAGTGTGAATACACAATCTGTCAAAATACAAAAGATCACGTCCAAATTATTGGTTTTGATTAATTTCCTTCTGCAGCAAGAGATCTACAGCTTGTATACATTGACCAAGTCCCACAGGTCATTCAGATTTACAATTCTCTTTTCTTAAGTAATGTCTCATGTATCATCATGCACGAGAGGTAAACGGTGCTTGTCAAACACCCAATTGGCAATTCATTTTTTGACTTTAAGGGTCACACTGCAAGTACCTGGAGTAAAATTTTTCAGAAAACTCTGCCAGCCCCCTATTCCATTTCCAGTTCCATTGGTGTAATTCAGACAGGGAGAAATCTAAATCTATTCAGAGCAGTATGAAAATGCTGTTACTGTTAAACACCCAACTACTCCAAGCTCTGTTTAAAAATCAGTGTGCTATTTCAGGGATTCATGGTGTGAAGAAAAGTAATGGGGAGGGTGTCACCAGTTCTGAAGGTAATTTAAAAGTTATATATATGCGATAGACGAAGACTTGGCAATAGGATAATGCAGATACCTATGTGAAACCTTGGAAAAAAGAATATGCCAGATCTGTCATAAGATACATGTTGTTGGAAGGTTGTCACTAACCTCATTATAAAGGCTGATACCTGCAAAACTTGAACTTGCCTTTGTAAAGTCAACTACGAAGCTGAAATTGTCACCTTTTGGGGCATCCTTCTTATAAAGGTCACTGGTTTTTGACAACACAGTAGAACCGATTGGTTCTTCTGGTCCTGTATAATGTGTTACACCAGCTGTCACGTGGAGCCTGGCAAAACCAGTGACAGAATATCTCTGCCACATATTGTTTAAGTCCCACTGTTTTATAGGGAATGGTAATTGATGAAGTGTAAAAGAACCAGGTCCCTCAAATCTGACTGATTCCTCATTAACTTTTTCCTTTGGTTGATTGGCTACTGCGCAGTTCAGCAATGGTTGTGTTATCTTGCAAAGTCCAAACCCAAGGGCTGAGCTTCAGCCCAGTCTGCCAAGGCAGTTTTGAATAAGGGGGTGGGAGAACAGACAGAAAGGGCCTTTGTTCTACACCAAAATTAAATTAAACTAAAACATTAATATCCCCTAAAAGTAAATTTTCTCTTCATGCCTTTGTTTATGAAACCTTCAATATTTGCAAAACACAACTTGGAACAAGGGCCTTGAATGAAGCAATTAGTTTTCTAAATTGAAAAACAATTTTTTGTCTTTGTTTCTTCATTTTCTAATATTATTTCTAGCAGTAGTTCAACATGACAGATTGGATATGTTACCTGAAAGGGAATTACAGAGATTCTCACTCCTGAAAAGATGTAAAACAAGTATTTCATGTAAAGAGTAGCACCCATGGGAGCATAAATATCAGTTCTGTGAAGATGCACAGACAATATATTCAGAGAACTAGCTCTGTTACTAAGAAACCTCTTCATTAAAGGGACACATTTGTTTGGATTAGACTCTGCCAGTTGAACACAAAGTTTTTTCCTGAGAAATCCCATTCATTCCCTGACATTTATAAAGTACTATAAAATGCTAATTGGTCTCATCAGCAAACAATTAACATTCTGTTTAGTTTTAGTCTCAATGTAAAAACTATAATAGAAAATAAAATGTCGTACAGCAAAGAGATAGCTGAGGATTACAGCAAGAGGTAATCATATCTTCTTTTAGATATTAACTTTACCTGCATATGACCAATTGTCCTTATGGCCTTCCAGATATCCACAGCTTTAGCAGTCAAAAACCGTAAACGTTGCTGCTCCTGACAAGTTGATTCTGGCCAGGGAACTTTGCTGCTGAAGAAAAACATAATATTCTAATAAAAATCTGCCTTTGTTTTCTTTAACTGCTGTGCCCCTACCATTTTGCACTAGCCCACAGAGAGGTGTCAGCTGACTTCCACTTTTCTTCTTTGCTCCAAACTCTGGATTGCTTCCTCTTGTATTAATAAGTCAGGTATATCCTTTCCTGTCTCCACCACCAAACCTCGGAAAGAGAAGCCTGTCTGCTCTACTGTGCTAAAATACAAGATGCTTTTCATAGCTCTGCTAGGCTAAATACTGTAGAGTTCAAGCACAACATGGTATTTGAATTAAACTAACATATAAAAACATTTCTAGGTAAAAAATACTTTATTGCCACCAATTTAAAACCATAAACATTCTCTGAATCCAATTCAATATATTTCTTATTTGTTCCTGATTCTCTCTTGTTATTATTATTAGAAGGCATAAATTTCCAGCAAGGCTTGTTCTTGACAAGGCTCCATTATTTGCACATGACAAGGTTTATCAAAAACAGTTGGATTTTTATGAGGAGTCTTTTATGTTTCCTTCATAAAATATAAATAAATGAAAAGGATTAGATGGAGGAAGCAGAGTATAATTCATCACCAATGTGAGGCAGAAGGAACAGGCTGCAGATAAATGAACTGAAGAACAACATAGTGACGGGAAATCTACACTCTCTCAAATGCTGGGGAGTAAAGAGCACAAAAAAGGAGCATTGACTTTGCTTGCCATTACTACATGTCCCTAAATGCACAAAGCAAAGAATTGCCCTAAGATGCAAAGCCACACACAAAACAGTAGTACAGCTGCCTACTTGTTTGGCTGATATTTGTTTTGTTGTTACAGAATAAATTCAAAGACCAGAAACTTAAAATTAAATTTGATCCCTATAGCTAAAGAACAATTAGGAGGAAAACCATTTTTAAGGTGGCAGTGTCTCACTCTGTTTCATCATTACCTTCATGTCAGTCACATAAAAATCCATTAAATTACCTTGTATTTCCATAAAAATTGGTGGCGGAGAGAGTGGCCCACATTTTTTTCTCCCTGACTAAAGCTAAAAAGTCCTCCTGCAATCCTAAAGCAAGCCCATGGAATTACTTCTGCCCATCATGTCTGCGATGCCATGCAAAGGAACTCCAGGAAGGAGGTTGTTCTTGTAACACAATTAAGCAACTGCATCACCTTTCATGTCTGTAATGGCATATACAAATTATGCATACAGTAATTGTGTTTATTTGGATAGCATTTACAAAGCAAGCCACAAAGGTCTGATTATTTCACAAGCAAAGTGGCCACAACCTTCAAGGACTGAATGGCTCCCAAATCTATCTTTTCAAGCCCAGTCTCCTCTTTCCAGCACAACTGAACTTTTAGGTCTCTTGAAACTCTAAAATTTGGGCTTTCACTTTTAGTCCAAAATGAACATATTTTTGCATATGGTAAAAACTCTAATGTTTAGTTTCAGTAAGGTAAATACAAAAGCCAACACATACAAATAAAAAAAATTAATATAGCACAAAGTCAAAATACATTATTATTATTATTTAAAAAAAAGTAAAAACATATTTATAACCACTTTTTCCTGTCCAATTTCACCAAAGTCCTTATGTCCAATAGAAAATTTCTTATTTGGTGAAACTGCAGTGAAAAATTCAAAATGTTACCATTTGAAGTGGGTATCACCAAGAACCCTCCTGAAATCAAAGTTGATGTTAGTCATAGTTGTTTACAGTGGAAAACATGCAGTTCTTAGATAAAAGTGCTGTGTAAATACTTTGTCAGATGAATTTTTAAAAATACTGTGTTACATTAAACCATTGCAAGATTCTCTGTATTTTTTTCAAGGCAAGTAGAAAGACCCTCCCCTAAGCTGATCTCTTACTACCTTTTAACCTTACCTTATAAAAACTTCTGGTTTTTATCTATATGAGGTGTATCTTTCTTCCCACACCTACAGAGGACTCTGCCTGTCAGTACTAAATCTGTTCCCAGCAACAAAGGAGTCAGGGGAGAATGTCCTTAGAGACCAAGTGAATTATCCAGAATAAGTACAAAAGCTTAAGTTAAAATAATGGCTTAAAGAATGATGGGTACAAGATGGAGAGGGACTGTCTCAAGGAGATAAATTTTGCTAACAGTTTTTCCACAGTGAAAAGGCAGACATTATATTTAACCAACCCTCTGATTCAGTTGTGTGAGCTGCAGTAGAAATCCAATAGAGAAACATTTTCTGGCACTTATACATCACATCCTCAATGCACAACTGTTAATGCGCAAGCTAAAAAAAAAGCTTAAATATTTTATTGCTATATTTTAGACTTAGTTCAGAAAGATTAATTATATGGTTTATTCTTTCCTTAATTTTAATATTGCTATTTTTGATTTGGATCCCACAAACTTTTATAAATGTGATTTCCCATACAAGTAAAGCTGAACACTTGCATTATGGTTTGCAAGATCTGCACCCTACATCGCAAGTTCTTCACACACTATTCTGCCAGTGCTAAAGAGAGAAATAATGGGATGGGAGAGATTCAGGTGTCATTTAAGGTACACTCATTCCCAGGAATTTCTTCTGATGCAGGATACACAGCATTGCATCAACTTACTAAATCTCTGCATTAATCAAGTCTATCTTTTATTCATGGGTCTGAACGTTTTCATTTGTTGGAAATGAATTGTGACCTCCTTGTACCTCTCCCTCTACCAGGCCATGTATTTTAATGTGTTGTATATGCGCTGATTTAATCAAGTTACACAAATCTGACTCAGATGATGATAGAATCTGACCAGACAGCCTTATTATTTGTTTTGGACTGTTGACTAAATCTTTGGCACACCCTGTACTGGATTATAGCATGGATCAAAACAGAGGGGAAAAAAGGAGCCATGAAATGATATTTCAATATATGGGAAAACACCCAAAATCTGATCTGCAGACATGCTAGTGATAAACATATGGCAAAATCCAACTCTAGGTAGCATGGGAAAACTTTCTTATGTGCCCTACACAAAGGGACCCATGTTACATTTGCTCTTGTTTCTCCTTCTGATCACATTCAAAACAACATGAAGCTGCTACAGTTTTGCCCCTCTTACTTACTTGTTTCTGGATGTAAAGAGATAATTTTCATGAAATCAAACTTAATGAACTCACAGAGTGCTGATATTTAAAGCAACATGCAACACAGACATCTTCAAGGTATTAATGGCTGCAACCTGGGATTCATTCCAGTTCAAAAGAAGGAACTGATTAAGTTCTGAGAGAAGTCAGTAGAGTCCAGCAAACGATAATTGTTATTCTCCAGGTCCCTAGAGCTGTCCTTGCAACCCTTTGATAAAAGAGGGACCTCAGTCAACATCTCTAGTTTTAGTCTCTACTGACATTTTGTATGTCAACAAATTGCCAGATGTGATATCCCTGGGAGAGCTGGGATTCCTGGGGCAGGGAGTGAAATGCAGAAGTGACAGGGGAGTGCTGATTTATGCAGTCTGACTCTCTCCCCTATATTAGACATTAACAGATTGTGCCCACTCCTCACCTTGTTCCAGAGACAAACACCAACCACTGACTCACCAAAAGACTGAACAGAGGAGTACAGTTAAAACAGAGAAAGCTCAAGGTTCCTCCATGCTCTGCACTGAGATTTGTCACAGCAAGAAGGTGTTAAGTAAAAAGACTGGTCTTATAGGATGGTCAGAGCATGTTTGAAAAACAGTGGAACGGAGAAAAGGGTCTAGCAGAATTAAGTGGACATAAAGGAGCACAAAGAGACAAGTGGACACCTCTGTCATAGGAGAAGGCTTCAAGGGATCAGGTCTGAGGAGTTACAGTTAAAGACTTTTCTATTTGGACTCTATTGAAGAGGTTTTCCAGACCCAGGTCAGCGCATTGCACAAGGTAAGCATACATTAGTAGGACATGGAAGACAGGGACTGATTCAGGATGTGCAAGTTCTCCTCAGACATATGGACTCATTGCTTAACAGGACCAACCAGACACACAGGAAGCAAGCTGTAGGTGCTGCACACACACCATCACCTACTGCAGTAAACATCTGGTATCTCTGAATATCACAATTCATGTGCAACTCCTGGGCCGTGTTCCCTCCTGTACCAATCCCGCCACACTGGTGCCATAATGGTAAGAAGATCACCTATCAACAAGTCAGACTTAGAGCAGGAAATCCCAAAGCATCATAAAAATGGTAGCCCTGTGAGCTGAGCTCCTTATGCCTTACTCTGCAGCAAGAGCACGCGAAGGAGCTGGAACAACTGTTGTGTGCTGCTGCTGAATCCTCATCACATCAATGGCTTTATTACACACCAGGATGAGCTACCTCTGAGACTGCCTCTGTTTGTGGCTGTGATTTGCCACTGCTTTCATTCTCAATAACACACTCACAAAATTAATCAGGGAATACAGAAACATACCGCAGACCATCTGTTTAGAAGGTATATTTCACACCCTAGGGCCGATTCAAGAGCCACTAAAAAGGTGACAACATCAGTCTAGTTCTTAAGATCTTCCTTTATTGCTTTAACACTAAGAAAAAGCAGCCTTTAGCTCCAAAATTTTTGCCATAATCTAAAATGCAGAGGTGATAATCATATTTTAGGGCTCAAATTCGTCTGCACTTATCATACCAGATAGCAGTTCATTCCTTACATAGTCTGCCATTTAAAGGGGATTCCTTATCAGCTGGTGCATTATCACGGGTAAGGTGGGAATCCGACACACTCTAAATTCAGTCCATTAGTATGGACTGAACAGGAAATGCATCTGAAAACATTATTGTCATCATCATCATCATGATCCTGTTCACTGAGAAACAGAAACAACGACACATTCCACTACTTAAAAATACCAAATCATCAAACCCAAAGAAATAAGGAAGAGCAAGGAACTCATTAAAGAAACCTCTTAAGGCAATTGAGCAGATCATCACTATTTTCTGACAAAAAAACCCACTTGCTTTTCCTCTCTAAGGACTGATAAACGTTTTGCAAATTTTGTGTATGCAGAGCTGCACCTGGTCTGTGGATATATTTCCACAACTAGAAATATGTTTTTAAATAAATGAACTGTGGTTATTTTCATTAGCAGTCTGGTAAACTAAGATCATTTGCCAAAATAATAAAAAAATATTTGATTCAGGAAAGTGATTTTTCACCTTGGAAACATGATTGCATGATTGTGCACTAAAGACATCCAGTCATAGCAAAGTCATCTGTCCCAACAAGACAGCTTGCTTTGCATACTGCTACTACTTTAAATCTGCCAAAGGCAGTTCTGAACAAGCCAACCAATGTCTAAGAAGCTATACTCTATTGAGAACTACAGCAATGCCCAGTTTCAGATGAGGACAGATTTTATTATCTGCTTCTCTGTCTGACAGACAGAAGTTATACAAGTGATAACTGGCATACAAAGCTTTGTAAAATGTTTCTTTCTTAAAAAGAAGCTTCAAGAAAAACAACAACAACAAAAAAAAAACCACCAAAACCAAACAACAACAACAACAAAAAGCCCTATAATAAGAATATCTGTTTATTAAAAATTTACTCAGGTAAAACTTTGCAAACTATTTAACAGCTGTTCCACAGTGACTCAGAAAGATGACATTGGTATCTGGCCACTCCTAAAAACCCTCTTCTAAATGGGCAAACTTAAGGAAAAGTGAAATTGGTTCAGAATATGTCCTAGTTTGTTTTGGAATTTGACCATTAGGGATCATCACTACAAGCTTGTTGAACAGATGCTCGTTACTCATCATTTTCTCAAATCTGAATAAGAAAATCCCAAAGTAAAGTAACACAGATTTAACCACAGTAATATTGGCCTGCTGTACATTTATATGAGTTTGTATAGGTTTGCTTGGAAGTGTATGTTCATATCAAGCCTGGAGACCTGGCTTGAGAAGACAGATAAATAAACAGCATGTGACACCCCCCCCCCCCCCCTCAAACTTTTGACTGGAGGGAAATCAAGGAGTGCTTTGAAGTTTCTTATAAAATGGATAAAGTACTAGCTGTCTGAAAGTGGGAATATGCAGATTAGAATTCCTCAGGTATTAAGCTCTTTTGGCTCACAAATTGTTTGTGTTTGAATGCAGTCTAAAGGAGAGGAAAATAAAAAGAGCTATACCATAACACTTTTTTATGACAGGATTGTGGAAACCATTCCAAATTCCTGGGTCTTTTTAGCCTAACAAGGAGTCCTTTTGGCGTATGTCAAAAACGGATGTCTGATATCGGCAGATTATATGCTAATTTTCTGCAGAGAACAAACTACATAGTAATAAATTTTACTAGAATTTTAATTACCTGTCAAATTATTTTGTGTTTCACCTAGGGGAGGTGTGAGGGTATTTTTTTATATTAATTTTGGTGCTGTTCTCAAATTCCAGTTGCCATCATTAAAGAAAAGTTAATGATGCTAATGAAGACTAAAGGTCAGACACTTAGTTTGTGTAAATTAGCATAGCTCAGTTGAATTCTGCAGCTCTACTGATTTACAGTTATTGAGGACCTTTAGATCCTGGCATTGCAATTTATTAGTCTTAGCTATAGAGTTTATTCCATATATTCAGCTGTTTAGAACTACTTGCAGGGTCAAGTGAAAATTCAGGTTATTGCAGCAAATGTCAATCAGTGTGAACAAAAACAACTTTTCACATTCATTTCCACTTGCATTCATGGCTACATAGTTTTGACCTCAGGGGTTTTTTGTTGGTTTTTTTTTAATATGAACACACACAAAAAAATGAATCTCAGTTAAAACCCTTCAAATTTGAGACCAAAGAATGAAGAGGGCATTACACATAGTTTCAACTATCAAGCTCCAACTTCACTGTTTTAGATTTGCACACCTTTACACTTTGAATCTGAGACCAAGCTGCAATTTTAGTATAAAATCATCACATACCAATCTCACAACTGAGGCAATATATTAAAAAAAAAAAAGAGTAGATGATAGCCACCATAAACAATAAATGCCATTGTATTGTAGCAAAGCTCCTAAACAGTTTCAGCATGTTCCTGGTTTCATCCTGTGTGATCAATGTAAAGATGTGGGTTTACCTTTATGCAGCATATCTAAGCCTGCATCACCTGTGTTGCATCATGACTCTAATCCCCAGGTCAAAGCCTACTGCACTGACCAGTGTGAGCTCCACATCTGCTCTCTGCCTGTATCTCCTGATCTCACACGAAATGGGAGCTCTTCAGGGCAGGGCCTACCAACATTTCTAAATGAGTCTTAGCTTTAATGGCACGTCCCAGCCATCCCTATGACACAATTACCTACAGCAAAATTCCTCTTTATTTGTTCTTCAGCAGGAAGTACAGGAGCAGCCCAGAACTCTGCTAAGCAAAACAGTGAGTCATCTGAAAAAACAAGCGGACATGTAAAGACTGCTGGATAATAATTCTTCATGAGATCCAGACTTTTTTGAAATGGCCATTTAAAAGCATCATAAGATAAATTAGTATAGCCTAAACAAGACTAGTTGCTATGAAGATTAAAAAAAAATAACAGAGATTTTACCTTTAGGGGGGGTTGGAATTAAAACAATTCCCTGGAAACATTCATAAGAGTGGGACAAAATATAAAACAACAGTGAAAACTTCTCTTTTACGTTGGGATAAACTGAAAACGATAGTAAGTTTTCTTCCTTGCTCTCATCAAATAATGAAAGACTTTAACCAGAAAAGAAAATAAACCATTCAGCTGTGAGGTGCTGTAAAGTCACTGATTTGACTCTGGTAGAAGGAGGATTTGAATACAAGTACCTGAAAACTGAGAAAAATATTTGCTCTAGGGGTTAAGGAGGAATAGTGGCTGAGTGTGTGAGGACACTCTCAAATTTATTTATGGAGAAACAAATGCAGAGTTTTGAAGAAAACACTTGAACAATAGTTTTTGTCAAGTACACATTTTCTAATCAAGAAAGACACACATCCAGCCCCCAAATCTCATATACTTCTGCTGTTTTAAGTATGCTTGGGAACTGTTCAACCAACTCCAGTTCTTAAACACCAGAGCATGAAAGTGCTCCTTTATAGCACTTTCCAGTTACTTTCCAGCAATTTGAAAGCTCAGATGCCAGTGTTTCTGAGTGAAGACATCTATTGCTGAAAGGCTAAGACTAGAGAAAGAAATCAGGTCTTTGAGTCTGCTAGTTTGAGGCTTTTTGCATGTGTGTCTTTCACAAGATCTTTCCAACCATGTGAAAGGTGGAGGAGATCATCAAAGATACAGGATGATTCAGGTAGGGAGGAATTAATTGCTCTGCTGCTAGACTTGGATATGCACAATGAGCCTGTAAGACTTCTGCCATCCTCATTGATATGGAATTATTGCCTGGGACTTAGCAGACTGTCATTGCATTATTGGCTTGTGTCAGAAAAAGCAATTAAGGTAGAATTTATTTTTATCACGACAATTGGCTTTTTTAGAGAATATTCAAAGTTATATTTAATGTTTTAAGTCCCCAGACAAAACCTGGAGGAACCAATTATTTGTCTTATTCTTTTTGTTGCTTTCATTTTGAAGCCTTTATCCCTGGCTTATGAATATTAGCCTGCAGCAGGTTGTGGTAATATAAAGTATATTGGTTCCCCCAGTGCAAGGATACTTTTTAAAAAAGAAGAAACATAAGAACACCAAGAAGAACATTCTCAGCAAAGAAGCAATGACTCTAGGCAGATGTGTGGATGTTTTCAAGTAGGGCCTGACATAACCTGATACTAAAGACATATGTGGTTTGTTGTGAGTGGGGTTCCCTAGAATAAGTTCAGCAAAATCCCAAAGCTTTCTGGCAAGATCCGTGAATGAAGACAAACAAACACCTTTTTCTGAAGGCATCAGAAATTCTGGAGAAGAAAACATTTTTAACATAAGCAAATTGGACACTGAAAGGATCAGATAAAACTCAGATGGATTCCTAAAATATTTTTTTCAAGAGAAATATCAATATTAGTCAGTCAGAATTATACCAAAATAGGTTTAAAAGCTGAATAATAATAAACCCCACTTTTTAGAGAGATAATTTCAAGGGAACATTGGTTAGATAAGTGTAAAGGACTTGAAAAACTTCTTTCACTACTTTCAGTGTTCGAGAACCTGATTTTGTGAGAGATGCCCCATATTTCCCTCTGAGACAGGTTCTGACTTACCTGCTGACCATATGCTCTGGCACAGAGTCTTGCATCTCCTAAACAAATTGTTGTACCTAACAAGCGTGTGGACTTTTGCTGCTATCCCTACACAGAATATATATGAAATTAGAATATACATTTTAAACCAGCTTCTTTGTCTCCTCCCACAGGGAAGGCACAAAGTTGCATTTTGCACTCTCTACTCTGGGAAGCTATTAATCCTTAAGTTCTCAACAATTTGACTGCTCTATGTATTATTTTTGTCAGATCCATGAGCAATTTTAGAATCTTTCCAGTTCTGTCAGCATAAGCAGATCTTTTTCCTGTCTCTTCCAAAGCCGTGCAACACAAGAATTATGGTGGCAGTTTATTTTACCTCAGCTACCTTCAGTCCTTAATCTGCATAAATGTTACCAGATAATGGAAATGCATACTGTCCTCTGGAACCTATGACAGTCTTTTGGAGCTCTTCTTTCATTTCTAGGAGTTTTAGATGAATAATGCACGTTAGTCAGATTTCCATGTCTCCCACTGTCATTCACACCTTGTTTCCCAGAGCTCCTACTGTGACGCAACATGGCACAAGAAATTGAGGTATATTCACATATTGTGTTACCATAGTGCAGGAGTCCAAAGTTAAAGTAAAACCTGACATTTCAAACAAATTTAATTTAAACAAAAAGAGCTGTCAGCATAAGAGAGGTTGAGCTGGGTTAGACCGTGTCAGTAGTGGATGCTCAATGAAAGATAACAAGGAGCAAGCAGGCACCAATTAATCTTTCCCCAGTACACCCCCAACATATTGAAGTTGTTGAATATATGACACCAGTAATAATCTCTTTAAATGCAATGCTGTTCTATGCTGAGAGAGACACCAGGAAAATATAGCAATAACAGTTTGACCCTAATTATTTCAAGGAAACCCCAAGACTAGACCTTTGCCATGTAAAATGTGCAAAATGATGCAATGTAAAATATGCACAAGAGGAAACTAGAGAAGGAAGATGGGGAGAGGTTTACTTATCTGAGCACAGTTTACACAACTAGGTAAGTTTTGGACCAATCCTATCTGTCAGCTCCAAACAAGGGTGCAGTGGACACATGTGTCTACCCCCAACATTGTACATTTGACTTGAAAATTACACTCAATCCATGCATTTCCTTTGCAGGCAAACTGCTCCATTTTCTCACAATGAGGAAGAAACACCTGTTGTTCAGCCAGTCTGTGTATTTTTCCCCGTCTTCCTTCCCATCCATGCTGAGAGCTGGGAGGAGCCTCAGCTAACCCTACAACATTGTCATGCATGAAGCAACCTCTACTCAAAGGTGAAACACTGGGATGGCAACAACAGGATGCTTTACTCTTCCCTCTAGTTAGGACATTGTAGCCATAATTATTATACATTACCATTTCCAAAACAAATCATCATTTACCCATATTGCCTGGGGAAAAATTTTTGGATAGAGAATCTCCAGCATATCTGCCTGTACTAACTGCCATTACAAAGTTCACAGCGAGACAAGGAGGCCAGAGCACCTCTGAGGGTTCTCAGGGGTAGTTGCACAAATGCTAGTGAAATCCCATTCATCACAGCCCTGGTCATTGTAGATTTGTCAGCACAGGAGGTTACAGACAACCCTCAGCAGGTAGAGAGGTTAGAAAAACATGTCACAAGAAGGTACATGTATGACCTTTCCTGAGTCTGCAGTGTCGGTCAAAATATTTTCATGCTGTGGCTAAACCGGAGATGGGAGGAAAATGCCATGGGGAGAACATCTGCAAAACTTAAAATGACACAGTCCAGGGAATTTCCACAGTTCCACTCTCCACCTTCCAAAGACATGAATGGGAAGTATTTCTCCATCCACTTTGCCAAGCAGGTAATTATTTGCACTTTGCAGTACCCATATTAACTGCACCTGCAAAAGAGTGCTGTTTTCCAAGTATTTTGCATGCAAAACGTGGCAGAGGAGAAGACAGAACTACTTCTTACCACCAGCATTAAAGCCCAGGAAAAAGCCTTAAACGCAGGGACTACAATACTGTGACAAGAAATAGTTTAACTTATTTGTCATACAGCCTTCCCTCACACTGCCTGTCACAGCTGTGCTAGACATGCAGCAATCCCACACCTCTCCCATCCAGCCCAGGAGATCTGGCACCCGATAAGGTTTCACTGTTTGCTCTGGGCCGGGCTCGCTCAGGTACACTGCTGTGTATTGGCAGTTGCCCTCAGTCAGCAGATATCCCAGCACAGCCTAAACCAAAAGCACACTTCTGGCCTCTTGTTACTATTCTAGACACCTCATTATCATGGAGGAATTTAGTATCTCTGGAGCAGATCTGGTACAAGAAGGGAAGCCTTTATGGTTCTCCTGTGCCAGATAAAGTGTCCTGGAACCTGCTCACAGACGCAGACTCCATCAGATAGGAGCTGCAACCCGTCCCAGGTTTTCCCTGACAAACACAAGCAGATGTAGATGACTGATTGAAAGTGTAATTTAATACAAGGTCTCCTTCCTAGTGTTCCCATAACAATATCTGAGGGCCAATTTAGAAGCTGTGAAGCATACAGTTGGGAAGTCACACAAAGGCTATTCTGGGAGCCTGAAAGAGGCTTGATTTGTCTGTATCACAAGTCAAAAGTAGCCATTTTATAACAACTATGTGAATGAGTTGCTGGGGTTGTATCTCAATATTTGACAAGCTTGGTTTCTTTTCTTTTTCTCTCAGAATGGCCTGTACTTTCCTCTGTCCCCAGGCAGACATAATCTGAAAACCTATAGAAAGAGCTGTGCATGTTTCCTCCTGTGTATGTTTACAAGGCAAAAAGGGTATAGTGAAATGTAAGATAGTAAGGAAAATACATGTTTCTGTAAACTATATTTCTACATCATTTGGGAGATTTTGTTAACAAGAGATAGTGCGCAGTGATATCTTTCATTTGTTTAAATTTAATGTGATGCAACTTTTGTTTGGTTAAAAGGCCCAAATACACAGATTTTTTTGGTACATACTTTCAAGTGATCCTCCAAAGAAATTTTTTAAAAGGAAACAAAAAGACTATAGTCATAGAACATGCAAAAATGAATTCAGTATTTCATATGGGATACAAGGAGAAAGACAATAATTTGTAAACTGTGAGATTAAAACCAAGATATCAAGGAAGGAGAGATTGTTTTATATAACAAGCTTTGATTGTAAATAAACTGTCTGGGCAGGATGTTTAACTGTAATAAATTGACTGTTTGGGTCTTTGCTGACATATCTTTTTAGCTTTATTGACATTAGCTATATTTGTATGGAACTTCACTGCATGGGAAAGAGCTTCTTGTTTGGAATTTGAAAAATTAACTTACAGTACAAGGTTGAAAGCACAGAGGATACTGCTGGAGAAAGACTGGGAAGGTAAGAAGAAAAGAGCTGAGTTTCTTGCATACAAGAAAACTACAAGCAAGACAGGAGATGGAATGTGGATATATTTAATTGCATTTTAAGCAGGATCAGCATTTAGTTAGATTTCTTTTACTAGCCATTTGTAACGTAGTAAGAAAAGGGGGGAGGAGGAATGAATGCTCTCCGTATTGAATTATTGTAATCTGAGTCACCAGTGAAACCAAAGGATTAGACTTCAACTTTGGTTAGGAATGGCATTCCTTCCATCCAGTCCTAGCATTTACCACTAAATGAACAACAGCTCTGCCCTCAAATTCCAGGAATATGGAAGCAGTTCACCAACTGGGGTCTGGAACGAGCCTAAATGTTACATAAAAGAATCAAATATCTTTCCAGTCTGTTCCATTCAGCTCTTCAAACAAATTTTGTATTTTCATATCTTTTTTCCTCTTGCCCATTCCCAGTTGAGATTTCCCACCACCACGTTGAATTCTCGAGCAAGGCTCGAGGAACCTGCTCAACACTCTGAGACCTTTGGGAGCTGTGGCCCTTCCAGTGTTCCAATGAACCTTGCCAAGGTCCTGCAGAGATGTGTGTGCCCAGTCTTGAGGGTAGGTGGAAGCAGGCAGGCTGCACAGCATTGCCCTGTCCTCCCCAGTTCAGCAGAGAGGGCTCACTACACTGGCCAAGGGACTTCTCCCATCACATGCCAACTCTCTTCTGGTTGATTCATGCTTTCCCACAGCTTGGGTAATAGTAAAACATGCCCTTTTCCCTCTGAATTATACCACAGCTTCTGCATGAAAGTGTGTCCTTGAAGAATGGAAGGATCTGTCCATTTAGGGAACAGGTTTATGTTTGGAATGTGGTTGGAAATGCCTTCCTCCAGCCAGGCTGACACCAGACAATCACAAATCCCCACTCTCCAGGAAGTGTGTTCTACTTGAACAGTGGTAGAATTCCACCCTGTCCAGGATTTTAGGTATTTTAGCAATTCAGGGATGTTAATTATCATGGCAAGACTAAGCAAAGAATGGGGAAATCACTATTACAACACTACAAAACACAAAAGAGAATACACATCAAACACAAATCTGGAAAGAGATCAGCACAACTTCAGTGGGCCCTGTGTCTCAGTAGCTTGAGTTTCTAAAACGAAATACTAGGGGTCTGAACAGATTAGAAAAGACTTATGGGGGTAAGGAGGATCAGATGACTAGAATTTCTACCTTTTTTCTTTTAAAACCCACACTTTTTCCTTTCAAACAGCATGGCTCGAAATTTATCCCCGAATGTAGTAAGCACATGAAATGCATATGCCTTTAATGTGCAAATTCTATACTGCACAAGGGAATAACTAATGAGTCACTATTTTAATGAATCAAGTTAAAATGGCAAGGTGACATATCTCATTTAAGGGAATGAATTCTTAATGCCACTGTAAAATGAGCCCCTCCTTCTCCTGGGAAGGGAAGACAATATTGGTTTGGCTTAAAGTCCTACCTTTTTTGTGTCTGTTGCAGATTTTCCACAGTCCTTGGGAGATCTCTGTGGATCATACCCTTCTGGAAAAACAAGGGCAGTTTTTGATCAGGGAAGTTAATGAATATAAAGACAAGCCCAAGCACTCCACAGTAAAGATGTAAAGATGACTTCAAGTCACCTCCAAGAGCCCACATACAGCCCACAGAACAAGCCCTGCCGTGGGCACCCAGCATCCCAAGGGAGCAGTGGCATAGCCATGGGCAACTTGCCTGGCACAGCCCAGGAACACCTCTGCAGTCAGCAAAGCAGCATTGTCAGGGTGCTGCCCTCCCGAGAACAAACCTCCTTCTTGGTCTCTCTGCACCTCCCCTCTCTGTTCACTCCCCCTGCCATGACCTGCTCCTCACATGGTTGCTCCTAATCCACAGGTGTTCCCAGAAGTACACCCTTGCTCCCCAGAACGGGACTATATGCCTGATCTGGTTTGATGAAAAGGTTTAAATCCATGGTGAAACCAATCATCACCCCAATCCTTACCATGTCTTTCCACATTTTTAAGCTGCATTGGGTGCGGGTGTCGAGGAGCAGGCAGAGGGGCTGAGGGCTGCACTCTGTGAGGAGCCAGGGCTGTCCCAAGCCAGATACAGCCTGGCTGGCCCTCAGGGGAGCCAGTGCTGCCCACGGGAGAAGACACTGAGGACAAGGTGGAATGCTGCCCAGCAGAGAGGGAAAATGTGTGAGAAACTTACTTCTGTCCTACTCTAAGCATCACTCAGGACAATGATGTGCCCTGTTAATTAACTTAGAAATCTGAAAGGATCTGCACTAAATTCCTGCACACTGCTGCTCAGTCTCCCATAAATTCTTGATTCACATTGACAAGTCTGATCCAAATCCCAGTAAAGTCAATAAGAATCCTTCTATCAGCTTCCATGCATCTTCTGAGTAATTTAAGAACTCCACTGACTACACAACTTTTCTCAAAGCAGTATTAAAAAAAATTGCATTTGTAACATTATGTTTTCAATCTCCCACCCCTAATAACTGCATAAGATAACCACAAAACCCTGTATTAGTCAGTTTACTGAACTAAGATATTCATTTGCTTGTAGACAATACTGCAAGAAAAAAAACCTGCTTCAGTAAAGTTTAATACTTCTCTTCAAGTCCTGACTCATTAGGGAGGTTCTATGAGCAGCCAGTAATGGACAGGATACCCAGTCCTCAGCAGGTACATGTGACCATCACTGATGGAAGGAAAGTAATCCCTCAGAATTGTGTAAACAGTGCTAAAACGTGGCAAGGTGCTACAGACAAGTATTTAACTAATCTCTCCTGCTGAGAAGTGAAGGAGGTTGGAATCATCTGCCTGTGAAAAGGGACCAGAGAAGAGCAAGGCTTTGATTTACTGAGTGGGAAGAATTCTGCAGCGGTGTGCTGATAACTTCTTCATGTAAAGCCCACAAGATACAAAGATGGAACATGACTGCAGGAGGGATGAAGAGCCATCCTGGAAATGGGCAAATAATTTGTTCAGAACCAATTGTCCATTACTGTTCACAAAGAAATTGCTGGAGTCTTAAATGTATTCTTTATTTAAAATTGTTCCATTTATTTCTTCAGCAAATAAGATATGTATTCTGAAGACACTGAAGTTGTGAAATGTACAATTGATTATTCCATTCACAATCTGCATTGTCTTGGATAGCTGAATTGTTTGCCTAATTTTAGTTACATAACACAGGGCAGGAAAATTGAGCCTTTAATCCCCATGAGTAATGGTTACTCAAGAAAGAAGTCCTATTGAAGTCTAATGAGTAAAGGCTTTTCAACATTAGAAAATGAGTCAGAATCTGGCCTGATTCACAGTTTGTGCTCTGAGGTAGTTTTACCTCTTGCTTTTCAAATATATACCTATCCTAGATAGTATTGTCAGGAAGCAGCAATGAATACCTTTTACTTGCTTAGTCAGTCAGCATATCACCAGTTCAAAAATGAAATGCTATGAAGAAGGATCTGAAGTTCAACAATTTGAGTAGAGAAAGGATAGGAGGGAAAGACCTGTTTCTCCAGAGCCTTTATGGTCATGAAACACAAACATTCATGTTTTAAAAATAAATAAATAAATATTCAACCAAGCCCGCTTTCAAATTTAGATAAATATTAGTAGGATAAAAGAAAATCTAAAGCATCATACATGAAACAAAAAATAAGACAGAGCTGCATCCGAGATTAGGTTTTAGAACAACCAAAAAAATTACGAGCTGTTCTGTCATCGTTTCTGGAGGTCTTTAGGAGGGATCCAAATTGCTATTGTGGGAAGAGCACTAATAGAAAAAACTACAAACATATGCTAACTTGTGGTGGTTTATATGCCAATTAACAACACACCAACACCCCCGACAAATTAGACAAACTCAACAAGCAATATTCATTATTAAGACAAGTGTTGTAAAGGAGACAGCAGCACGATTAGCTGGCAAAACCCCTCTGTACCCCAACAAAAGTGACAGCATGAATCTGAAACAAAACCATGTCTGTAAATACTGATCAGCAGAGACAGCACAAAGAACAGACTGCCCAGTTCCAGGGCAGCAGCATCAGAATCAGTGTCAGTGGGCACCTGTGACCTACATGCGCACCTGTAAAGCAGAAGGTATGGGAGGACTGAAAGAGTGTCCAAAATTAAGTTTTCCTACAAGGCTTTTTCTTTTTACTTAAAGGCCACATTTTCCTATAACTGTGATTTCAGCAGTAAGAAATTTGAACTGCATCAGCATTAGTTTTATCAGCCATTTCAGCTAGGTATCTCCAACTTCCCTTGAGAAAAGGTGAAGAAAATGTTCAGACTTAGTTCTATTTAGAGATGGAGCCAAAGAAGCACTAAAAGCAGGTCTACCCAGTAATTTGAATGTCAAGCTACTTGCCTCCCATCATTATTATTTCAGTCTGTACCTGCTAGTAGAGTTTTGCCCACATCTGATGTGCTTGGTTCATTATAAGAGCTTGCTAATAAATAAAGTGTTTTAATAATAGAGTTCTGCGTCTTGCACTACAGCAAAGTTATCACTTATATCTTGGACCTTTTATCCTCCTTTTATGTTGAGGACGGAAGTTGCTTTTGTAGAGAATTCACGATTTTATTTTGTTTTCCTTGGGAAAAAACACTCTGAATTTGCAAACTTCTCCAGATTTTGCAAGAATTGCTCTGGACCAAGATGTTCAGTGTTGGTGGACTCAATGGGGAATGTTATGCAATAGGACACAGTAGGGGAGAAGAGGCAAAAACACTACTCACTCCAAAGCATTGAGGGAATGTGGGTTTTCTGGTGGCAGCAGCAGTTTGAGTTTTGTTTTTGTTTTAACTTATACCATCTTTTAGATTAGGTATTCAGACTTCAGGTCTCTGAATCCCTCAATTAGGCTTGTGCAAATGTATCCAGCCTTTTTATGCTCTTCCCCTTCCCTCCTCCTCTTTCATACTCTCTTCCTGCTTCCCCATCCTCGCAGTGAAGCCTCTCAAACTTGGCAAGAGCTGCTGGGCTCCAGCCAGCTGCTGCTTCAGACCCAGGTTGTGCTTTCAAGGCACAGTCCTAGAGCAGGGTGGGGTTGAATTGCAAAAAGCAAACCCAAGCCAAAGCGTGCAAGGCCCCAGAGAGCACAACACAGAGGTGCTGCTGCGTGCAGGGAGCCTCTCCATATTCACCAATCCTACAGGTCAGTGGAGACAGGGAGTTACCTCTGACCAAGCCAGAGCAGATCCCGACATAACTGTGTTAACACCATGGTGTGCCAAAGTTAACACATCCCATCTTTCTAAAACACGCTGGGCCAGGCAATGGCTTTTCCACTGAAATTGAGCTAGTGCTACTTTTGCTTTATTTATGCATCTCAGCCAATTGTTGCATAGGTCAGCTCCTCAGTACTCTACCCCATATAACATGGTAACTTTTCACACAGCTCTAAGGGAATAAACTCAGCTACAGGGAACAGAGGAAGCCATTCTGTTTTCCTGGATCTTCATATGGCAGTGTTAATCATCAAGGCTCCAGAATCACAAGTCCTCTGCTCAAGTTCCTCATGTGAAAAAGAAATGTTTAAATTTGATGGGGACAAATGGCAGATCTGCATTAAGTTCAGTCAAGCAACACACATCTATTTTTTAGCAATTCAATTACGTGTTATCAGCTACCCTCTTCTTCAAGACAATCAGAATTAGCCACAGCAGAAAGCCTGGTGCAGTGAGGTGTCCCCACAGAAATTATAACAGCTAAGCCTGATGGAAATCTCCAAGAGCAACTGGTTTCTGCCATACCTCCTGCCAGCTGGCATGCTAAAGAATCAGCCAACTTTCTAAGATTTCAGCAAAGCAAATAGAGTACTGGCTGTACAAGGGCATACATGAGATAAACTTCACCCTTTCAATGGTACAGAATGAAAGAGTTAAAAGAAGTTCCCCTGCACACATTCTACACAAACTTACATGCCCAAAGGCACTGCACTTGGCTTCCTGTCCCCTATGTTTTTCCTTTTTACTTATCCCTAGTAGATCACTGTTGCAGGCCTTTTGGCCTGTGAGAACAAGGCTCCCCATTCCCTCTGGGAGTTTCACCACTGCCCTTTCACTCCCCGTTACTCCCTTTTCTGTTTATCCTTGTCCAACTACCTCTCCCATTCAGGTTGGGAAAGTTGACAAGAGGGAAAATTTCTATCATGATATCTCCCTCCTCCACAATTTCTTTTCAAAATGTTTTTTCTCTTAACAAGAGAAATGCCACCATAAGTTGAAGACATCCTGGTGTCTTGAGCCAGGCAGGTTTTCAGGAAGCAGAAAGAAACCCACAACCCAAGCTAGCAGCACAGAGGATGCACAGCACCTTCAGGCTCTGAAATGCCAGCTGTGACCTGCCTAAATCTCCCCCTCCCTGGAAATAAGTCTGTAGTTTAAGCAAATCAAGCTTCAAATACTGCTTTTCTCTAAGCCTCCTACACTTGCAAGATTCAAATCCTTAAAAGAGGAAGAAGGTGCCTTTTTACAGTAACAGTCATCTCAGTAACAGGTATTTGCAAACATGTCGTTGCACTAAAACAAAACCCTCTTTTCTATTACTGTCAGTCAGATATTAGACATACTGTAAACTTGGTTATATTTGCTGAGTCATTTATTTAGCAGAGCTTTTCACCCTGCCAATCTTTTTGCCTCTCTTACTGGTTGATAGAACCATTTTGTGAATATAGCAATCCCCTCTATATCTGTCTGAAAAAATATTTTAATATTTCAGACCTTATTTGTCTGTCTGTAGGGAAACAAGTTGCTTCTTCCCCTTCTAACAGGAAACTGTGACACCAGACTGAATTGCATCCTTCTCTATTCTGCCCAGCCACCTTTAACTTATACAGGGGACAGAACAGCTGACTGAGAGAGCATAGGAAATTGAACTCAGGAGAGATGAAAGTGGTTGAAGAAAAAAGGCAAAAAAAAAAAAATAATTTACTGCAGGATTTTTCTAAATATATCCATTTTTCTTGTGGATGCAATCGTGTGTGCTGCACATGTTTTCTTTTCTTTTTTAAGAATAAATAATTTGCAGGTGTGTGAAGTTCTACTACAACAAATATTTCAAACTGAAGCTACATTTTCTTTGTATGATTCATACACTACATTACAGCTTGCTTATAAATTAAAGGAGCAGAATATGATGTACTGCAAAGGAGTTGTATATTTCCCCTGCTAAGCTGCAGTGACTGTAAATCATTTCCATCACACTTCATTTTTAATTTGAATTCATAAAAGCTTGTACATTTCTTTGTGGTTTTAAATTAAAAAAAAAAAAAGATTAAAGGCTGTAAACCTAAATGTTTATTAAAGGAAAAAATATGCTGAACTGAAACTTCAGGAATTAAAATACTTGTAAAATATAAGAATAAAGAAGTAAGAATTTTAGTTAAGCTCTGGGAATTTAATATAAAATTTGAGGTCTTCCACTACAGATGCATCTGCATTTGGCAAGGTGAGGGTGAAAGGGGAAGGCAAGGGTGAGGAAATGGAAGGTCTAGAACTAGAGTGCCCCCACCCACACCCAGGTCAGGAACTTTGTGAAGTCAGTTTAGCCAACTGGTAGGTAATAATTGAAAAAGTGGAGTCTGTGTAATTAAAAAGAAAGTAAAATTAAAAACAATTTCCCACAAGATGCCCAACCTCTTCCCTGTTCATTTGTAAATATAGGCCACCAGACTGCCTGACCAAGTTGGACTTTCAGACATTATCATAACCTCATGAGGCCAGGTCCGAAGTGAAGACTCAGATCTCATTTTTTGTAGCCTCAAGGTTATGCCTACACAGTAAAAGCTCTGAGATAGGCTTCAGTAATGAACTTCAGGTGAAACATTAGTGTCACTGTACAGGTCATGTTTCTATTGAATGGGGACTCTATATTCACATTCTGCTTATTACGCCTCTCATCATTCAAGAAGAGATCACCATCACTAATATGATAACCAGCAGGGCAAAGTAATTTTAATCACACTAACAGCAAAGAAATTAACATGGCATCAGACTAAAATTTTGTAAGTATAATAAACTAGACTACACCTGCTTTTAATGCCTCCTTCAATAAGGTATTTTGCCAGTCAGCAGCAATTTCACAAGTCTACTATCAATGAAAACAATGGCTGTGATTCCACATGTACAAATTCATAATTCCATAAAAATCAGCAGCACCTGCTCCACCTCTCCTCATTGATCTATTTCAGTGAGAACATGTTTGAAAAAAAGCATGTAACATTTTTTAACTTACAAGAATGCAAGTGAATAGTTCAGGATTCTTTTTGTCTTTCACATAGAACTGTTTGAATGTTAACAATAGTAGATCAAACTTTTCAGAACAAACTGGAAGCCTACATTTGAAATGCACACCACATTTCTCGAATGGAAACAGCTCCCAGTTCACATTCTAGTTGCTGGGAGTTCTCATTTTCAAAACTTCCAGAAGTCTCTCCAGAGGAGAATGATGTAGTACTGGAGATCTACACTCTGCTCAAAGATTCAACAATTTTAACTTCTACTGCTTCAATAGGAAAAGATGAGTAAAAAACCCTAAGCTCTGTATTTCACAATGTTGACATTTTCTTAAACAGTACTGCACAGAGATCCCAGGTTTGCCCTTCAGAGAATGAACCTGTAGTGTGTGTGTTTGTGTGTGTGTGTGTGCAGTATGGCTAAAAAACCAGAAATTCAAAATTCTGAAAACAAAAAAAGAAAGCAAAATGGCTCATAATGCTTTTCTCTGCTTTATTTAAGCAGAAGATAGCAAGAAAAAAAGAAGCTGGCAAATCACAGAAGTTTTAAAAGATGACGATTATAAAGCATTTTTCTTGGTCTGATCTGGTGACCAGGGACAATTCCCTTTAAATTCCATTGCTGATCATAAGTTCAGCTGATGAAGAAACCCTCGACCCTTTGCATCCAGTTCCACACAAAGTGGTGGTCAGGCCATGACAAGACCTTCAGGTGAGCAGGTGCTGGGCCACACCACCACTACAAACATGCAGCAATGCAGGACCAGACCAGCATCACAGAGCCCAAGTACAGGGGGAAAGCCTTAGGACTGTCTTGCTTTTCAGAGCATGCTGAAGGTGATACCTGTGTAAAATGAGCATAAAGCTTGAGATTTATATTCTATACAAGATGAGAATTTCTGTTCCTCAGCCAGGACCACTAACCCTGCCCTTTGTGTCTGCAGAGAGTGCAGGGAAACCCCAGCCAGCAGGACCCAACAGGCTGCTTGGAGAATCATATTTATATCAGGCGCCCAAAGAATGTTGTTTTGCTTGGCATTTCCTGCTTGACTGGTTCTCTTCCTAACAACTAAACTTTGTTTGCCTTAATTTAAGATGTTTACTTTTGCTGTGATTGCAGTAAAAGCCCATGCCCTCATAAGCCACAATTTGCAGAAAACAATGCAGGGCAGGAAATCAGCTCCTAACAATGTCCAACAAACTGAGCCTGTAATATTTCTGCTGGGGACAGTGGCAAACTAATGAGCAATCTCCTAATTACTCAGAAGGTATTTAAGTAGGCACATTACCCCAAATGATGTTAAATTGACACCTCTTACACACAAACTGCTTAGTCACAATTTAGCACAGGCAGGAGCTGCAAACATCTATAGACTGTTCAGTCAATAAGCCTTTGACAGTGATGTAAAATAAAAGCAGACTTTTTTTTTTTAAAGATGAAGTTTGTTTTGTCTTACTTACAGACCGACCCTGCTGTAAACTCATATTTATTACAGTCTGCCTTCCCAGCAAATTAAAGCCTTCCTTTGAAATCAGTGGGTGCTACAAGAACAAAATCAGTTTCTAAACTGAGATCCAGACCCAATGATGAAGTTTCACAATTGCTCTCATTTGCTGCAGTGTTTATGCATTTATTTATGAAGACTCAATGAAAAAAACTTTATCTGCCCACCATAAAAAAATGTATTTAAAGTGAGTTTGAATTATTTAAGGAAGATGCATAACTGAGTATGTGCATTTTTAAAACTAACTGCAAAATCAAATAATACACTTGAGTAAACACCAGTTATAGTTTGGATGTTAAATTGAAAATTAGGCATGAAGTGAATATATTGACTTTCTCCATATTCTACACTTACAATATATGCTGAAAGATCCAGTACAGCTAATTCAAGTACCCTTATTGATTTCCATGAGCTCAGGACCACATCTGCAGGTTTCACTATCAAGTAGATGTTAGAAAACACTGAGTTTTTTTACACATCAGCATCTGATAGAGATAAGAGACACTCTGCCCAGGAAGCCTAGGCTTTAAAAGCACAAGGTGATAGAATGATGCCTTCCATAAAACAACACATCAGTTCAGGGGAATATAGTTCAGCCATGAAACAATTCAAAACAAGAGTTTTTAATCTTACTCAACAAACCAAAACATTCAAACATTTCTCACAACTGCCATGTCCAAGCTCTCTCTTCACAAACAACATTCTGAGAAGCAAGATAGTTTTCCACTTAAGCCTCACATAAACACCTCAGGGATCAGGAGTTCCCATTTATTACTGATCAAAAATACAGTCTAACATGAGTTTGTAATATCCCAAAAGCTATGAGGTTTTTTCCACCTTTAGGGTTTTGGTGAAACAAACACAACACCACACATGAAACCAAACCCAGAGTCTCTTTTTCTTAAGTGTCAGAAGGATTTTGCCTCAGTTTCCCTCCCTGTTTCCATTCCCACACTTACCTTTAGGAACTGACCATAAGCAGGCAAGCTGCTCTGTCTTCTATCACTGGCGCATGCTTTGTGGGACTGCAGGGTAAAGCAGTCTTCTCTGATGTGGAAGCACCTTTTGTTTCTGTCTCTGGTGCTTAGAATGGTCAATGGCAGTTTTAGAGCATTTTCCCATTTTCCACAAGAGATTTTGTATCAGCCTGCTGAAAGGCTGAAGTTCACACTCGTGTCCACTATTTCACTGCCGTTTGAAGATCTTATGAGAGGGAAACTGCAACATAGCAAGTCTCTTGGAGTGTGTCTCTGCTAATAAACCAGTCTGAGCACACCCCTGCACCTCTTTGAGGGGGGAAGGGGGAGGAAAGCAAGCTGATATGTATGACTTTGTTTTAACAAGTTTTTCAGAGTTCCAGAAAACGTGTTAAATTCCCACAGAGCTTAAAGCTAAATGTACTATGCTAGCAGAAATACATGCAGAAACATGGGTATAATCAGTTTTAGTAGCCTAAGGCAATTGCAAGAGTAGGGCTGCTCCAGGAGGAGCCTGTGGCTGAGGAAAACCATGGCACCGGCCAGGATGTGTCCTCTCCAGCAGGACACAGTCCAGCCATGCCCGAGCTGGGCAAGCAGAGCCAGGTGGTTACAACAGCGTCTCATCAACAGTCCAGCAATCATCAGGGAAAGGCAAAGTAACAAGTCATGTCTGAGGACAAAGAGGGAAACCCAAAAAACAGTGCAGGAACAGCAAGGAAGTAGAACTGAAGGCCTGAGCTTGAATGGGCCTGGAGCAATGGGCCCCTGGGGGTGCATGTCCCAGGTGAGGCTACTTATGGCTATCAAGGTCTAGTGGTGCACTTGGGGCCTTGATAAGTAATTTGATTTAATATTAAAGAACCATGAAGGAAAATAGGAGGATGTTTCCTATTAAAGCATATTTGTCTTTCTTGTCAAGTCTGGGTCCTCGTCACATCTTCTCCATCTTTTTTCATACTCTAGAAATGGAAATGAGATCTATAAGTGATGACTGCTCTTCACAGAAACTGTGAAGTTCCAGCTGAATTGTGTTCAGCTACCACCTGCTTGACAGGGCTAGACTACCTAGGAACAAGACAGAAAGGATGAAAATAATTTTGGAGATTATCAAAAATACTCCATAATCTGAAAACCTCTTTTCCAAAGTCCAGTCAGAGGTGAAAATAAGATCATGTGAATTTGTTCAGATAGACAAGAGCATAGTAATGAAAGCTGATAAATCTATTATTAATTTCATATTTGCTTCCCTTGCTTTGCAATTAAACATCATTTACTAATAGCTCTATACCACATACTCTAGCCCTTAAATGAGCATTAAAGTACCTTTAATTGCATACTGTCCTTGAAAGTTCTTTTTACTATCCTAAAAGCCAACATTCAAAGAAATAGCATCCCTGAGATAGAGTGACTCACAGTATGAGTCAGTGTTTTCTTTCATAAAAGGAGTGCATTCCACTTGTTCCCTGTTTTAAGTTTTGTGATAGAACTGTGATAGAGCTAAGATATGCACATTGTAATAGTCACCACTTTGCAAGTTGATTTACTATCCCACTAGCCATTTAGAGTTGTCCAAAGAAGCTTTGAAGGCTTTAATATCAAAATCTTTCTCCAAGGTCTGCTTTGGTACCAATATTTGATTAAATTAAAACCTAATTATAGTCTAAAATGAATGATGTGCATTTTCTCTACATTAGACAGACCTATTTGCATTCCATGAAAGAACATTGGCGTGGCAGAGTGCCATTTGATTCTCTTTAAATCAAAGAGGTCCCGGTGGAATTTGTCTTTCTACCTACCAAGCTCTCTGCTGAACACTGGTTATATTTGTCTTTTCTATCAGGTGCCCAGGGTCTAAAGGTTTAGCCAGACTTCATTACATGAGGTAGATAGTGCATAAAACCATTTAATTGGTAGTAGCCAGTCCACTGAGCCATTCCTTTTCTTTGCTTTGTCCCCACCTCCACTGATGCTGTTTACTAGACATTTTGCTCAGGTTTTGTTCCCAAGTGCATTCCTCAGTGCTTGAAACCCATCATTAACTATCTTCCCCTTCAGGTGTTCTCTTACTTGTTCCTAGGTATTTTGTTGAGCAGAAACTCACTAAAGCATAGCAGCATTCATAACAATTAGTGAATTTTAATTATCTCCATCCAAAGAAAGCTGTTCTTAAGTTGCAATCAGAACAATTATGGTCTTTTAGCTGAAAACAATGGGATGGTACTTTGCTTTTTATTGGAGGTACATTTCCAGGGGGTTTCTTGCTTTAAGACATGAATCCCTATTGAGTCTATACTGATACAATGCATAAAAAGCAGCTTTGTTGTCTGCCACAAAATTTTGACAGAAATAATTTTAATTTAGAAGAGAATGGAAGTGGCTTGGTCATTTATAATCAAGAGAAAGCAAGCAAGCAAACAAGAACAGAAAAGAAAAGCCCTGATCACTCTATAAGCTTCCCATACTCAGTCTTCGAATTTGTGAAAAAAATATGAGAGCAATAATCATAAATGAATATGAGATTTAAAAGCCCACAAAAACTGACATTTGCCTTCAGGAATTTCCTACTTCTTTCCTTGCTCCTGCAGCAGAACTGTTCTCTCTCTGCCATGCTTTAGGCTTCTGCTTACTACTACAGGAGCTTCACCCTTCTCCAGCCTTGGATTCAAAAACTCTGCATCCAGAGGCAGTTCTTGAGATGTTCCTAGCACAAGATTGCTTCAGGCTATCTGAGATCCTTCTCTGTTCCTGCCTTCCTATATGTTTTTACCATTCTTTAGAAACCACACACTAGACTTTCCCAAATCACTTTTTCCTTCTTTTTGTTTCTTTTTTTCCTATCAATCATCACAAAGTGCAAATAGGGGCCTCTCCCCAGTCTCATTATAAGGGGCCATGTCAAACTGTAAATTTGGAACAAGTACCATGCTTTCCCTATAAGTCACAGAATGAATATCAAAGAACATTTTTCCTATTTGTCCCTGCAGATTAAATCTCCTACAGAGCTTAGTCAAAGAGGCTGTTGGTGACCCACTTATTACATCACATTTAGGCATAGTGATTTGTTGATGCATTTTGGTAATAAGTATTTAGACAAGAATATTGCTCATGGCCGCTCTGAATTAATGCCATAAACAAACTTTACACCAACTTATATATTTCAAAATTAATGTAATAGGAAAATATCTATTTGTCTAGTCTCCTCCATGGAGGCTGTATAAGCCATATAAGATCTATACTGAAAGACCAATCAGATTCTCAGTCAGTGATTCTTTTTTCTTCATACAAATCACTGGAATTCTGAATTGCACCTGCTGAGCCTGTAATGGAAAACAGTCAACTGAGAGAATTAAGTGTTCTTCTGTTAACCCACATCTGATAAATCTCTGTTTGTTTTGCTGCTTTTCTAAAAGGAAATCTGTTAGTAATTCTTCTATGATTACTTCTTATAATATAAGGTAAATCTGATTACTACCTGTTGCAATTCTGTTTGCTGTGAAACCAGAGTGCTATGCAGTCTTTTCTTTCAACAATTGTCTAATGTAGGAAGGAGCTACTAACCCCAATTCAAATATGGAAAACCAAGGTATAGAGAAACCAGGTTAGATACTAACTCAAGCTCATGAGTTAGCCATTGGGTATCACTTTGTTCAGTCACCAACAAAGCAGGAATTCCTTTAAAGCACTGCCCATCACTTAACAGCTGATTTCCATTAACAGCTTTATGCCCATCATCTAATCAGCCTTCAAGGTTTCCTTTGCTGTGTGATGGCTTTCTCACATTAAGGAACAGGACTATTTGCACGTTTCCAAGTTCGTTTTGTTTTTTTTTTCTATAAATCTAAATTATGGCTGACTAGAAGTATCACAGGTCTTAGATGGGACGTGGGGTGGAGGTGTCAGAAAGAGGCAGAAACTGAGTGAGAAGCAGGACATTGTTGGCTACTGGCAGCAGAAAGCAGGAAGCAGCGCTGCTATTTGTGGAGGGGTAAAGTTCATTTGACAGGACAGAAAGTTGAGAGGTTTCTGAGGGCTGAGCTGCTGAGTTGAACGGGAAGAGAGCAAGACAGACATCAGCCCCTCACCTCACACTGCCACTTTGTCTGCCATTGACACAGCAGAAGGTTTTCTCTGGCAGGGATGTGTGACTACTGTGTGAGGTACATGACACCCTCTCCATAACATCCCCTTATTTTATTTCTGCTGTAGTACCTGACCTTTTTGAATCTAAATAGCCCTATTTTCTCTGTTCATTTCTCCTCCTGTCCTTTTTCCAAAGTTATCTATGAAGATGATTATGTCTTCTTCCTTGCACAACATTTGCCATAGTGTCTAGTGTTTCCTGAACAATGCCATGGCCAGACTCAGCTTACGTGGTTGAGTGGTCCTAACCACACAAAGGACACTTTAAGCCTGCTATGTCACTCAGGCTCTTTACCTGGCTCCTATTATGATTAATATAAGTATGCCCCTGACAAGCTAGAAAATAACTGTGCCTGGTATAATTAGCAGACTACATAATTTTCTCTTATTCACTGGCCAGGGTTATGAACAAATGGCTGTATGTAGAAAACGAATTACATTAAGCTCATTAAAAATAATTTCACAGCAAAGAGTGGATTCACTTCCACAAAATTGGGCTATGAGTGATTTAATAAAACATACAGGCTTTTCTTTAGCAATTCAATGTAATTTCTGTTTTATTGCTGGGACATTTATGATACAGCACATGTATCTTGATAAAAACCTCTATCTTATAAGCATGCTCAGTATTTGCTCATGACAAAGGAAGCAAAGGCAACATTTTCCTTCAGTCTATGCCTGGGCATATCCCCTACAGGACAGTTATTTTAGACTGTAATTAATATAAAGATCTGTGAACTAATATTTAATCTAATTCTGTAGATAGAGTTTATTTAAACGTTATCTGCCCAGAATGACCAGTTAGTATTTCTCCTAAAACTCTCATATTAAGGCTAAAGTATTATATATTTAGTTATTTATCTGATCCATTAGTCCCTCTTCCAGTTTCGTAGTTGATTTAATATTCAGTGTATCAGAGATAACTTTCTTGTTATAGTTAAATGAAATCTGCACTTGAAAAAGTTCATTAATACCATTACCATTAATTGGTCCTTACCTTAATCTCACTGCTACAGGGACTCTTCAAATTAAATGACAGATTGCAGCTAGCTTTTTAAAAAGTAGAATTTTAACAGCCTCAGTGCATTGCAAATAAAGTCTAATGGGCCAAATCCTGCTCTCCTACTGATCTTAAAAAAAATAAAAGTTAAAGCCTTTAGTCTAAACTTACTTTACACCAAGATGTCAGGGTTCAGAATCGATCCCAGTTTGCTTTTTTTTTGTATTAAGGGCAAAATAATAATCTTAATCTTTGGAGGGAAGAAAGTACACTGGAATTATTTTCACTTTGCCTTTTACCAAACACAGTTGCTGAGCCGTACACTGGAACATTCAGGAAAAGCCTGAAGTCAGGTTAAAGCAGCTGTCTCACATACACAAGGTCCACTCTCACTTTGAACATCACCCACCCACTCTGATGTCCTCGTAACTCCTCTGAGCTTATCTGACATCTGCCAGTGCAGCCCTGGCACTGCACAGCAACTGAGGAGGCAGCTGACTGCAGGGAAGGATCTGGTCTTGGGAATACCCAGGCACAGGTGTGTCTGGGGTGGCTGTGCATCAGACACTGCATGTTCAATGGCCTTTACACCGTAAGTTGCACCTGCAGTGCACTGCTAAGCTGTCAGTGTGTAACGTAAAACAACACAGTAATTTGGATAGCAGCTGGCTTGTGACCCATTAAAAGTCTCTCTCATATGGCTCAGCCTCCCCAGATTGTTTCTGAGCATCTAAGTGAAACGCTTTCTAAAAGCACAGCCAAAAGAAACCACAGGAGTCATGCTAAACCCCTGGAATACTGAATTTATTCACTTCTACCAACATTGAATGAGTCCTCAAATCACAATGGATTTTGGACTCCCAACCTCCGCACCAGAATGCAAAAAGATTAAGCAGTATTTTCTCATACACAAAGCTATATCCCATCTGATTAAAAGCAAATTAGATTCTTGATCCAACTTGTAGGATTAAGTATCTCCTAGAGAGATGACATGAGGCCTACAACATACTTATTATTAATAATTTTCTCATAAGAGAGTCCACACTGGGATTCACTAAAAGTGCAAAGAACTATTTTGTCTTGGTCAGCATATTAATTGACTTTTTGACTTCTCTCATGCAATGTAAAACAGTTTGCCTGCTGCAGCAAAGGAAGGGCATTTAACCACCCAGCTGGTGATGTCCTACATGGCAGACACCTGTATCTGGAACAGTCATTTCAAAGAGTGCAGCAGTCATTTGCAAAACTTCAGCAAAGGAGATTTGTTGAAAAATGGGTAAGTGCTGGCAGAGGGAAATGTGAGTGTGTGGCCAAATTCATGAATGTAAAAATGGAAGGAGACTCTTAGAATTTCTGTTAACTATGCAGGAATTGTCTACAGGACTTCAGCACAGATAATTTTTTTCTCTGAACTTGACAGCTTTTGTTTAGTCAAAATGACAACTTATGCAGCATTTGAAAGGAAAATAAAAAAAAGAAAAACAACCAGCAAACACACACACACAAAAAAGCCACCCCACACAACACTCTTCTTTCCCTTCCAGAACCCAGTCCTAGATCTAACAAAATCAAACAATTTATTGTGTAGGTAAATTACACAGGTTAGTTAGTTTTCCCAGCTAAGAAATACTTCACTGAGATGGCAACAAAATGCAATTGAAAGCCTGAAACACGTTAGGTACTGCACAATGTGCTCTTTTAGACTCTGTGAGCAAATCTAGTCCTAGGGCACAACATATAAATATGCCTCACACAGAAGCACTATTCTTTCTAATGAAAAAACAATAATAATAAAAAGTCTTTCCTCTAATAAAATTACTAGTAAAAATTATCATTAATGGCAGGCTTTATAACAAATTCTGTTGCCCTCCTGCTGTCCTCTGCACCTGCTGACTGTCTGGAATAGTCTGCCTCCTGCCTTGTCCAGCTGTTTTAAGTGATATTTCATTCAACAATGCTTTTTAATGACAAGAGTTCTGGGAGGCTGATTCTCCACGATGTGTGCTTAGTGTGAAACTGCCCCTCTTTGTCCTTAGGACACAGGAAGGAAGCCTGACTCACCTGTTCACTCCAACTTCTAGCTGATTTGTAGCTCTCTGCAGCACCATATCATCCCAAATCAATAGTAAATACAGTGCGGTTCATGACTGAAGAATTCTACCAAATAACTTTGGATCAAATTATTTTAGTGGTTCCTACCTGGTCCTCACTACCACGATGAACATAATTGAAGAAAGAAAAACCAAAATTGGTTTCTCAGGCTTTGTTGCTCCCTGGGTACCACAAAAATTAATTGGCCAGGCAACATTCACAGCCCAGGCTTTACCAAGTGAAAGGAAACCCCCTCACACTTAACACAGAGCATGTACTGACCAAGAGGGTGAAGGGAATAGTGAGATTCACCTTGTTGAACACAGAGAGTCTATTTAAAAGTAGCATAAGGGCAAACTCAGAATTCGGCAGCTGAGTCTGAAAAATGGTTTCGGTAAATGTTGAAGTTACCCCTTGAATGCCATCCCTGGAGGTCTGTGCCATTTCCATCTGGCTGCAGACAGCAGATAGCAGGCCCTCAGTGCAACAGGGAGACGATCTGCCTTCTGTGCAGCACTGCTTTTATTTGAGCCAAAGCCAGCAAGTCACTGGGCTCCCAGCCACCTGACAATGAGAAACACAAATTACAGCAGCAAATGGCCTTTTTAGCATAAACAATGTTTCCAACCTTCTCTGATTTTGCTCTTCCCTAATTCATGTTTACCGGTTTTGGGAACTAATTCCTCCCATTTTCCTGCCACTCTTTGCATAATTGCATCTGCCTTTACTGATATGCACTGAATTGAGCAAAAATAAAGAATGAGTATATGAAAAGGACATGAAAACTACAGCAGAACAAGACCCACGTTACAGGTGTCTCTTCCTCATTCCTGAGTACCAAACACAGACTGCCTTTGTTTCCCACATATAGCTGATATGGCTCAAACCCAAACTCATTTTAGGTTACAGGAATCCTTCTACTGGCTTCAGTACATTTCAGAGCAGAGGTAAGGCAGGAGAAGCTGTCAGTTACAAAACAACATTTTTACTATTTAACAAGGAACCACTCAAAGCCAACTTTCAGAAGAACTCAAGGAACAAGCTGTATTTTACAGCCCTTTCCTCCTGAGGCCAATACTTTATTTTCTAAACAAGTAAACTTCATTATCTTTGTTGCAGACCACTCAAGATTTGATCTTAGTTGTTGTCTAGGCAAGGAAGAGCAAGGAAATATAACAACAGTGTATTCCTGTATTCAAAGGTGAGTTTAGCCACCTTGCTTCTCTAAGTTTAAAAGCTTTCCTTCTAAAATTTCTACTAAATTTCTCTCTTCTAAAGACTGCTGCTGACAATCAAGGGAAACAAGCAATTACACACTCTTATAATACTTGAAAGATGTAAAGCTAATCAAACATCTTCTTCATAGTATTTTCATGAAAGATTGCTGACTTAAAGTATGCATGTGCAATTTGAGTGCTCTAGGAAGTTGTACCATACTCTTAGAACTTCAATAAAGACTCAGTTGCAGAACAGCCTAAATTTATCTGTGTTCCAATAGAGCTATCGGTATCATTTTGGAAGCTTAAATTCCCTGTATTTTTTGATCTGATGTCAGCCAATTTTATGGTGATGGTCAGCTAATACCACAGGCAGCTGATTACACACCCATGGACCAGAAGTCACCTGTAACATCCTTCCCAAGACATCCTTTTCCTGGGTCACCATATCCACATACCAACAAGAAATTCTCACACTCCAGTGACCAAAGTCTCTTTCTTTTTACCTTCTTTACCAACAATCCAAACATGTTTCTTCTTCATGTGATAAAGTTTGTATATACTAAGTGTCTTTGAGACAAAGATGAGAGCCCAGTCAGGTGACATCCCTGCATTCACCTTAGGCATGTTCAGATGTACATCCATGCATATGACATGTACAGTAGATCCCAAGGTGAGTACACTAACATACAGACATCCTATTTAGTAATATGGTGGAGGAGTATCACACTTAAACACCTCTTGATGGCCTCTGACTTTTTTTAACTTTCTATAATTTCAACCTTTTTTCCCAGTGCTTTTTGCTTTGGGGAAAGGGGTTTCTCCTTTATTTGAAACACAGAACCAAGCCAGAGATTCATATCCAGATTCCTATTTTAAGTGTTCCAGAGCTCAAGAATGTCTGCATTTGGAGCTTTGGTTTGACTTATCACAAAGGCAGAGTTACTTGACCATGGCTTATTGAAACTCATGTTTTTTACAGTCCCCCAGTTTTCAGAACTTCAGGATATGGTGGTTTAATTTGTCTCTGGTTTTGAAGAGTTATCACCAATGTGACAATATATAATCCTGTTCCATATTATTTCCTTTAAAAGTGGGGAACTTCTTTAATCACAAATAACGAATGAAAAGAAAAAAACCCAACATGACAATTGAAAATGTTCAATTTCCCAGATCTACTTCAGTTTGTAACTGCTGTAGTATTTTCTTTTTGTGAAACTAATGTGTATCTGTTACTCTTAGCAGTTAATAGTTTAATTTCAACATAATTTAAACATGCATATCAAAATATTACTTGTGGGAAGAATAATCTGGCTTTTTATAGGGTTTTATTCCTCCCACAAATGTGGCTATAAAAAAATTAGCATTGTCTTGATTATATCCCCTTTACAAACACAGCATGATTGGGAAAGCATTCCAGGATATATATCTGTCACTGTAGCTGGCATCACCCTATAACTGCTTAGGTAAAATCACTCTCTAATCAGAAAGGGTAATGGATTTCTTCTGCTGGCACTGAAAGGTGATCATGCAAGTGACAGATGTCAAAAGCATCATTCTTTCTGCACTCTCTCTTCACAGCTGAGATTAAATAGAATAGCTTAATTGCACCTTGGGCTCATTTAGACTGTTTAGAAGAAGGTAGGATTTTAACATCTATTCTACATTCTTGTAGTCCTAAGCTTGATATTTGGTACCTAGAGAGCGACAAATGCAGCTTTATTTTCTATCTTCTAGGGAGATTTGAAAAACCCAATAAGTTAACCAGGACAATCTACACACAGAGTTAAAAAAAGATGGCTTGAATAAAGATCAGGCAGAAACACAACCTAACATTAAGGTTCTCCAAGCTTTGAAGATGCCTGAAGCATAACACTCTAAGCTGTCTATGAGAGCTTACAATGAGTGGGGGCAAGAACAACAGTTTGGCTCTGTCCATCATGCTGCATCATGAAGAGGAGCCCAGGCACCTGCCTTTCTCCTGTTTGCGCACAGCAGGCTAAGGGCTGTAAGGGAAAGAAAATTAAGGTCTATAAAGTTACTTCCAAGGTAGTCACAGCAGACAAAAGATCAGTTTAGTGCCTTTGTTCTCATCTGCAGTTCTCTGTGGTGTCTAGCAAATTCCTATTGAAATCCCAGTCACACAGAAACACGCTTCAGGTACATATGGCATAAGTGCACTGTTCCTTTTTTATGGGTAACATTTACCTGTAGAGTTTGGCTATCCTATAAACTAGCACATAAGACTATCCTCAAGGGCTCTCTCATCAGCAAAGAAAAAAACCATACTTGTAGCTTGCTTGGCTTCTACATTTTCTGTTAGAGAAAACAACTTGCCGCAGTCACACAAAAGGTAAATAGATATTGCACCATCATATCACTGTTAGCTAGCACTGAGTTTTAAAATTCAACAGCATGACCATACTGAAAGGAAAAGACCAGACAAGAAGAACCCATGTTCTCTGAATCAACAAGTCTTGAATTGCTACAGAAGAATGGGAGAAAAGGATTTGAATTAAGTCTTTCACATAGAATCTACAACATTCAGGCTTTGAGGTAATAAGAAAAAAACACATTTTCTACAGATGGGTTGGAGTAACAGGAGGAGAAAATGTGAGAAGTCTGCACAAGAAAACAAATACCTTGTACTCAGTCATCAAGCTTATATTACGTTTGTAGCCAAATAGCTTTATTTTATTTTTCAATTACCAGACAAGCTCATTTATGGAATAGCATGAGCTTTGCTTTCCTACAGTTTTTCGCATAATAGATAGCTGAAAATCTTTCCCTTTCATGCTTTCAAGTTCTTATTGTATACAATTGTTTTCCTTGGGGGATTATACCTGATCCCATGAAGCCTTCCCTGCCAAGACAGTCCAGCCTCATTGTGGAATCAGAGCAGACATTCATAGGCAGGGACCACAAGGGAGGCTGCAGTGGCTCTGGGCCTCTCTCTCCCAGCAGGGTTTTGCTGCTCAGCCTGTAAGGGTCACCTGAGCATGGCTTAAAGGATCTGGAAAGGAAAGGATATCAGAAGGCCAAATATTTAAAAAATGCAAGTCCTTTGCCATTTCTTCATGAACCTCTCCCATCAAATAAAGTAGATTCAACATCGTTTGTTTCTAAATGTGCTGGAAATGAAAATAACTGCAGTTATTGAAGCTGTGGGAGGTACAATGGATATTTCAGCTGTAACGGGATGAGAATGCCCATTCAAAAGTTCCCTTCAAGCTCTTTATAGCAGGCAAATCCTCAAAAGGAAACATACTTTGTTAACTTTCATTTGAATACATCCTGCTCCAGCCACACAGCCCACTTAAAATGACACAGAGGTAGTAAATTGTTCTACTGATTGGTTAGCTGGAGTTTAACAGCTTGAGCTTATCAGGAAAGTGATAGGAACAAAAGTGTCAGACATATCATCATTCAGACGAGACCTCCTTCTACTCTTCCTGAACCTCTGAGGTGAAGGCCTTTAATTCCTCTTTGCAGTAAAAGCTGTGTCATGAAAACAATGGGAGATGGACAAAGGCCACCCAGAAGGGATCTTACTCAACAAGCCTTGCATATGGCATCCCACAAGAAACCCTCTTAATGTGAATTATTTCAATAGCTGCGGTGTATGGGTCCATGTTTTTCCAAGACAGCGTTTTCCTCAAAAAGTCCCTTATGAGGAAGAAACAACAGGAGATCTTGTCCTCAAGATACTTCCAATATCTAGCAACCGAAAGATGATGAGAAGTACAGATTTCCTGTTATTTTGTTCTGAGAAATGGCACCCCAAGGCATTAAAATGCCCATGGAAATATGGAGGGCCAGATTTTCACAGGCACTCATAGCACACACTATTGAATGGAGAAATGCTCAATTCCTGTTTTCTGGCCAATCCACTTAGGCTGCCGACTTCTGGCTCTGAATCCCCTCCAGAGCTCAATGGCTTGTGCCCAATAACATGCACGTCACTAAACCCAGCATTGTAAGACAGCTACAAGCTGACCAGAGGCATTTGTAGGTTTGGTTATTTGTTTGATGTTACAGTCAACCTTTGAATAATTGCCTCTGAAGAAATGGGAGTAAATAACACATATCCGGTCTGGCCAAAAGCATTTTATCAATGCCAAAATCTCTACAATGTACAAGACTGTACAACAGGCAAGGACAATCCCTCAAAGGCAACTGCGATTGTTGCATGAAAGAGTAACAAAGCTCAATTAACCAATTAAATAGTCTGCCAAGAGACTAAGGAATTTGCTGTTCAAACATATCCAAAGTTAGCCTAAATGGAAAGTGTAGAGGTATGTAAGATAAGGTGGCCTCACAAGAAAACAAATACTACAGGTATCCATTGGTAAGGCACCTCAAAACTGAAGGGTCAAAAGAGACCATAGGTCATGAGAAGGCTGGGAAAACAGACATTTAGTACATCTCAGTGATGGTGTTCATTTAACACTCTGAAATAAAACACAGTATGGAAATCCACCAGTCAGGAGTGGCTCTCAGTTGTGGTGGGCATGAAATCAGAGATAACACGTCTTATATCCTCTTAGGATGTTATTGCAGGGGATTCTATGTATGTCACTAATAATCTGAGCTTCAGGTAGACAATCCAATATATCACAACTTAAAATTAGATGTAAAGCTTCCTGATTCAACCTCACCTCTTTTGTTTCTCTGGTTTGTTTTCCAAAACATAACTGTAGCTCCTCGTGAAATCAGATGGATTTATAAAAGGGAAATGATTCCTGACCAACCTGACAGCATTCTATTATCACATGGCTAGAGCAGAGGATGAAAGGAGAACAGTGGATATTGTTTACCTTGATTTATGCAAAGCTTTTGACGTAGTCTGCCATAGTATCCTCACAAACAACAGAGGAAATATGGACTAGATAAAGAGACCTTGAGATGGGCTGGAAATAAACTGCTCTACCTGACTCAGAGCTCTGACTAGCAGCACCGAATCCAGCTGGATGCCAGTCACTAGTGGTGTTTGCCACAGCTGAAGGCAGTGCTGGGACCCACACTGTTTAACATCTTCATAAACAATCTTCACGGTGGGACAGAGTGTACCTTCTCAAATTTGCAGATGATACACAACTAGAGGGGCTGAGGTACCAGCTGGCTGTGCTGCCACAGAGAGGCACAAGGGCAGGCTGGAGAAATGGGCCAACAGGCATCTCATGAAGTTCAACTGAGGGAACTGCAAAGTCCTGCCTCTGGGGAGAAATTATCTCCTGCACCAGAATAAGCTGGGGACTGACTGGCTGAAAAGCAGTTTTCTAGAAAAGGTCCTGGGGCTCCTAGTGGACACCAAAGTGACCACAAGTCAGTAGTGCATCTCTACAGCAAAGACAAGCAGGTGCCAGCACATATCTAGAGCTCTGTGCCCAGTGGTGAGCTCCCCAGGACAGGAGAAACATGGAGATACAGGAGCAGGTCCAGCAAAAGATGATTATAAGAGCTTGCAGCATCTGGCAGATAAGGAGAGGTTGAGAAGGTTGGGGTTATTCAATCTGGAGAAGATAAGATTGGGGTGGAGGGGAGGGCAAATAAAAATAAATGCCCGATAGGAGGGATTAAGAAGATGAAGTCAGGTTCTTCTTAGTAGTATCCAGTGACAGGTGACAGGACAGGAGGCAACAGGTACAAACTGACTAAAAGGAAATTCCATTCAAACATATGAGAACACTTTTTCTGTGAGGGGGCCCAAAGAGTAGAACAGGCAGAGAGGTTGTGGAGCCTCCATTCTTGGAGGTAACCAAAATCCTGATTACATACAGGCAACCTGCTGGAGCTGATCCTACTTTGAGCCGAGGAGTTGGACTAGACAGTCTCTGGACATCCCTTGCAACCTCAACTATTCTGTGTAAACATGCCAATCACAGTTAGGATCTATGAAAAATAAAGGCATCCATAAAGTGTCAAGTTTCTGCGTACATTTACTGAGAATACATTTACTGCAAGCTTCACATTTACCTTGAGGCTCTTTGCAACTTTTCAGCAAAGTAACTGTAACTTATGTGCACCTACTGAAAGAAAAGCAAATCTCACAGATGATAAGGATAACACTAAACTGACTTTAATGTCCGTGATGCAGGAGGTGGTGTTATATAGAAAAGCCTTCAATAAAACTTTTCACTCCAATGCACTTTGACTGTCTTGAGCCTCACCATATGTACGTAATGTATGTTCATATACATTCACATATAGATCTCTGTGTATCTTAAAGAGACTGTCCTTCTCTGTGGTTTACACAATTTGCTTGCTCTTTTTGGCAAAATCTAGGAAGTGTTTGATACTTCTCTTTATTTCTACCAGTATTCTCCCAGCTCACCCCTCCTTGGATAGCACCTCTTCTTTGTTTCTGATTTTTCTCTTTCACCTTTTGCTCTTCCCAGTGTGTGATTCCCAGTCAGTTGACATCTCATGATAGCCATAACACATCTGAAAACAATCCAAAAGTCCTAGTCCTATCAGTTCAGTGCCAAAGACAGCCATTTTGTGTACAATTTGGCAGAGGATAATCTAACTCTTTCCATCTGTTTTCTCTTTTCTATTTTTCCTTTTTCTTTTAGTTTCCTTTTTTTTTTTTTAGGGAGGGGTAGGGGATTTGAGATGAGTAACTATGAATCAAAACTTCAGAAAAAAAAAAAGCCAGAGCCTCTTATACTAGTTTACTGAGGTCCAGAAATGCATAATTGCCTATTGCTGCTGTTCTAATTCCAGACTTAGTCAGCAGTATGGCAAATGAAACCATAATAGCTCAAGAACACAAAGAGATACAGATATACTCCAAAGAGTCATTAAGCCTCCTAAACCAGCTGCAGGTCTGTAGGTCTATCTATCTGTAGGTCTGTAAACACTGCTTCTCTGACAGGGAAATTCATCCCTAAACTCCAAAGTAACATTTAGAAATAAATAAATAGGAAGAATATAACTTTAAAGGAAAATCTACTGGAATCTGACCATTCCAGCACACACAAGGTTTGTAATAAATCCTCCAGTAGTTTGTACTCTTCATTGCAGATGTCCATAAGCTATCTGCTTATTTTCCCAAGGTATTTAAGATCTGCCAACATCTTTTATTTTTTTCCTGGAAATGCTGATATGAATTGTATGGACAAAGTAAACAGAGTACTCTGTTAGAGTTTCCCTTTTTACAAATGAGCCATAAAATTGTCCGTTAATCAGCATTGCTTCCCCAGGGGTTGAGCTGCATTGTTGAGGTTTCCTTTTCCATTTCTGATCCCTGTTTAGTTGAAGAGATTACCAAAAAAAAAAAAAAAACCAACCAAAAACAAAAACAAAACACAATGAAGTAAACCAAAAAGAATAGGCCTTTGAAAACTGCCCTACTCTTGACAGCCCTTAGGCAGAGCGGGAGTTTCATCAGTGGTGGAGAATTCTAAATTTAAACACTGCCTATTTTTCAGCCCTTACCTTCTAGTAAAATAATAGCCCTGTCATGGCTCCTTCACTTCCCATCCAGAGAACACGGTGTTCCTACCTATTTAAATTACTCCGACAAGTTCCTTAGAACAATAAAAAGGCCATTTAAGGTCTCGTGGGGTAAGTATCTACAACCAGAGAAATAATGAAAAGCTGAGAGAATTTACTGGGAATCTGGCATTTCAGAGCTTTGCCTCCTGTTAATTCCTGAGAAAGGTGTCAGTTCTGACAGTGCTTGAATTTATCTGGAGGGCATATCCTTTTAAAACAGGGCAGAAAGAAATATCCATCTATTGTACCTGTCACTCCCCAACGTGTGCTGTCTGTGGGCACAGGGTCAGCTGGTGACTCCACTGCACATCGGATCTTTGAAGATCTGACTCATTCCCCAGGACAGCCAAGTCTGCACCTGGTTCTGAAGGTGCACAACGGGAGTGGGGTTGAGGAGTCAATCTCAGTTGCCATAGGTTTTATACCTCACTTTGCTGTGTTTTTTTTAATAAGTAGAAAGGTCAGGAGGCTTACAGAGGAGCATTGGAAGCTGGTGTAAAATAATACAGAATGAACAAAGTCCAGCAAAGTGTGCGTGGTCGTGCTACCTGTAGATCTGGCCTCTAGCTGTCAGAGATTTGCTAACTGTCATCTAAAAGCTAATGCCTTTGTCCTCAAGGTGTTAGATAAGTTAATACGAAATTTTCAATTCACCCTGATGAAAATTAAAACTTGGGATTTTATATTGCCTCTTCTGCCTTCCCTGTCTTTCACTATCTGTCACACATTTGGGGGGAGGTGACATAAGCTCCTTGTAGGGGTATATTTTTAGCAGAGCAGCTTATTTAGCATGCAAACCAAATACATAATCAAAGTGGGGGTTTTTTTAAAGGGAAAGTCATCTCAAGGTTGACTTAAAAGCCAAACAGCTTTATCTCACCAAAGTCTCGGTTAAGTGCTGCAGTGTGTAGCCCTATGTGTAAGATGAGTGCTCTTTCCAGTGAGGCTGTGTTGATCTATGATCTAATCTAGGCTCTTTAAATAAGCTTTTAAGTGTGTAACTAAGAACCCCTTTATCTGTTATTAATGTCTCGTTCTGTTATCACTGCAAGCAATTTAAATACACTGGTCACATTTGATGAATTCCTCTGCAGATTTCCTTTCCTCCCAAAAATATAAAGCTTGGTAAGGAATTTTTTTTCCTTCTACATTCCTTATGAGCTCAGTAGCATTCTAACAACATTAGCCTCATGTACATAAAACCCTGAAATGTCTGGACATGCATGCAATGTGACTCACTCACACCTAGTGAACAAGTTCTCTCATTCAAGGACTACAGAAGTGTGAGTTTCTTGAATCACTGATTTTATTAGTACAAACATGTTGAACTTTACTAACATACCTTTTACTTTATTGGCGTACTTTATTTTATACGTCTTAGAGACCTTGGCAGGTTTTCCACAGTTAATTTAATTGAGATAACATTCAGGGGAGAAAATAGAATACCACACTAAATCATAAAAGGAATTTCTCCTAATCTCTCATGTTAGTGGTGGCTGACCTAAGAAGGTACCTGTCACATAACCTGGCTTTTTCTCATAGGGGTTTATTTATTCTTGTCTAAGGTCAAATCTTACCACAGCTGTGACTCCAGTTCAGTCTGAGCTGTGGGAAATGTCTTGAGTTTTCTGTGTCCTGCATGAAACCTAAAGCAATACTCATTATGCATATTTGCACTGGCTTCTCTGTCACTCAGGAAAAATGTTCTTTAAAAAGAGCAAATAAAGGAAAAGCTGCTAGAAACAATTAACTGCCTTGGGAACAGTACCTGCGAAGTCAGCTTTTAACTTGTACATCCAGTTGCCACAGCATTTGATCAGCTCCATAGTACATTGCATCTGACTTATCCTGTTCCATCTCAGAACTGCTGAGCCTTTTTCTGTGGACAAAAAGAAAGATATCACAAAGGTCACATCTACCTTTCTACCCTTTCTAAATCTTCCAGCCCCAGAAAAGAAAGGTGTTTCTTTTCTTAAACACATAGTCTGCTGCAATGATAGATATTTAGCTAAGTGGTGAGATAAATGAATATGCAAAAGTTAAAATCAGGATTACAGTTCTGTTCTTGCTTAAATAAAAATACCTAATGAAGTATTTTATTCTGACTTTCATCTGCCTTATCCATAATCAACTGAGACTTACAATCCTTCAGCAGGTATTACACTGATGAGAATTTTCTGTGCTAGCTAGGAAGGCTTAAGGAAGTTTTGGCTTCTTTGTTAACAAGGAAGTGCCCTTAGACAATTTCAGTCACAGCCCCTGTACCTCCCTCCAGCAAACTATTGCAAAACTGGTTGAGTAGTATGATCCTGATGCCTTATTTATGCCAAGGCAGTGACCAAAAGCAGCTCTAAAGGCAGTTAAACTAAAGGAACAAATGTAGAGCATTCAGAACAAGTCTGAAAGTCTCATCCTGCTATGTTTTTATATGGAGATGCAAATCCAGTAAAGGAGTTGTCTAAATGCTGTAATTCAGTAATATCTGATTTTCCATTGTTTAGAGATTCAAGAACAGTCATTTCATCTTGTTCACACTGACATACATAGACATATACACACCCTTATATGTGCATGCACACACAGAGAACAGAGAAAACAACAAATACAAGAAAACAAGAAAACACCTAAATATAACACCGTTAAAGCAGAAGGTGCAGAGCTTGGAAATGTTAAATTCCATGCAAACAGTGAGTTTGTGCTCAGCTCTTTGTGGAAACTGATCCATGAATAGTGTACCACATTTTTAATGGACATTCTTGTCTCTTAATTCATAACCCAGAGTCCTAAAACTGCATCATAAAGGTTCCTATCACAACTTAACTATCATAAAGGCTCCTATCACAACTCCTATCACCAAATTGTGATATGCCAAACTCCAGACAAGAAAGCATTGAAACCATAAATTCCTTCAATGAATGTTACTAAGACTGATGTTTCAGAAACATAGCTCAGTTAACTGCATCCTAATACATAAACTCAAACCAGTAGAAAACAAAATGTGCATTACAGTATGGACTCCTGAAGCAAGCCTTACCAAAAGATCCAAAGATGTAGCTAATTCCTTATGATAGTCACCAGGAAAGAGTGAATTCTGTACCAATATGTCTTGCTTCCCTTTCTAAATCCATTTTATAACTGTAAAAGGTCTCCTTCATTGCCCTCTTGTTTCTAGTACTGACTTGATATTTTCTTTTTTTCTCTCCTTTTTTTTTTTTTCATTATTTTAATTCCTTGCTCTGTTAACAACCTTTGCAATGCAGAGGGTCTTGCTGGGAAAAAAAAAAAAACGCCTGGAGCCTTCATATCATTTGCATATCATTTTAAATACATTTACATCACATTTTAATCAAGGAAAATGCAAACGCATGGTTATAACTTTTTATTTATAGAGTTCTTATAAGGCACTCAGCAAAACATACAGACAAAATATGACCTCAGGGCTGAAAAGGAAAAAGTATCAAGGAGAAGACTGTTAGCATGTCTTGAAAATCCATCTGATAATTGTCCTGCTTTACATTTAGCTATTATTGTTTGAGGCTATTTAGGAATTGGTAATGTTTTGATTTAATCAGTTTTATGATAGAAAATGTCTGTCTACAAGTACCCACAAGCTAGCTTATGCATAGAGCATACATGACTCTTAGTTCTGGATGTCATCTGGCAGATATCTGCTGGGACAGAGATGCTCTGACTCAAGGGTGCTTGCAATGGACAGATTCTTGACAGATCTCACATGATCCTCAACCTCAGATTTCAAGTTCTGCTGAAAATAACACCCAAGATAACCTGACATCTATTGCATCTCCTCAAATTGCCATGATATGGTCAGCCAACCTACATCTCACATTTCCTTGAAATATGCTGCTGGTAAGGGGGAAGGGTCACAATAACAAAGTTGGACAGGAAAAAGGTATTCTGCTCTTCCTCACACCAGCTTGTCACCCACTCACAAGTCTTTCCACCCAAGGCTCCTCAACTGCTGCCAGAAGATCCAGTACTTCCCCTCCCTTACCTCCCACCCCAAAAATACAAGTATTCCAGTGGCTTACTCCCCTCTGCCTCCCAGCTTAAAGACTGGTATGATCTGTTGAGAGGGAAATTTCAAGGCAGCTCTATAATTACAGATACAGCAACAATACTGGAGAAATTCTGTAAGGTCGTGCTTTAAAAAGTCAAGCAATGCCAGAATTAAGGCCACCAGAAGAATCTTTACCCCTTTAGCCATGTACATTCTGATTCTCCCAACTACACTGAAAGTCTTCATGAGAACCTGTGGCAGAAATAAGACCTCTGACACTAAATTTTAACTACATTAAAAATGTTCATATGCCTCACCCAAAAAGTTAAAGCTGAAAATGTTTGCAGAATTAAAATCCCAAGACAACTTTCTCCAAGATATTTTCTAAAATGTGACATTCCCCAAAGGAAATACCTTTATCTGATTTCTTCCTGGGCCTCTGGAAGCTGGAGAAGCAGATGATTGGAATCAAGAACATTCTTTTCAGCTTAAAAATTACTCACAAATAAAATAAATAAAAAAATCACATCTTCAATAGGTTTGTCCATCTTGAACACTGAATGAGCTGACTCTCCTGCTTGAAAGGAAAGAAGCAGGTATAAAACAACGTCATTACTGATGGTATTCTAGGTACAAAAGTGATGCTTCTGATATGTGAGCTCCATAAATACCTGCTTCAATCTGACAAACAATGTTATGAGATTTAGTGGATATTTGTAAAATGATTCCTGGGTGAAACACCCTTTTAAAGTATTATTGTTATTGTTGTTGTAGAAAATAGGAAAGGCCAGGGTCTTATTAAAGTAAAGCTACAGAAACCACAGGAAATATGTAAGAAAAAGAACAAAAAAACACTGTGATGCTTCAAAAAACACTGCTTCTAAAGGCATCACTTCCTGTTCCATGGTTGGTCTACCTTTTTATTTTTCCAATCTTCACAAAACATCAGTGTTTCAGACTTATGTCTTATTCACATGACAGAGATGTTGTATAAACTAATTCTATTTCAGGGCAGCAAAATAAATGAAACTGCTGCTGCACTATATTAATTTCACTTTAGGGCTTTAAGGACAGCAATGATATAGGGAAAAAAAAAATCTGTTTAAGAATACACTGGTTTTCCAAGAAGGGAATCAAGACCTTCCTTCTTACTTCTGGAAAATATAGGGCTTCTCAGATACTAAAGCAGTGTTGGTGTGACTGAGGCACATGATATCAGCCAAGTGACTCTGGACTGTGCTTTGTGCCTGCCCACCCCCCAAAGTCCATAATGTGGGGGACAGAGAACTTGTGAGGGAAGGAGGTGCAAGTCAGAGCCAGAGCAGAGCTTTTAGCTAATAGTAAAAGTTAAAAACTAAACTCTGAGGGTTTGGGATTTATTTTGTTTTGTTGTTGTTTTGGTTTATGGTTAGGGATTTTGGTCTGTTGGGGTTTTTAAGTATTGATAAAAAAAACAAAAAAACCTACTGCTTGCCACAACAGGAAAAGGAGAGCTCTTGAAAATGAAATTTAATGAATGATAGCTCATAACTCATCCCCCATGTCATTACCACCTTATCCACCTTTTCTGACATCTTTGTCCGCTCAAGGACCAATTCAGCAGTAAATATGTTCAGAGTTGAGCTATCCTTGATGATCACTGGAATGTCACCCTGCTCAAACATCTATTAGGACGTTATTCTTTTCATAGTTGCATTATTCATTCCCAGGTAAGCTATGAAAGTGACCTCCACACAGACATGTGGAGAGTTCTTCTGACTGCTGAGGGGAAGCCTCCATCCAGGTACCCTGTGATAGCTACTGATAGTAGGGATGATGAAAAGAACCACAAAAAAGAAAACACAGCAATATTTTCTTGAATTAACCCCTACTTTCTACAAGTTACAAATAATTCTCAGGTTATAAAAACTTGGGAGATGCCAAGTACTTCATTTTTTTAAAAAAAATCGCATTGTTATCTGCGAGTTTTTGCAGAAAATTGTACCTCTGACTCAGTGAACAAGTTTGAAAAAAAGGACATATTTGCTATTCCATGCTTTTTGAGTGGAATAAAAATTCGTAAGAGATGTGACACAATTCATCTACAATTTGGTGTTTTAAACGCAGTTGAGGCTCATAATTATGACTGAGCTTTGAAAACTCACAGGAAACAACGAGATAGGCTCCATCCTGTTCAAAGTGGCTGTTCATATCAAGCATCTAAACGCTACTGCAATATAATACTTCCATATTATTAACTGCTAGCATATTAAAAAGATGCACGGACTGATCAGACAGTACAACATTGTCAGCACACACAATTTTATCAAAATATTCACTGTTTTGAGTGGTTTTCTTCAAAATCCCAGTGGTGGTTGTATTTGAAGGTCAGATTTCAAAACAATTTCTTGCCTCTGCTTTCAAGCGAAGTTTCACAGCTGAACCCCATCAAAAGCACAGAAACCACCAAATGAGTTGCTATAAAAACATTGTTTTTTTAAACCTCTCTTGAAGGCATAGACAATCTCATGACTATTATTAATAACACTACATGAGTGTAGATCAAACTTAAGGACAAAACTGCATTTTAAGTTGTGAAAGGTCACACTGATCTTGGTACCTGTGCTTGCCAGGTTTATTTGTACTTAAAACCACCCTGACTGTAACTTATTAACAGCATCTATATTTCTCCCATGTAAAAATGTGAAAGCTATTTTAAGATTTATATAGAACAGAAAGAAAATAGAAACAATGCATAAAACTTCATGACATGGATAGGTGTATATTTTAAAAATAATTCTATAAAATGTAGTAAAAAAAATTGCATTTTATTCTGCATTTCACTGAACTTTATATCAAATTTTCTTTCTGTGGTAAGTCCAAAAATGAGAAATAACAGAGCTTGCTATATTATTACTGTTTTAAAAACAAAGTGTGGTCTGGTAATTTTTTTAATGAAAATCTAGTGTCTGAGCAAAAAGGTGAGCTTAAGGCTTATAACAAAAATGTGAAATATCATGAACTGAGCAGGGGAAGGATTTGCAACACCAACAGATTAACCTCCATTCAGTAAAGGTAGAGGTAAGGAAATAAAAGAAACGTATCTGTCATCAATAGCTATGTGATGACATGAGGAAGGTCACTTTTGCCACAATTTTCATTTCTTCCCCCAGGGAACATGAAACACATGATCATGTGCTTGGAAGAACAGCAATACTGCTTGTAATCCATCATCCTTTCTGTCTCTTGAGTGGAAAGCTAAATTTTCAGGAGTCAACAAAAGAAAATTAATTTAAGTGCAGCTCAAGAATTGGGACCACTGTCACTATAAGTAAAGTATGAGGGACTATTCAAAAGTGATCGAATAATTGCCTCTTCCAAAACATGGCAATAATTCTGAATGTCTCATCAAACAAAATTTTCAATAACAACCAGGTAGAATACAAACACTGGACCTTTTTCTTGTCTTTTACCCGTTCAATTGTGAGCTGTTAGTCTGTATGTCTTAAATTAGTCATTCAGTGATTTTTCCTGAAATTTCTCTTGTTCCAAGGGTTAAGGTTTTTTGACAAGTTGTTATAGATGAGGACTCCTCATCCTTTAAAGTGTCTCTGATGTAAGAGTTACCCCAGAGAAATGTTACAAAACTTACTTTCTTCTATTTTTGTAACATGGTCCAGTTCTTTCTAAAAGATCTCCAAACCTCAACAATAAACTATGTCACAGTATAGAATATAGTTCAAGTCAAGCATTATGAAGAAGGAAGAACAAAAAGTGAAATATTTCAACTAAAAAGTCTTGCTATCTATATTTGCTTTAAATATGCAATTTTTTACTATTTCAGTATGATCATATTTGCATGATTTCCTTGATTTGATTAAATTTTAAACTACTCGCAACACAGAATGTGAAACTCAAGAAATTTACACTGTCAAATACCATGGAAAAAGTATATCTGCACATATATATATATATATATATATATAGCTCCTATTTCAATTCCCCATTAAGATAAAACCAAGCAGGTTTAAAGCCTGCTTTAATTATTTTTCATCTTCTTGTTTTCTTCCTGAGTTATGTTGAGGAAGAAAAAATGTATCCTCAATAATATTTTAAAGCCATCACTTAATGTTCTATAATACATCACCACACATTTCAGCTCCCAGACCTTTCAGCAGTTATACAGCTGTTATTTATGGCACTAGCTACTGGTTTTATAGGCTGATTATCAGAAAGGGAATAGTAGCTGGGCTTTTTTTCTGTATTCTCTCTTCAAAAAGGAAAGCAGAACAAAACTAGTACAAATAAAGGAGGAAAATGTTGCCATGTCTTTGCTTAGTTTGAGTTGTAACAAGGCTAAACTGACAGGTTACTGGTGGCCTTGGTCTTCCTGTTTTTAACTATTTTAATTCTTCCTTTATGTCAACCACCAAAATATTCTTTCCATATTTATATGCTAGTGTCAGGTCTCATACAGCTACACAAAACTGACATAATATTCAATTATCTCTTCCTTAACAGCTCTCCAGTATCAAGCACCTAAGTTAAGTACAGCTCCAAAGACAGCACAGTACAGTATTAAGTGAATTTTAATAGTAAATAAGAGATGGTGATTACCCTCTTCACCTGTCAAACAGAAATAAACACAAAATAACAATATCATTATTTCAATTTAACAAAACATGAATAGTGACACTACATTTCAACATCAGCAGGCAATTGTTAGCACAGAGCCCAGGTTATCACAAGAGAAAGGGAAACAGATAAATCATTTGAAAGAAATGGCCTGTTACGAGAAACACAAGCTCATATGTGTCAACAAATCGCATCGCAGGAAAGATCAAATTGCCATGCTCACAAACATGGGTTATAGAGGCAAAATGGAAGAAATGTGCTAGTAGTGATAATTAAGAACTGAAACAACCATATTATAAATATTCATTATAGAAAGATAGCTTCACTCCTTAGAAAACATTTCCAGGTTGCAAACGTGTAATTGACTTTTTTTTCTTCCTTGTTATGAGGGATGAAAGACCACAGCATCTGCTGTACTACACAATCGGTCTGTTCATAACACTGAAAAGTTGGGCACTTAAAGGTGAAAATATGCAAGAGGCTTTTCTCTCATTACTTATTTGTGCAGGTCTGTAAAACTGAAAGGATTAAAACTTTAGATCCATTGATTACAAGCCTAGGGAAAACACTGGAATGGTGCAGTTAATACCCAGCTTCTTTTTAAATAGAAAGTCACAATGACTTAACTCTGCCCACAGAAATAAGAGGATCCGGCTGGAAGAAGATCTCCAAAATGTGGAGGGCAAATCTTAACACAATGAACTTTTGGGAGGATTTCTATTCCCATGGTGAGAAAACAGCAGAGGTGTTAATTGTGAGCTGCAGTTCAACATAAAGGCCCCACAGAGCACTTGGTACTCAGTTTTGTTTCTAATGAAAGGCCCATTTTTTTCAGCTAAAAATTCAATCTCCAACCCCTCTGTTCCACTCAGAATTCATAGTTATGCCTAATCTGCTGCTTTTCTGGCTCACTTACAGGCCCTGTTGGCAGGTAATGAATGCAAAATCATTTTAATGGGGGAACCCCTGGGAATGGGAGCAAAAGTTTTGAGCATTTACAATTTTACAATGACGTGTGACCAGCTGTTGGATAAAATGGGCCTCCAGCAGTGGAGCTCGCTGGAATGAGAACATTTGTGTGGATATTTTCAACTCAGCAGCTCTGCTAAAGAAGGAAACTGGATCATCCAAACAACAAAAGAACAGGATTGGTCTGGACAGGGAAACATCACGAGGACATACAGTACTTGTTAAACCCACTGCACAATGAGAATTCCATCTCCACTTTGAGGGCCACGAACTGTTGAGGCCACAAGAAAAGTGAGGAACAACAGAGCTTGAAGGTCCAATGGGAAGAGAAGGAAATAAAGTAGTTCAGGATGGTAGCAAGCAAAGAGAAGAAACTGCTGGACAAGGACAGTTTGATGTGTTGGACAGTTTGCACGAATATGAAATTAGTTGGGAGCTAGTCCAGAACATAATTAGGGCAACACAATCAGACATTAATTCCCATTTTTCTATTACTTGCCATCTCCCGAACAATAGCTCTAAGTGATGACAACTGGTGCCAAGTTTAAAGAAAAAGGGCTTAATCCATTTCCCACCAAAATCAATAGAAATGTCTCTTTGTCTTCAGGGGAAAGTAGATTAAGCCATTTGTGAGCAAGAGTACCTGCTCATAGCAAATCTATTATAGAACAATTGGAAAAATTATAACAAACTGAAGAATAATAACTGTGGCTAAGAAATAATAAAAACCCCCTATTTTAAAATATGCATCATTCTCCCTTTGATACAAAAGCTAGCCATGGTGTTCTATTTCACACTCATTTTTTCCCACTCATTCAACTGGTCAGTGGTTCCCAAGGTACCTGTTCCAGTGCCTCCTAAAGCGTGCATAGGAACATTAAAAGAAAAACATGTTTTAAAAATCTTGTATTCATTTTTGTGTAGCATTTTGTAAAGGAAAACAGTAGTTTATGGGACTGAACTCTCCTGAATTCCTTCACAGGGGGTTCATTTGCACTAGTATGGGGAAGAGAAGGAACATTCACCAGGTGGGCATCAGCTGGGAGAGAAAGGCACTGGCAGGTCAGTGTAAAAGCAGCTACTTTTATTTGTCTTCATCCTTGGAGGTTTTCAAGACCCAAATAGTTGAAGCTCTGAGTAACCATGTCTGATCTCATAGCTCACCTTGCCTTGAACAGGGTTGATCAAGAGACCCCCTGAGGTCCCTTCCCACTTGATTTATCCTGTGATCTTACTGACTTGACCTACTTAATCTATATCTCCCAGCTGAGAGGAGGAAAAAAAAAAAAAAAAAAAAAAAAAAAAAAAAAAAAAATAAGCCAAACAGAGTTACTTAGGTTTAAAAAAAAACAATCTGTCTCTGTAGCGGACATGAGAAATCCCTTAGTCCATATCCCTTCCCCAAGGAAGAACCATGATAACTAAACCATTCCTGACAGATCTATAGTTTACATGTTGAAATTCTAAATGTTGAAATTCCACTCCTCCTTTCTGGACAATATCCTGACTTTTCCAAGTCACATCTTCAACTTTCTAAATAATTTTTATTTCTAATTTAAATCTAAAAAATGTTCAAGTCATACATAAGTCTAGCAATCCCTCTGTTTCATCACCTGAGTCTTTATTGAAAATATTGATCAGAACTTCAGAGTTGTGTAACTAGGAGGAAGGTGTTATTTCCTGAATCTCCCTCCTAACCTCCTTCCTCATTTAAAGTCCCTTTCCTTCCTTCCTCCCTCCCTAGGGTATCTGCAAAGGACAGGCAAAGAACTAGAGGAGAAGACAGGATTCAGCCATTTCAGCAGACAGACACGTAATATTGTAGTGATAAAAGCCAAAAGCAGCAACAAAGAGATAATGGGATAAAGAACTGTGATCCAAAAGTGGAACTTTGTATAACACAGCTGATATTGTTCCTTGCTTGTCATTTTCTTGGAGTTTTAAAAGTGAGACATTTACATGTCTAGTAACAGCTGTATAGGATATTCCTTTGTCCCCTATAAAAACCTTTAGGCTGAGTTCTGTCCATTCTAGTGGTACCCATCAAACAGTCTGCAGAGTTTAGCACTGCTCAGTCTTTCTCACTCTTTTCAGACATTCTCCTTGTATGCTCAAACCCGGAAACTTTCAGCTTAACGGCTTAATTGCACTCTCAGATAATGTAAATACAATACTTCAGCTGCTGTGGAAAAATAAAAAAAACAAACAACCCAATTTTATCTGCTGATAGAATGTCTCCATGTGAAGCAACTTACAGTGAGGAAAATTCTGCCTTATTCTGAATGGAGACAGAAACCTTGATAACAACCAGTTGTATTGAAGTGCCTTCAATTTTGTGGTACTGCCTGTGTCATGTCTCTTTTAAGACAATGCCAGAGTCAAAGCCACAGCTAGTAGTCTTAATGGAAAGGTTTGAAAATATATACATATTTATGGAAATTATTATGACTATCAAAAATGAAAACACAAGTCTACTGCTAATGTAGTTAAAAAAGGGAACTTTGCACTTTGGAATAGAGACTGAATGCACAACTGGAACTCACCCACAGCTCAAGATGTAGATAGATGCAGTTTACTTTGGCTCTGGTCAGCAGCATACACCACCAAAGTATCCCTAATTAATAATAAATAAAAATAATTTAAAAAAAAAAAACTAAAAATTCCAAATTCAGGTTAGGTTTAATATAGTTTCATTAATCAGTAGTTCAACTACTGTAGCCTAACACTGGAGAAAAAGAGGATCGCACAGATGTGGACCTCTAGAAATGTTTATTTAAAGATTTAATTATATTTCCTGTCAATATCTATCAAGAACAGCAAAACACCTTTTCTATTTTCCATCCTATTCAGCACTAAGAAGAACATAGTATTCTTTTTTTCCCTTCACCAGAAACCAAGTTTGTTGTCACAACCCCAGTCAGGATTGACCTCCTTAGATTGTCCATAACATATAGAACGTTACTTCCAGGTGCATTGTTTTCCTGTACAACAAAGAATCTCTTCATGTTCCCTGAGTGTATCATGTGTTAAAAAGCATCTGCAGAATCTCAGCAAAGGAAAACACAGAGATTCAGAGAAAAACATATATGTAAATATGATTTCAAAAGGGTTCAACATTAGAAAAAAAATATTTTTAAAAAATTATTCTAAAATCAGAAAGAAGAAAGATTTCTGAGGTTTCCAGACCATTTTCCACTTAGTTTCCACTTAGATGCAGGCTTGTCCTGGCATCAAGTAGTACCAATACAGGTAAAACATCTCAAAGCATTTCCTCCCTTTTCACAACAACCTTTTCACAGCAGGGCTGAGGTGAAATAAAGGCAATCTCACATCCCTGTTGCCAGTTCTTATCCATTGTACCAGAGCATTAAAAGCATTTGGCAGTCACCCAACTACCCAGAACTAAAAATGATTTAGCTGAAAAATAAAATAGGGAGGTTTCCCAGGTTCTTTTTAAGCCAAATCAATTCCTCAGTCAGGTTTACTATTTTCTTAGGCAAGAGCTTGTGCTAGAACAGCAGTCATTACCATGATGGTGAAGACTATATAGGTTGTATTATTAGCCAAACTCTAACTGCAGCCTCAGAATCCCAGAAGACACATTAGCATGTTTGGAGCAGCAGGCTGGTGGGAGGCAGGATTCTATCACTGAATTCAAACCTGGTCTCGCTCACACTTGCTGTACACCAATATGCTGTCTCAGTTTTCATCCCTGTAAGAGAAAAAAAAATCAAGATCAGTGAGTTAATGAAATGTCAGGTGAAGAATTAGCTAAACATGTCAAAACGCCACAAAAAATATTGCTCCCAGAAGAGAGAGATTCAAGAGTTCACCAGAAATGGCACATGGCTGGCAATTATTATTAATAATCAAAAAAGGGGGGGAGGAGAAAAAAAGAAAGATCTTCTCCCATTCCACAATTCAGTCAGATCCTTTCCTGGCTACCACTCTGAAGTGATAAATTATATATACTACAAAAGATTTAAAAATACATATGTCAGTTCCTCTAGTTCTGGTTTTTCACAGTGTTCTTGAAGATGCAAACAACTGAGGAACTTCCCATATAACTAAGCCTCAATATTACTGAATCATTAAAAGTAACAACAACCACAAAAATCAAATCCAAATTTCACCTCTTCTTAAAAGTCATTCTGCTAACATCCCTCTCTCCTTTATTTCCTTTTTCCATGACATATTTTTCTTTATCATTTCTATTCACTGAGCATAGTCCTACAATTAATTTTGCAGTGTTTTTGTTCATTTTCTTCCCCAGCCCTTCATCACATATAGTGTGTCTTTCAGTAAGAAACAAGCTTAACAGGGTTAACAGATGCCAGTATGACACATGACAAGCATGGAATCCAAATACCCAACAGACTGTTGCATGACTACAAGAAAAAAAAAGTAGCCTTCTCTCTGTATAACCTTATTACAAGATAGAGCAGATATAGAATGAAACAAGATGGATTTTAATCTGCAAGGGACATTCTCTCTGCTGGATTACAGTCATTGTATTTAGAAATCAAAATAGATTTCAAGTGGATAATCAAACTCTGAAGTTTTATCTTCTTATAAAAGGTCAGTTCCCTATTGATGTAAATCAGCTGAATTGTATTTCATACCATAACATTTATCTGTGTCACTGAAGGATCTGTATACACAGGGAGAATAGTCTTTCAATTTAGTCTCTGGTCTAAGAACGAGGAGCTCAAAGTCTAGTTCCCAGCTGTGCCAACACTTTTCTGCATGAACTTCAAATGCAAATCCCTAAACATCTATTTTTGTTCTATAGAAATGAAACAAAACTTTTCTGGATAGTGTGTTTAAATTGTAAGCCACATGAGGCAAGACAAAAAATTATTGTTGTTATTGAAATGCTAGAAACAGAGTACTCATCCATTTTTGTCTTTGACAACTAATCTGGTCTCTGTGGACTAGTCAAAAAGACCTCTGTGATTCACACTGGAACTCTGCCCACACTAAAAGAGATTCCTAGTAAAACTGCCTAAAAAACCTTTACTAAATTATTTCTAAACTTATGAACCTCTGAATCACAAAAGACATCAGAAGCACAGCAGGGAAATGGTGACATTTGTATTTTCTCCAGTGTTTACTTGTCAGGTAGCACCTCAACCTGTTACTAACACAAGCAATATGTACAACATGTTGAACTGCTGTCCAATAAATATAGCCCACTACCTTTTGATGCCTGCCAAATCTCCTTCATCACTGTCCAAAGCCATTCTACCTGACACCTAAGCTACTTCCAAGATCCTTCACAACTTAGTTACTGCTTTCCTCTGTTCATATTCTTCAGCTTACTTGTTGAACTACCTGTTTCCTTTTCAGCTCCAAGATTTCAACTGACAAAAGATGTAGCCCTCAGGCAGGAGTTAAAGTTTAAATTCTCTCAAAATTCCTTAGCCAAAATAACACTGTTACTCTCAACCTTAGGATTTTATTGCTACTACCTCCCTTTAGTGTTGGTCTTTTTTAACTTCAAGAACTAACTGTCTTCACAAAAAAAGGGAGAGTGCAAATACTCTTCTAAGCATTGAAGGAACTGCTATGACAAGCACAAAAACAACAATACAGTCTACAAATAGGAAGGCCAGGGAATTCATTTCACGTTGCCCATAGGCCCAAGAAAGCACTTTTATTCAGTTTGAGTTGGGAAAAAGACACTTAAAAATATGTAGCTCTTCCCAAAATGGCAGCATTTAAAAAGGCATTTATATGAAATAGCTTGTGCTCCTGATCTGAGGACAGAGAGATTAAGAAAATTATACCCACCTTCAAAGCTCAGGTGCCCAGGGGAATCAAATAAACCAGCAAGGATCTGACAAGTCTTTCAAACAGGGTCATATGAAAGAATGCACATGCAATCAGATGGCATAAACATTATAGCAGAAAAAGAAACCTCAAGTTTCTTGAAAGCTAGTAAGCTTAAATAATATCTTTCTCCATGAGGCAGAAAAGGATCACAACAATCTGAATACTGTGTCCAGATGTCCTATGCTTTTTCTTAGGACAGGACCAGCAAGAAATATTACAGTCAAACTTCCAAGATTCACTCTTCTACTTTTTCTTTCTCCCTTAGCCTGATAGAACAAAGCCCCTGTACTAAAGCATTTACAACACTGCATTAGAATTAGAAAAGAGCAGATTGCCAGACAGTCTTGGTAAAAAACCCAATGTGAATGTCATCTACATGGAGCAGATTGTTAAAAATCAAATGGCCTGAACTTGTTCACACAGAATTAACTACATAATATGAAAAAGTAGGCAAGCAAATTGCAGCAAAAGATGCTTAAAACATTTGTACAGAGAAGGCGGTAAAAATCTCTTAAATTAACTGTTGTGAATTTCTCCCAAGTTCCAGCACTGCAGTATGTGCTACTATTTCAGCAGGAAAAATAATTAGATTTCCAAAGTAATTCTTACATACCTCAGTAACCTTGTACTAATATGAAAGGCCTGGAAATCAAGCTGAGATCTCAGGACAGGACTGGTATAAATAGGGAAAATATTTACTGACTATAATGATTAGCTATACTGTTAGGGATAAATGAACAGTGAAACTCCATGGGTTTACTTCCAGTTGTGAAACAACTTGTAAAATGCACCAAATATCTATAGCACTATAGAAGAACATCCACTTCTCTCATTCCTTTGACAGAGTTAAACTCAAATCAACTTCCCAAATGTCTTGGCTTATGTTATCAACAAAGCATTATCCACAACTCTATTTTTGAAAATTTATTCAAGATTCCAAGGAGGTGACAAAGTATCAGTTCAGCTGCAAGTGAGGTGTAAGACCTGGTTCATCCTTACAGATGTACTCAGAAACAACAGTGACTTATACATTTGCAGAATAATCAGGCCCAATCAAGTGACATAAGTAAAAAATTTTTTTGCTGATTTTTTCAGAATAACTAACAAAACCAATTCACTGCACCCTGGCATATGCTTCTAAGGATAATGCAATGAGGTGAAGCCATAAAGGAAAGTACATATGAATAAAATCTAGGGAAAAACCTGTATAAACAATTTTTATAACAAACAAACAAAATCATCTCATTTTTTGTTCAACTAAAAAAACCTATGTTTTTCTCCTCTGCTAGACAGAGTTTAAACACTTCTCTCCAGCTTTCTAACACTTAGTCTAACTACTTCATTAGAGATATTTCAAAACCAGTCTGTTCAGACAAAGTCTTTCTGGAAAATGAATGTGGCAAAGGACTTCACCATAAAAATCTGTTGTCATGCTTTTGTGTAATAGTCCAAGAGTGGAACAGCAAGATTCATTTGTGCTGCCTGCCTGAGAGGCCAGGAACCTCACTTGCAGCCCCTTACATGAAGGGGAGGGAGAGACCTTGCCTTCTCCAGGGTGAAAATGTTCATCTCAGCACTTATGAGTCAAGCCCATCTTCTTTTCAACTTTTAGACAAAACTGTTGCATAAATCCTAGTCAAACTGGCAAATCATTTCAGAATGATTGAAATTACATTGCTCAGGGAATAATTTCCTTGGGAAAAAACCCCCAAAAATTAACAGTTCTCCTCTAAACAAAACAGCCCTGCATTCTCTTTCTGGCTATGCCTCAAGCTTGTTTGTCTGCTTAGTCAAGTTATTTAAATTCTCTTTGCCTGACTTCTCTTATTGTTTAGACACTGATCATGATGCTGCTGGTCTCTAAGGGTGCTGCAAAGCTGTATCACTAATATCAAAGGTCTTTGAGACTTCTGTATGGCAGTTATCAGGGAAATAAAAAAAAATAAGATTTTTCACTGAGCAGCAATAATGTTTTTTACTCCTTTGACAATGAGACATAGAGAAATATCAAATATACAGAGCCACATTAAATTCCAAATAAAAGAAATTGAGAAAACAAATGGTCTATAAGGAGTGTTGCTGGATTGAATAAATATTAAAATTTTTCCCCTATTCAAAACTATCATTCCATCAATCTTTTAACTCCTTGCTGTAGAAATCTAAAATATTTATTTTATAGTAACTTAACATTTGGTGACAATAAGCTACAATCTCATTTTAAATTGTTTAAAAGGAAAATTAAACTTAGATTTAACTAGAAATATGCATGACAAGTGATTGCTTTGTTTTTTTGATAGAGGCCCCATCTAGCAGCTCTACAATCAGAGCACACAAATACCTGCAGTACAAGAGGGACCACGATATTGTGCAGAGCTCTCTGAACAGCCTGTAAGAAGTCATTCAGACTATGAACATTGATGCTCCTTTTTTTTTTTTTTCCAAAATTAATCACCAACAGATCCCATTTTTTTCCCCCAAGGTTAACCCACCCGTTCTGCTGGGGTGGATGGTGCCCTTGATTGACCACATTTGTTGTGGAAGGTCAGGGGTATCAGCCTGATGTCAATCTCTGAAGGCACCAGAGTCCCTCCAAAAATGACAGTCTGGGGAGGCAGCAGGAATGGAGGAAGGCTTGCACATTAGCACATGGTTGAGCTGATGCAGGTGGTCATAACTTATTGCAGATGGAGATATAAATTGCTAACATCTCTCACAGGACCACAGCATTAAGTATGTATGTACAATACCATATGTAAGGGTTTGAGGCCACAATGACTTCCTCAGAAGAAGTAGCATTTAGGGAACTGAATGGGGGAATTTTTTCTTTCATCTGGAGGAAAAGAGCCCAAAGGAAAAGAGTGATGAGATGTTTGTTTATCATTTTTAAATGAGTTGCCAGAAGAGAAGGCAAATATTGAAACATTTTTGTCCTGGAAAAGAGAGACATTGTGGTCTTCTATTTTTATCACTTAAAAAGCCAATGGCATGAATACAGTAAAGGGATCTTCATCATACACCAAGATGACATGTATGTTGCAGGAGAAGGAAATGTGTCTCTTGCACATAATTTAAAAGAGGGAGAAAGTTGGTGGGTTCTTCAAGGGTCTAGGTTAAAAGATCATCTATCTTAATTGCAACTCTGTCTATTTAAATATTAACTGTGCACTTCTGGTTTGAAACATAACAGACTTCATGAGATTAATACCTTAAACTCAGGAAAATAAACCACCCATGGCATCAATCTATGATTTCAGGGAAGAAACTGCAGTGTTTTGTAAAGATGAGCGCATCCTAGGGTGGCTGTGGGAATGTCCACAGATCCCTTTAGCCCTTCAAATGCTAAATAATGAAGAAGATGCTCAGCTAAGCTGGAAACAGATTTTACCCAGCTGTTTCTGATTTAGGAATGTAGCAGTCCTACGAGATTACTAAACTGTCCATTCAGATTCTCCCTGTACCCTCTGACTGTATCCTGCCTCCCAAATCCTTCTGAGTTCTCCAGACGCTGTCCCAGATGCACAACAATTAAATGTGCCTTTTCAGGCTAAAATGCCTCTGTAACATAACAGGAGTAACTCTTGGATTTGATGCAAGAGCAATGCAAGTTGTTCTACAGTTAACAAATATACTGGTATTTAATCCACCAAACATCATAAACACTTGTGCAAATATTTTAATAAGCTACTGTGCAGTAATTAAATATTGAAATCTGTTCTTAATTAGGTACTTCATTTGACATAATAATCCTCATTCTTAATGCAAGATTCAACTGTGTTCCAACACAAGGGCAGCAGCATGACACTATGTGTTAGACCATCTGTGTTTACAATCACTGACTTTTCTAATGTATATATGAAAATGAGGTCAAGCCTGAAACAGGTTGCTTTATTTAGTTAGAAGATAACTCAGGCTGTTACTAGACACCAAATCCATGACTTTTCATAAGTCTGACCAATTACAGAAATGAACTGCTCTGTTGAAATAACACTTCTCAAAGGTTTTCACATTTCTTTGAAAATGATGCTGTGCTGCAGAAGTACTTAAATTTACCAATTTTTTTGCTTCTACAAGTACCTGTGGCAATGCATATGCTGAAAATTAAAGGAAAATACAACAATCATAGTTTTCAAGATTTTATAAAATCTAAACCATGTCTCCCATTGACTTTATTTCCCCCTTTGGTCAATAGAGTTGTACCTTCAAGCAGAATTTAGACAATGTACTTTAAAATTACACTTTAAAATTACATCTTCCAGGCCCATTCAACTTTTAAATATCTGTTTATTATTGTTATTTCTAAACACAAGCATAATTACTGACAGATTAATGGAAGATGATATTCAGCTATGCAGTCATTACCAGAAAGAATTACACCATCACAAGTTTTACTTACATTGCATTAGAAGGCCATCACTACTGAAAGAGGCCAAACCTGTGGACAAGGGAGAGGTTTGGCATGGGAAGAGAAGGAGGACAAAGACATCACAGCACTGTGGAGAAGTTCATGCTAATACCTACAACAAAGCAGAGCCACTCCTTGTGAGAACTGCAGCCACAACTACCAGCAGGCTGTGGGAATTCGCATAAAACGCAGGAGCTCTCTCAGTTTCCCTTGGATTCAGTGTGCACCGGCAAAAATTGTACAATCTCAGAGTTCACTGCCTGTAAACATACATGTGTTGCCTGCCTCTTCAATCCTATACCTGAGGGCAATAAACTTCTCCAAGGAATAGCAAATGGAATCGAGAGAGTAGTTCTAAATGCTTACAAGATACATATCCCCACACTGCCCCAGCGTTCTGTTTCATCCTGAGCAAAGAGACACCAGGCACTAGGCTTCTGAAAGCCAACAGAGGAAATGTGGAAGTGGGTTACTATTTACTCACAAAGTTTGGTGTTTTTTCTAAAATCATCAGTGCCTGTAGCCATGTGATAATTCGGCATTCTTTTAGAAAAACAGTCATGCCTCTAGTTTTCAAAGTTTCTGAAGAAAATAAAAATATAAGCTATACTAGCTTGAATAGCCAGATGGCAGATAAAATTTAAAGAGAGAAACTGAAATGCACTTAAAATCTCTAAATGTATTGGGTTTGAATTTTTATCACTGGGGCTGGTAAAGCACTCACTTGCATAAATGTATGAAAGGTTGGGATACCCAGGACGGTTGAAGAATTATCTATAGTGACTCCTAAAATTATAACAGGGAAAGGCTGCATTAAATCAAGGTAAGAATATTTAGAAAAATAATGTCAAAATGTGAAATATTGCAGACATCACTCTTAGTCATCATTTTTCTTTTCTTCTTCCTATGCCTTTGATCTAGAGAGAGGCAATAAAAGTAATACAAGCTATGAAAGGAAAGTCATACAAAAGGGAGGCATCAGAGGCCCATTAAACACAATGAGTTACAGGAAATGAAGGACAATACATGAGCAAAGAAAAAAAAATTCAATTTTAGTTTTTTAATCATGACTTTTTAAAATAATTTCAGGCTAGTTTCTTTAAAACAACTGTGGTTTTCTGGAATCTTTTTGACTGTTTATAGACCTTGCAATACATTCTATCTCAATATCCTTTAATACTGCACAAAGATTTTTACCAAGCAATTTTTAGCCCATCAACTACTTGTTCCAAAGTAGTAATTACAAAAACTCCTTTTGCATTGCTTTTCATTGAGCTTCTGGTAGTCAAAGATAAAGAAGTAAGCACTTGACAACAGATCCTCAAACTTTTGTTTTAGAGTGATCTGGCAGGGATGAATTTTCTTAACTGAGAACACAAATGAGCAGAATAATAATTTATAGGAAAGATGATCTACAGATGGCAATCAGCTTTTCCACTGGAAAAAAAAGCAAGAATTTTTGGGTAAAAAAAAATAGAAGAAAATGTACAGCTTCTTCTTAAAGGAAACTATGGTGCATGGAGCTATCACTAAAATATTAATTTTCTTCAACAGTAAAAGCAAAAAAGTTTTACTCTTTCATTTTCTCTACCTTTAATTACAATGGAACTTGGACTATTTATTTGTTCCTGTTGGATATGACCAGTCTGGGAATTCCCAGGAATATTCAGTTCAATATTCATGTCCAGTAGAGTATAAAGCACACCTACACAGCTTTTCTTTCTTTGTGAACTATCATAACCACTACAGAAGGATCAGTGGGAGCACATCATCCATACACTAACAAATAGAAATCAAAGTGGGACCCACTGAAGTGAACTCAGGAGTTAAAAGACATTTGTTATTCCCTGCACTCTGTAGCACAGCACAATTATATCATAGTTAATTTCAGGCATCCCAGGTCCAAGGTGGCCATCAAATCTCATTCACACCAAGTACCAAATTATACTAAGAGATGCGTCAGTACTTTCAATAGCATCATTAGTTGAATAAATGCTGCATAACACAAGCATTAGTATTCAAATCTGCCCATAATTTCTAGAATGAAAAGTGATCATTTTAGGTACTTACTTGAAGCAAAAGTTATTATGGTTGGCTGTTAGTATTACTAACATAATCACTGAAAATATATATGTAACTTCATAAAAAGAAGTATATGTACAGCACAAATCTTTCATTTATTTGTTCTAAGTGGTCTTCAAAATTCTCATTCGAAAACCAATTTCCAAACACTTAGGGAAAGACATTCGGACCTACCTTTGTGACAAATAATTTAAGAAGTGGAGATTCACATCTAGAGTCTGAACTTTCATTTAATGACACTAATGAGACTGTTGTCATAACTTTTAATGAAAGAAGAATCTAATTTTTATAATTGTCACACAAGAATTCTTAAGGAAGGACTCTGTTGTTAGGGACTGAAACTTCAGCTGCAGCAGCATGCTGCTCATGTCTGAGCTCTGAGATTGCTTTGCTATTCCTCCCCTGAGAGTTCGATGGATTTGGTTCAAGCACCATTGAACGTGATGCTGTATTAATTGCCCTGGAGGGTAGCAAGGCCTTTGAACTGTGGCTGTGAGTGATATTTTGCTATAAGACATGTGTCAGCACTTGCCTGGTTAACTCTAGGGCTGGGTTGTACAGCATGCTGGGACCAAGTATCTGGAAAACTACTTTGCATCCTAATCTTACATCTGTTTTTTATCACGCTGTGAGATTGACTGGCCATTCTATCAGAGAAGCATCATTCTGGAATAGACAGTCTAAGTAAAAATATTGTACTGTCAAAGAATATTAAGGATATGCCATCATCTCTCCTGATTCATAAAACCAGCTAGCAGATGGAGACACTAAAGTAATATAGTGGTTAATGCACTATCCTTTCACCCCTAAGAGGAACAGTCACTCCTGTACTCAACTTGGTACAGTAGAAACTTGAAGTTAAAACAGTTCCTCAGTCCCACCTGCCTCTGTGTTTGTGAGTATACATTTTCTCTGGATGCCCTGATCACACAATTATCTATCACATAATCCATTATCATCAGTACTAGAATAGCACCAGGAGGTCACATCAGAGCTAGAGCAAGGCAGTCACAGTCATACACAAAAGCAGGAATTGTAGAAGTATGAGGGATTTCAGCAAAGCAGAGTCGTTTTTGTGACTAGAGGCATGTATGGAGGATACAGGGAGATAAAGCAACTGGTGAATTTAGGATTAACATGTCAATTTCCACTTTTGGTGGCCAGATAATTTTTCCTATTTTCTCTACTTTTTCCTTCCTTTTTCACTCTCCTTCTGTTTTTCATCCTCCCCCCCCCCCATCTCCCCCTCACCTTCACTTCCCTTCCTTTTCTGGTTTAGTTTATTCAGAATTCTCTGACAAAACACGGAACTAAACTTGCCACTGTTACCAAACAAAACCTCTCTCTCTTTCCCCAAAGGAACATGAACTACACCTTCTTCTATCTCTGCTAATAATAATGTTCGGTAGTAATAATTAATATCTCTTTAGTTTAGAAAGTCTACCTTGTGTTCAAGTGAAAAAAAAAGCAACCATAAATTCACAAGATGTGCTAACAATGGTGCTACATACAAATCTACATATTGACCTGTAAAGCAGAAATTTATTATATAATTTCATGCATTATATAATAAACATTACCCAGTAATTTGGCATTCTACAGTATCAGTCAAAAGAAAAAATTAAGTACCTATACTAAACATTAAACCATAGGCTTTTACCTGTTTAACTCATCACAGCAGAATATTTAGGAGAAAGAGATGTTGATATCTGAAGCTGAATATTTAACAAGAACGTCGCCTTAAGATTAAAAACAGAATAATTTCTTAAATGCAAGATGAAGTATTTCAGATTTCACAGTCTGTCAGAGGGACATAAAAATGTACAAAGTACAGCCACAGTCTTTTGATCTAGGACAAAGAGTTGTCCTTCATATTGCTGGTAACATGACCTAATGACAGAAAAATATTCCTCACACAGCTGCAGCTTCAACTAGTGGAGAGTTACCATGAGATTTCTTGTGATTTTATTCACTATGATGACATAACTGTGCCTCTATGCAACAGTACAGGAATTTGGACAGAATATTTGGTGCAAAGAGAAAATACATCAGAAACACTTGATGATCAAAAACTTAAATAATAATATCTTCCTAAGTAAAATGTCCTAGAATCCACACTCATCTAACTTTGTTAGGACCCAGTGCAATTATTGGAGCTGATGCAAAATCTCCCATTAAAACCAATGCATGCAACAGAAGAGATAATAATAACCTTAAAAGGACCAAGGGGTTTGTGCCACAGATAGTCAGTGTCGTTGCACTTCCCCTCTTGGCCCAGATCCCTCACTAGTGAGGTATTATCATATATTTCAATTCATCTGTTGACTTTCAGAGTCCACCTGGAAGTGTAAGAAGTACTTTTTCATGTCCTAAGATGTTACCTTGTCCTCAGTTTCAAAAGGAAAAGAGCTAGCTCTAACTCTGAGCTGTCAAACAAGAAAGTTTTTGCACTAAGTAAGAGTATATTTTGTAAGGATTTATCAAGACAACCCATCAGATTGACACTTGACATGTAAATTGTATAGCAAATCTGACAGCTCAATTATTAATGCATCCACCTAGTTCTATCTTACAGAGTTGCTACCGCAATAGACTTTTTGAAAGCATCCTTGATATCCATTTCAAATCTGGCTGATTTTTCAAACTGACATCATATCAAGCCAGTTTATTTAGTACTAGCTGTTTGAAGACAGCTCAGTATGTGATTATTAAATTAATTACTGATTCAAGTGACAAGTAATATTTTGTGTTCATATTCCTCTTTAGCTTTTAATTAGATAAAAAAATCCTCAACACATACAATGTATTCGATCATTTCAATTGAATGCATTACTATGGTTATAGGTCAACAGATTACACTGATCTATCCCTCTCTTGCATTTCCTTGCTCTGCAGGATGTGTTTTCTCCTCATAATAACCTGATATCCAAAGGAGCAACGAGTTAAGACTTCCAAGGCCAAGTCAAATACTCGTAGCCATCCAAAAGAAACAGTTCTGCTGCACTGCAAACACTGGAATGGGCACTTTCAAAGCACTGGGGCCATTTACAGCTTCATGTGCTGTTAGCTGGGGATTGCAAAAACAGAGACCTTGGCATCATTCTGGGTGCTGAGCAGCTTCACTTCCTGCTGGGATCTACAAAAGCTCCCTGCAGGACCAGCTCTGCGTTTTGCAGCAGAGGGTTGCAAAGTAGATGGTGGCTGACTCGTGGGATGGGATTTCTGGGCTGCTCGTGGTCTGAATATCTCTGAACTCTGTTTATACAAGCAAAAGTCCTTTGTAATAGTCAGTTTTAATGTTCCTTTGGAAGAATGGAAACACCACTACTCTTAAATATGTCTCATAAATAGCAAATTGTAGGCTGAGGGAAGATACAAAATGGAACACGTTGCTATGCTACTGAATAGGAATGGCTGTGGCCTTCCTTCAGAAGAGTATTTGTATTTATCATCAGACTGGACCAAAAAAACAGAACCTTCTTTTCCCAGAATGAGTTTTGAGTGTTGTTCTTAAAAACATTTTGACACCTACCTTAGACTCATTCATTTTTCAATAACAATTTCATAGAATCATTATCCAGAAGTCATTTGAGAGATGCAATGATAAATAAAAATACCTCCCTCTAATCTCGCTAATATCTCCAAGGTCTCTTCCAACCCAAGACATTCACATGATTCTAACTGCATGTGACCTTTATTTTCAAGTTTCCTTTTTATTTATTTCAAGTCTCTGACTCATTTCATATCTGGGCCAGACATTATGATTAAAAAATATATTGCCTTTGGTTTTAGAAAAAATCTCCTTTCCCAGTCCTCTATGTTATTTACCAAATGACTCCATATGTTCCTTAAGAGATATTCCTATTCAAATCAAAAATATGTAGATAGAAACAAGAAAAATGATTTCTTGCCAACCCCATTTTTTTTTTACCTTAAAAATAATCAGAAGATACATAAAAAGACAATGCTCATGTAGAATACAATATTTTAGGGGATCATTATATCTTTAGGACATAATCTATTGCCAGGACACTGAAAAACAGTAGAATCAGACTTTAGGAATGCTGAAATGTAAACGGGCCACTGAAAACCTCCAGCCATGGACCGAGGTCTGGCAGATTAGTGTGGTCTAGCTCAGGCCAAGCACATGTCCTCATAAACCGTGAGACATTACATTTACTAAATTGTATTTGATCAAAAAATTAAGTCAATAGTAGTATAATCATTGCCACAAGATCATTTTTTTTCACATATAGGAACCTCAACGGTTCAATTAAAAAGGATAAATTGCAACTATTAGATACCACTTTTTTCACAGAGAGGGATATAATTTCCTCTTTTGTGGTAGTAAATATTTGTCATTCTAACAAACACAGTAGATATACTCACAAAATAATTGTGATTTTGACCTGCAGAAGATACAAAAAGCTCACAGACTAGTTATCTTAGCTTCTGGTTTTTAGATCAAGAGCTTCTGATACACCTAAACTAAGATTTCTGTGCAGCTGGACTCTAAATATTATATACTGTCTGCTACTTACCTCCTCTCCCACTTTGACCTCATTTCTATCCAGTCTGCTTACTTGCCTGTCTTTTGCAGGAGCTCTCTTTTGCTGCTTGAGTAAATACAGGTATTTATCTGGCAGGAGTAAACTGGCTGTGAGTTTTCATTCCAGTCAACTCAGGCTCAGAGAGTTTAATCTCTCTTACAGGAAGAAAGGTTGGTGACAAAGTTGCTCTCCTACCACTAAGCAAAACAGGGGGAAAAAAATATCTCCAGCTCTTCACAGTTATGGTTAATTGACTCCCCCCTTCCCACCATGGTCATGGGGAAAGGCAATGCCTTCCTGTGTCTCCAGACCATATGGCTGAAAGGAGGGGAAGTAACTGCTGACTGCAGAGAAGCAGCAGGCAGTGCCTAGAAGACAGAGAAAGGAGAAGATAACAGCAGAAAACCCAAATATCAGCCAAGAAAACAAAATATGGCCATAATCATACTGCTAAAAATGGCAACCAGGATAAAGGCCCTGGGGATTGTTATTCAGGATAATACAATTTCTAAGTTAGATATAAATATAAAATAATTAGTACGTTATAAAAACTGCTGACAAGAATGACACAATACACCTGAAATTATTTGGCTGGATTAGCAGATAGCAGTAGAATTCTACTAATAAAAAAAATAATTTTTCTGATTATATGGTTAATTCTGATGACAGGGGCCACATTCTTGAAAATTTCCTCCTTTTTTTTTCAATATCAATATTTGAAAAAGCTTATCTCTGTGCTACGACCTCATACCAGATATGACCAGAAGATACCTGTACCTTTTACTTACAATTTATAAAGTCCTATGCATACTCTTTTTATTCAAGGTGTATTGATAAATGCTCACGAGAGCAGCCCACTACATATATATGTATGCCCACTATAAATGTCCATAAATGCAGCATATATAAACTGGCCTCCAGTTAAAGGGCAGGGAGTCATGTTGCCTGATAAAATACTACCTTATCAATACAAATCTCTATGAAATAAGAATTTATACTGAATTTACATGCAGTGATACATGTTAATTAGAGGTCTACAAAGTATGCTGTGGGCAAACAAGCTGCAAGCCAGAAGTCATAAATTAGCTCCTGATTAGGTACAATTAGTAGAGCCTCACTGCTTTGCCTAATATATCAACTTATATCTGATCTATTCCACTATATAAGTACTTGGTCTGAAGATGACTCATGTCCCACAGGTCATAAGTAGGGACAGGAAAAAGTGATGTGCTGTATATTTCAGATAGATAACACCCTTAGGAAAGATAATTGTCTACAAGCTGCAGAGAGCATCAGGTTAGAAAACCTTCTTGTAACGCAAGATAACAGTAGTGAAATTAATATCTGGGAAGAGGTTCTGCCATTTGTCGATCAAAGTTGTATTGATATTGGACACAAAAGTTTCACTAGTGATGATGAGACACTCAAAGACAAGAATTCCTTCAAAAGAATTAAATCTCAGATCACCAAGATAATTAATTAGGAAAAGTTTTGCAACCAGCTCAACAGCAACGTCTTGATAAAAGACCTCAAACTTCCCTTGTGCTACATACTCCTGAGCTAGCAGATACAGAGGGAGATTAGCTCAGTTGGTTAAAGCATGGTGCTAATAACACCAAGGTTTGGGGTTTGCTCCCCATATGGGTCATTCACTGAAGAGCTGGACTTGATGGCCCTTGTGGTCCTTGCAAACTCAGAATATTCTGTGATTCTGTCTGGATCCAGGAAACAGACTGAGGTGAGAACAGAATTCATTTTATGAGGATATAAGAGTAGGATTGGTACTGGAAATGGAAAGAGAAAATATTTTAAAAATACCATCTTTCTGAGTTTGGAACATTGCATGTGAAAGTTGTGTTGTCCTTCACTTTGACTTTCTCCCTTACCAAAAGTACATTACTTATGATCAAATGTCAGATTGACATAACTGAGTTGTGCTGATCTGCCAATATTACCAGCTTTTCTGATCTGATAAGATGTTCATTTCAAAAATACTTTACTTTATCAAAGAAAGATGAAGGTCTCCATGTCCTTTTACCATGTTATTTAACAGTGAACATGACCATGAATTCTTCAATATTGTTTCACTTAATGGCTGCATTGCTCCCAAGATAAAAGATAATACCACATTTTTAAAATAGAGATGTTAGTTGGCTGGTGATTTTTATTTATTTTTGTTAATTTCAACCTGGTCTTAAAATAAGAATGATATTACACAACTTTCACATTGGTTCACTTTGTTGTTCCTTAAATCATTTTCACATAATTAGTTGGTTTGCAAATGTATATGATAATACTGATGAAAGAATTGCACAATTTAAATTATCAGCCTACTTGCTAATATACTAGAAGGAAATTTTGACTAGGTTCAAGTCACCAATAAAAGGGGCGCTCTGCTTCCTTAGCCAGGGGGAGAAATACAGTGACCCTCACTCATCTTTCCATCCAGTTTAAGCATACAGAAGAGAATAGTTGCCCACAGGGTAATGTAATAAAGCAGCAGATCATGGAGAAGAGAGCCTACAAGTTTTAGGGAAAAAAATGACATATCCCCGAAGAAAATGAAATAAAATCACTGGGAAATCTATGTACCTACACAGTGTATGGTTTTGTTGGTCATAACTCAGAATAAAAGCCAGAGACAACAGGAAGATAAGTAATCTTAATAAATACAGCTTTAGAAAGCTACCATTTTCCTCAGCCTCATTTCCAGCTGGTGCCCATCAGCAGAGCTCCACCAGAGCCAAAGGCAACGAGAGTGCCAGCAGAAATCTAGTACTAAACAGAGATTAGCGACAAGTAGGATGAACCTGTGATGTAGAACACTGAGCTGAGTTTGTTTTTAATGGCCCCACCTGTCTTTCCTACCAGCTCTCTGTTAATTGAAATGTTTGTGTAAAACTACATTGCAGATCTCTACCCAAGAAACTAAACCAGATTTGATTAAAAACAAACAGGAACTCCAGAGTTATTGCAGGGTCTCGTTTACTTAACTCTGCTTCAGGCCACACTTTGCTACCAGCTCTCATGCAGCCTTCTACTGAATGCAAAACATGAGCTATTCATGACGAGTCCAGGGAGAAACCTGATCACAACTTATTTGTGTACCACTGCTTTTTGAATACAATGTTGGATTTATAAGGGGTACATATACAATACTGACAAGAGCTGTAAATCCACCACTCTCTGCAAGCAATTTCCCCATCTCTAAGGTATGAACAGCGTCACGGTTCCTCTCTTGGCAGGAACAAATCAACACCCAGGGAGAAAAGCCATGAAACATTTTAATCAAGGGCATCAGGGCTAATAATTACTGTTGACTTCTTGCTCTTAAGTTTTTAAAGACAGGTGATAGAGTTTTCTGTGTCTTAGAAAAGGCTGAGTGTGCAGGTGTTCAGAAAATATGAATACATTTTAAAAATGCATTCTAAACATATTTGTTTTAAATATGTAAATGCAGTCCAACAACATTACACTGCCAGCATCTAATGTGTAATAAAATATAACAAATGTTTACAATGAAAACTCCTTCAACTAAGGAAAATATTTATTTTTATCAGCATTTGTATTTTCTGCAAGAGCATATTGATCCTAAATTAACTTTTTTCCAACCATACAAAGCAATTACAGCTTTCCTTTCAGAATTACTTTCCAATGACTATTTCAGTTGATTCAAGAAAATTTTTAGGTAGGTATTTAAAGAAAATATTTTTCATGTTTCTGCTTATTCATTGACAGTGAGGACAAATTCCAAAATATCAGGATTTTGAGGAAAAAAAAGACAAATTCCTTTTTTTGTTGTCTGTAACACTCAGAATTTTTTCTTAATGCAACATATAGAACAACAGTTTAAAAAAAATAAATATTTTCTTTATATCAGAAACAAAAGGAGATTATTCCTCACTATGGAATGGCCAATATTTTCTTTTTTTTTTTTTTTCCAATTTTCAGTGTTGCATTAAAAAATTTAAAAGCAACAAGGCTCTGCTGGTAGAAATCTTGTTATATTCCTTTCTTATGTAAGGCCTCATAACCAAGAATGGTGCTTCACATAAAGCAATAAAATTTAAAGGACCTCATTCTATCATTAATCTGCCATTGTATCAGAAATTAATTACTATGTAATTAGAATTACATAAAATGCAAATGGGATTTCTTAACACTATCAACTGCAGTTTGAAATGACATTTATTTGAAAATACTGGAAAAGCAGAAATGCTGCTTCACAAAATCTGTGGTACCAAATTTGTCAGCTCTCTATCAAAGTCTAGTGAAACCTCTGTTTCTTACATGATGCCCTAAATAACAGATAAAATCGTGAATATGCAGCATGAATAATGCAGTGTTTCCCCCCCAAGTCCTGCTAGGTTAGCAAGGACATGCCAGAGAAGCATGTCTGAAAGAATGCCAGGACTCATGACCCCCCCCCGTGTTAAGAAATTATCAGAAATATCTACCACAGGGAACCACACGGCTAACGAAAACAAAAATGAATTGAACCTCAAGGATAATGATAGCTCAATGTCTAATTGTCTGAGATGAATTTTTGATGACACCTCCTCCGGCCAATTAGTTTGCTAGTCACCAAAGAGTGCTTTTGGCAAGGAGGGTTAAACAGACGGTTGGAAAAACAACAAAAGAAAACAGGACTGAAAATGCCAGAGCCAGAAGGGACCCAATTCTTTAGACACTTCTCTTCATGGCAGAAGTAGGCACTGTTGGAGCCAAGTTAAGACAGGTTTAAACCAGAGTGAGACAGAAGAGAATCACCACACTGGGAAACCTCCCACTGCATCCAGGGTGAACGTTACCACCCCCGCGAAACCCGGTCAAAGCTGAGAGCTGCAGCGTGTCCCTGTGACCCACAACACGGGTCCCACACAGCTGCTCAGCCTGCTCTGCTGGTCATCACCCTGACGGGCAGGCTCCCTCAGCAAGGGCTTGCAGTACAACCCATTGCTCCCTGGGTACAGCTCTACTCAAAACTGCACATGCCCCTGGCACAGCCTGCAGGGCTCTGTGCACCACCTGACAGTGGGCGTGTTCCTCTCCCATGACCTGCGACACTGGTCTCAGACTTTGGCCAGAAAAAGATGAAAGGAAACCACTTTGGCTGCTGGTCAGCAATAAAATAAAAAGTAACTATAAAACAGTAGAAACTAGACATATGAAAGGCCTTGTACTCCACATATATAAATCAGCACAGCTCCATTAAATTCCTCTTTAATAATACCAAATGCCAACACTAGTCAGAATCTAACTTCGATAGTCCTCTCAGGCATTGAGGACACCATGTGGCAATAGCATTAGTTTACTCTTAGTAACATTCTCCAGCTATTTCTCCAGTACAAGGAGAAAACTGACATGGCAACTGCTGGAAAAGACTGACAGAAATTTCATTAAGTTAGATTTAGAAACTTAATTGGTGTAAAATAGTTCCTGTGCTCTAAAGAGCACACCTCTGCAAACCACTATGCTCGTGTAGGAAGCTGAGTGAGTGGGGGAAGAGAGGCAAACAGAAAAAAAAAAAATACTAGACATATTTTTCTTGATTTTTCTTCTTCCTCTTTGAATTTTACAAGTTTGCAAAGAGCAAAGACCAGGTTTTTGATCTAGAGCCAGATAGACAATCTTTTTAACTGGAGCCAGCATTTACCATAGGGCAAAAATATCTAGCAGAACCTTGTATCTTGTCATTTTCAATAATCCTACTCTATCCCACCAGGATTATTTCTTCCTAGGCCATAAATCTGTTCTCACCCAGTAACCTACCACCCACTGATATCTCCATTATTTCTGAAGCTTGTTACAGACAGATTTGGTTACAATTCTTCTTTTTTTTCCCTATTCCATGAAGCAGAAGTACTATGTCATACCTGCATAACACAATGCTCATTTTCTCTGAAAGCTACTGAAATATCTGAAGACATCTGGTATCTCACTGAGATGTTTATTTTAGACTTTTCTCTAGCAGATAAGAGCAGTGCAGAAAAAGAAGTTCATGTAAGAGATAAAGCAGAGAATACACTAGAACAAGACTAGAGAACATCTGAGGTATAACCTGTTCCTCAGGCTGGAGAATATAAACAAATCAGTTGTGTTAGATTTAGACTTGTTCGACTTAAAATTCATTTCTGCAAAGCCATTGGGTATTCATATTGACATTTCATAGTATTTGAGATGCTATTTACACCTTGTACACTAGACGTAACCAGAGAGTTTACCTTCAGTACACGGAGCTGGTTATTCATTTGGGAAGCCAAGGTGAGCCACGTGGCCACTGTCACCTTAAAGGTTACTGAACAAGAAGTGCAACGCCAAAATAGCTCCAGAGACTGTCTCTTCTGTTTGGAATTGACTGCAGTCACCAGCAGTTGGTAGAAGAAATCAGTGCTGCTTTGTACTGTGTCTTTTTATGAGCCGTACTAGTGATCCATCTTAAGCCCCAGAGGCTGGCTGTGTACATTGGCCCTATAATACAAATAATACAGTATTTTAAGTTGGAAGGGGCCCTGAAGTCCAATATCTTCCCCAAAGCAGAACTAACTTCAGTGTTAGTTTGCTCAGGGCCTAGTGCATGTGAGTTCTGAATGGTTCCAAGGATGGTGATTATACAGCCTCTCAGGGCTCTGTTCCAGTGCTTGACCACCCTCATTGTAAAAAAAACCCAAACATTTCCTATGGCCATTCTTAAAAAATTACCCTATTAACAACAAGATCTACAAAAGAGTAACAAACCATGTCAAGAAATTTGAATAATTTCATGATATATAGTAAAGACTCTGCTTGTAAGTGGTGGCATTAGTATGACTTCAGGGTTAGTTTATGTTTTCCCTGCTGTAACTGAACACAAACATGATAATTGTGGCAAGCTCATGCTGAAACTTTCATTGCAAGAGCATAAATGTGGTGTCACCATTCTCCCATTCTCAGTCAGACCATTCCACGCTTCTCTTCAGTGCAGATGCAACTCAAAGCATTCTGGTGATAGTTTCACCATCGAGCTTCTATAGTTCAGTTTTCCACATTTTAGAAATTATTTTTCCCTCTTCCAGACATGGACGTATGCTAACTTCCCTCAGGCAAAAACTGGATATCATTGATGTGTTTATAACCTAACTTTATACCAACAAGAAAAAGCAAATTAACTATTTGGAAAAGCAGCTATTTGATACAAGTTAATTCAGTTATGTTTATTTCCAAAGAATGCCTTGAGTAGGGTTGATCTAAACCAGCGACAAGCACTGCTTTCTGCTGTATAACCTAAAGTAAGACTAAATTAACAAACTCTTTCAGTTTGTAATCAGGTTATAAAAATAAAGTGCGGCAAACAGAAACTAACCTGTTTGTTTTGTAGAGTAATGTATGTGCTATCCAAACCTTAATTAGACCACATAGTAAGAGACTTTTATAGGTGGATTTTTATAGACACTTTTCCAGACATGCTGTGCTCCTGATATTCCTCCCCCAAGCCCCAATCCACACCTTGCTAAATAACTTTTATAGGTCTAATTAAACAGGCTGGTGATTCAGCAGTAATCCTATTAAAACAACAGTACCTGAGAACTGGCATTCTTACTATAGCATCCTCCTTTCTTTCCAGTAAGGTTCCATAAAAAGAGCTACTGGTAAGATCACAGAACTTTTTTATATTGCATAATCTGATGACATATTAAAACTCCACGCCTAGGTCTGTGTGAGCTGGATTATCAACACAGCACCAAAAAAGACACATTAACTGTACTGCCAGAAGCAGTATGGCAGCAGTAGTGTGGCACTGCACCAAGATAATTACATGCCTTTCTGCTACACTCCTCCTTCTTACAGAACTAGGAGAGAGCAAGCATTATTCATTGGAGACAACCCCTGAGATCTTTTATGTCTAATATTATTGAAACACAAGATAAACCTCCATCACTGAAGTGTTGCCCAGAATTTAATAGGGATCTATAAAAAATACTCTCCAAAATAGAAGAATTCAATTTAGAATGATTTATTTCATTTTATTCTAGTATTATTAAATTTAAGGAACTATTCTGTAGAAGGCAAGCAGACCTATAAAAGTTGATAACAGAGCTCCTGTTATTGGAATTGAAGCCACAATTCCCTGGGATGACTTAGAAATCTCAGAGACTGGTTATGATATTCTATTCAACTCTTCAGGCTTTTTTTTGTGAAGAATAAAATGTTGGAAAGCCCTCAGAAATTATTACAAAAAGCCGTTCATGCTCCAGGATTACCACTTTTCTAAGAACTCCCTTCAGTTACAAATATGTCTCTCACATAAGAGGTTACGTCTGCTGAATAATCCACTGGCATTATCCAGGGAATACCAGGACTCATAAGAGAGGTGGTTGCTGTCAATCAGTCCTGCTCCAGCCTTCCAGCATCAACGTGGAACACTGGGAATGCACATTGTGAGTTTGATTGTGTTACTAAGCTGTTACTGCACTTTCCATAATTAAGAGGATTTTTCTGAACTCTGCAATAAGTACAAAGTTAGGTGTCAAATTTTATTCTGTTATATATGGATACTTTTAATGCTTATATGTGTTATTTTTGACCATTCTGAAGGAATATTTCAATACTATAAGAGGCAGAAAAAGGCTTCCTTTCATGTTTCCAGCAACATCTTTAAACATGTTGAAGTTATCTCCATGCTTTAACTCCTTATGTCGGTGATATGAGTTTTCCTTCATCAAATTTATCAGCAATGTTTATGGCCAAAATTGAAACAGTTTGAATAAAATAAAACGTTCTCACTCAAAACTACTTCCATATTTTTAAACAAAATTTTAAAAAATACTTCCTTTATTAAATCTGAAACAGTAAGTGTATTTTTTCACTACCTTTCAGAATATAGCTGATAGATGCTGTAGTATAGAAATTATTTAGTACTAAGAAAACACAGTTGAATAGATGGATTGTGGCATTAACTACCCCAAAATGCACTATTCCCTAATCTTAAGCCAAGAAATAAAAACGTTTAGAAATATAAAATCTCCTGCAAAAATCCATTTGTTATACAAAGTTATAGTTAGCAACTAACATTATAGGGTAGTCTGCAACAATACCAAAATCATGAAAAAAACTCTATGTTACACCATTTTCTGAGAAAGCTCCAGCCAACAGAGAGTTAAGCATTGAGGCAGCAAAACACTTCCTGTCTGGGCAATCCATGCCACTAAAATAACAATTCCTCTTATTTTCACCCTACTTTTAGGGAACCAGCAGGCCTTTTACTCATTATTATTTATTTCTTTGATCTTCTCTCCCCTTGAACCTTCCTGCACTTCCTTTTACAAGTTTTCCAGTTCTTTGGCAAAGGTGTACATATCAACACCATCTGGCTGCATGCAAGGAAACACCACTACATGCTTCCCTGAAGACAAGCCTGCTGTGTTAACCGTGAGCCACTGACATGATTTCCAGCTCAGCACTTCAGAAGAGTTCTATTCCAACACCATTCCTTATATTTCCTCACAGAAGCAGAGAAGGAAAAAACCTAAGCCCTCCACTGGATCTACCATTGTAGGGAATGTGCATCTCATGTTTTATGAACACAGAATTCCAGGCTCAATTATGTGTTACTACCATGTGCTCTGCCTGCCAAGCCACTGCTCTGTTTCTGATAAGCATTCAGCAATATAATGAAAGGACGAACCATAGGTCTGAGCTGCTTTTTCAGTATTGCTTTTTGCACAGTAGAAACATCATGGGAAAGGCTTTGCATCTCAGGCAGCTTGTTGGCAAACCTTGCCCACTGTTACTATGTTCTACCAAAATATTTAACCAACTGAGTAATAATAACCTCTATTTATCATACTCACAACCGGTGAGCAATTCCTGCTTTCCAGCTGTAGATTTATGACAAAGTAACATTAGAAGCAGCATTCTTAAACCAAAGCCTGTGCTTTGTTTGTTAGTTTCCACAAGCACATATTTGTATGTCTAAATATTGTAGGCAGGACTCCCATGACAAATTAAAGTTAATGGAAATTGTATGCACCTCTTAGTTCTTGGAATTGAAATAATATTAGCACCACATGCAATGCTAAATGAAAGCTCACTATGAGCCTTTTAAGTGCAGCACTTTCTTCAGCTGGCTACCTTTGGCTATGCAAAACTACCCTTCGTTAAGCTGCTTTGACTAATTCATCAAATTGAGAATTACCTTGGCTGAAGTGTCATAATCTGTTCAAGTCAAGCTCAGCTCCATCCAGTGATATACTTATCAAACCCACACATTCCGACAGAGGCAAATATACAATTGCTAGTTTGGTCTCAGGACCCCAAGGGGTCCAAAGCTGAAGCCCAGAGAACATACTGTCAGCAGAGGCCCTCTCTGCATTGTGCTTCACCTTGACCAGATGCCAGAGCCAGCTGTGGTACAATTCCAGCTACTGCACAGAGCATTCAGGTATTCAGGCCTTAGCCTGAGACTACTGATGAGGATCTTTGGCTGAATGCTCTGAATGAAACACATTTGCACACAAGGAAGGTATTTGTTAAGAAAACAAACTAAATATTATGGAGACAATTTGCAATTAATGGCTGGACATGCATCTTGAGTGCAGCGTCTTTTAAAGGAAAACAATAAATTCAGAGTTTTACTCCTCTGTACCAACTGTCCATGGCACAAGTTCATGCTGCACTTGGGAACTAGCTTGACATAATTCCAGTCAATAAATTCTGCAGAGCAAAGGTCAGCACAGGACTCAAAAATAATCTGCTTCACTCAAATATATCCATATAAGTTCCTCTGCGTGCGTATATGGAGTAGCATGCCAAGAAGGACAGAAAATTTCAGACCACTTTAAAACCTAACTACATAAGTTGGGTTCCTGAAATCTGATAACTGCTGGAAATGCAAATAAACTTCTACAACCTTAGAATTTTCAAGCAAATTTTATTTAAATTTGCTATTTGCATTCATCTTAAGCTAGAAACCTGATACAATACATGCTTTATAATCAACCTGAAGAAAATGCAGGTCTGTTCTTTTTCTTAAGTGCAACTCAAATGTACCCCAAATTAAAAAAAAAAAGGGGACATTACAAGGCTCCACATTAATGACCTTGAAGAGAGATATTACCTTATTATATTGGACAGTATCAAGCACAACAGGCTCCTATAAAATTGAGAATAATATATTATATACTTTTTATTGCAAGACTAATCACTGACAATAAATTTGGAAGTCAGCTATGCACAGGTAATATCAATAGTCTTTAATGTTGTGTTTTACACTAGATTTCTGTGGAGTTTCAAGCTTCTTGTTCACTAATTCTTTAAGGATAAAAACACTGTCAGGTGCCAAATTAAATTATCAGGCAGCAGGTTTAAAACAAACAAAAGGAAGTACTTTTTCACACAATGCATAATTTAATTGTTGAATTCCTTGCCACAGGATGTTTTGTGTGCCAAAGTCATAGGCTAGTTTAAAAAAAAAAACAAAAAACATAATTTAGAGAACAGATTTTCACCCAGGTCTATTTTATAAATAAGGCAAATATAATCTGCAGCTCTAGAATTCTCAAAACCACAGAATAATGGAATTTGGAAGATAAAATAGGGGGGAGTGTCATTCCACTTGCTGCCCAACCTCTGCCAAAAAAAAAAAAGATCTCCTGGAGGAAGAGTCCAGCCCACCTGGACTTTGGCTAAACTTACCTGGCAAGAATCTTTTTCCTGTTCAGTAACTCTAGTAAGAATACAAAAAAAAAAAAAAAAAAACCCAGTAACCTGTAAGTACAATCTTCTTCACATAAGACTTTTGACAATATATAGCAAAAAATTCTAAACTGGCTTTTCTAGCTGCTTTTTCGTGCCCACATTAATCAAGGCAAATACATCCCAATTTGCAACTGCACTGTTCTTTTCAGATCAGACATTTAGATAATCACATCTTATTAAAAATATTTGGTTTTTGTTTTTATCTCAATTGAACTCTAAATAGGCTACGTATATACTCTGACCTCAAGAACAAAAACGCTTGTCCCCTGCAGTTCATTATTACTTTGATGCTGAGCTGCAAGACACATGCTGATATAATGTCAGAGATGGATCTGTGCTGCTTCTAACTCTTGCATATGAATGAGCAGCATTCTGTGATGCAGGCATGCTACTAACCATGACCACTGAGGATGAGATTCACTCCTATTCAGAGAAGTGTTTCTTTACTATCAAAAAAAAATATATTGATGGAGTTTTCCATATGTTGCCACGTAGATTATTTTCCTCCTCCAAAACAGGTATCTACACATGCTTACACATTGTTGCCATGTTTACTATGGGAGGTGGAAGCTCAGGTGACAATTGCCTCTCAGCTCACTCTTAATTTTTGCAGTCACAGATGTTGCCATAATTCTTTTTCATAGCATCACCTTTCCCATTTTATCTGCAAGGACGACTCCCAAATTTATCTTGTGTTTAGATCGTCAGCAACAGATGCTTTTTGAAAAAAAGCCAACTTTTTAAGCTAAGTGGAGCTTGAATGTGTTTCAAGCATCTTGTTTAATTTTTCCAGCATAAAATTGTGAGTACACACATGTACTTTATAAAGCCATCAGCTACTGTAACTGAAATTCTTTGCATTTTGTCATGTTTTCATTTATGGCAGATTTTTCAAAATTAGTGAAGTTAAACTACCATGTGGAAGCTCTCCTTTAGAATTAATACAAAGTAAACCAAGTATATTTTAATTTACTTCCATGTCTAACTTAAATTAAAGCCACTAATTTTGACTGAGGTTTGGGAGAAGGAACTGAATGTCATTTAAGGAATCCACATTTAATGCAAACAGATTATGTTTCAGTTTAACTTTCCTAATATGCACATATCAAGAGATCATAATTGCTTTTGATAAAGTAATGGATACTTCAGATAGATACTCCTTTATAGGTACATTGGGTAACATAGTAGATTTCTTTCCAGATTATTTCTGGAAAACTAATCTCTGCTACAAAATACATTTAATTTGGTACTGAAACAGAAGACTTGAGTATTAGTTTATAGCCTTCTTGTCAGAGACAGATACTTCAAAATCACATAACAGCTTATCAAAATGTATCATTTAATTTTTAACTAAATAAATGTTGTTGGAAAATATGTGGGAAGAAACTAATTAGATCCAGGAAGGTTTGAATGGAAGAAACTATTCATAGAAGTGTTGAATAAAAGCCAGAGGATTTTTTTTAAAACTGCTGGTAACTCCCTTTATCAGTATTATGTATAGTGTGATTCACATGAAGAACCTGCAGTTGGGCAAACATTTGAAGAAGTTATTTGTTCTGAAACAGTTTCCAGATCACACTACAGTAGGAAAAATATACCTCTTCTATAAGGTCGAGTGTTTTCACTTATTTTCACATTTAACTAAGTTTTCTAATAATGTTCTGAAACACCCTAAACTATTGGCAGTTATGGGGCTGATATGGTTGCTAAGGTGTTCCTGTTTGCAGACGAGAAGGAATGCTGCTTGTAAGAGAAGATCAAATCCCTGCGCACTGGTGATATACTTTAGAAAATCCATCAGGGATAAAATTAAAAAAAGAGATTACAGAAAGAACTCTGTAATATATCACATGTTTAAAAGCGAACACAGGACAAACCTAGGTTAGCAAAAGCATGCTATCCAGAAAAATGAACTGCATTAGTTCAACCAGCAGGTCAAGACTGTTTTAGGGGGTCCATCCCTACTCTGCTACTTTGTTCAGATCTTTAGCATATGGGATTACAAACCAGTCAAGTTAACTGTAATTTAGTTCTGATTCACTTGCCCAAGCCATAACTGCTTTTCAGTGGAAAATTTTGCCTGTAAAAACATTGATTTATGATTGACACAAGTATTTCACTGATTCAGTGGTTTTTCTTGGGTGAATACGATTGTTGACTGGTACAATGGGGATTTAGGTAGTTTTCAGTCCAACCAATAAAGCAATATGAATACAGCTTGAACTACATATTTCTGTTCACAGTGAATTCTCAGAGGAAAATCATCATCTAGTGCACATGTTGCAAACTAAATAGACATTTCTAAGGCCACCTCATCTTCCTGTGATTTAAAACAGTAGAAGTCTCTCAAGAAGGGGCTATAACTCATTCAAAGACACACTCAAGGTATAACTTGAACATTTCTAAAACTGTATATAAGGAAATTAATGGAGAGTTCAAAGAAAAAAAACTCCGAACTTGAAAGAAGTGCAGTGTGTCCAAACATACAAAGTGATATATTATCAAGTTGTGTGATTCTGATCAGTAGTCAGAGATGAGGCAGCATCACACAAATCTAGTGGAAGTTCACACTCTGGAAATAATATCAATCCATGACCTCCAAAAAACCCCTGTCCGACCTGTCGGCTACTACAACACTGTATCTATAGAAAAGAAACAATCTCAGGTGGTCCCTCCTGGAGTAGTCTATGACAGTGATGAAACACTTGCAAGATCAGAGGTTAGTTATGTCTCTACTTTATGCCATCTGTAGTGAAATTATAACTCATCAGAGCCAGTAAGCAAAACAAATATTAAATGTAGTGAAATCAGAAAAGCGTTAAAAAAAAAAAAAAGAAAGAAAAAGAAAAAATAAGACTCTCCTACTCTTCTTGATTTGTCCAATATTTTGCCTTCCCCAGTGGTATTACTACCTCACTTCTGCCAGCCTGCTGATCAAGACTATATCCTCAGCACTGCAGTATTTGAGCAATAATAACAGCAAGAGTAGCAAATCTTTCTTTAGTTGCTTCTTGGAGTAACATCTGTATAACAAATGAGTTCGTGTTTCTGTATGTGTGTATGCAACCAAGATCTTCAGGATAGAAAAGGGAGGGTTTTAGTTGGTTTTCTTTCTTAATAAAAGCAAAATCTGAAGAGTTTTTCCGCTTACCTTAAACCTGCAGGGTCTGTAATCGCTTGTCAGCTCTTGCAGATGTGACCTCCTCAGCAAGGTTTTGGCTTACCAGAATGTCCTGATACTGTCAGTGGCAGACATACCAGCTGATTCTTAGGGGTCCTATGAATGTCAGCCTCCCAGGGAGGGACATGAGAGAGATATCTCTCACATACTTATAAGACAATCCCACAAAATGTCTTCAATACCAGGGTAAAATACTTAAACTACTTCCTGTATTTTAGTGGACAGCCACAGCACAGCTCACTCATATTATTAAATGTAGAGCCTGTAACATATTACAGTGTACACATCTTTTGGTAATGTTTTATATGTATGTTATTATTATAGTTTAAACACTAGGTATAAACACTACATGTGAATTTGGCATCCATAAAAACAAACAGACTATTAAAAAGGGTAGAACCCACTAGTCTTTGGGGAAACATCTCTTTACGACACTCCTCCTCTGCAAATGGCCAACTATTGCACTATGGAACCTTTCTTGAATTCCTACCAGTGACACTGGATCTTGTAATGATTTTGCAATGAGGCTAAAATCAACACCTCTGAACTAAATGGGAAGAAGACAAAGGAACTGGGACATGTGAGAGGAAACTGGTGAGGGCAATGTCATTAAGAAGGTCAGAAGACCGTGCTGTCACAGTGAATAGCTAAAAAAGCCCATGCTAAAATACTGAGAAGGGCCTTGGGAAGGAGCAGGGCTACAGCATCAGAAATCCAGAGGGAATGCAAAGTCTGCACTCCCATTCAGAGCTTGCTTTCCAAAAGGTAACTCTCAGAAAAGGGTAAGAGGAGAATAATGTTTTACATTATTAGTATTTTGATTCACCTATTTCACAATCAAAAAAAATCCTCAAAAAAGAAAAGAGAACTGAAGAAATAATGCATTTTTCAGGAAATCTAAGCTCAAGGATTGCTGTGGAACATAATCTTCAGAGGCTGATTGTTTGCTAAAAGATGTTTTCAGCTTATGTTTTATCAGTTTGTTGCAATTTGCACAAAACTAAATCTTTCTTTGTTAGGGATCATCTTCTCCAGCTGCTTTCCATTGCACCTGAGGTTGTGGTCTTCTGTTCATATTATTATGCTCAGGAGACCATAGAGAGAGGAGGTAAAGTTTTCATGCAGCAAGAGAGTTTAAATTTCTTCTCACAGGAAATACCTATTTTTTTTCAAGAACTATGAATGAGAACTAGGTTAAAAAGTAGGATTAAGACATTCATCACAAACATACCCAGTGGTGGTCAGCAAAGTCACTGGAGACAAAGGCATGAAGAAATCATAATGGAAAAAAACTACAGCGTACTGACAAAGTCATCTCACAGAAATGTAGGGGTGCTGGCATAGGGAAGAAAGAGAGAATTTGCCTTTGAGCAGAGTTTAAAGTCTAGTTTCCACTTGTGCCACTGCTTTTCTGGATGGCTGTGTGCAAGCTCTTTAACCTCTCTGCACTTCTCTAGCCCCTAGTTTGTGCAGAGCAGAGACAATAATGACTTCCCTGGCATTGCACTGAGATCAATGAAGAACAAAGTATGGCTAATAGATAACTAGCGATATCACATGTAAGCACATCCTTCTAATTCCAACTTTTCTCATATTGTCATTCTCCACAAAAAAGTCAAACAGTTTTATTGGGGAAAAAAAGCAATAGTTTCAAGTGATTACATTTATAATTTTAATAATGTAAGAGGTTTACAGTAAGACACCATGCAACCAAGAATTCATTACTTTTCCTTTCAGATTTTAATAAAAGTACACTATGAATTATTTAAGCTACATGAAATTTGTCAAGATAAATTAATTTAGTACATGTTGTGATGCAGTATATTCTGGCTTTAATTGTGTTTGCTGCTTACTGTGTATAGCAATTCAGAAAGTTCAGTAATACATTTTCCCAGCCATTAGAAACAAGAACCATGGGAGTGGTGTATCATTTTCTACTTTTCTACATTTTTTTTAACTCAGATTTTTTTTTTTTTTTTACTTTTTCTTTGATAAAAATTGAAGTTAGGTTATTGCACTAAAAAAAAATAAAACAATGAAAAAATAATGAAAATATTGAAAAGTTTAAGTGATTTCTCATATACTTCTTCTAATTCAACTCTAGTCTGCATTACACAGGAATAATCCCAGGATGATGAGCTTTCAGAAACTTCTGTGCAAAAATTGTGATATTTAATTTGATACTATTTAATTCTTATTATAAAGTAAAAACAAGGTCCCAGGAAAGTCAGTAAAAATTTTGCCTCTGACAGGAGTGAGATAGATTCAGTCCACTGCCCAAACATAGCTGTCAGTGCCATGTGAGATTCCCTGGGGGACTCCACCCGACTCCTGCTGACAGTCCAGCAGTACTTGAGTTTCCTGTAGGTCCACTGTACCTGCCAGCCTAATGGGGAACCCTTGGATGACCGGGACACCTCAAATATCACTAAGCACTACCTTTAGATCACTGAACTGAGCCCAAGACACCTCCCATCAGACATCCTGGATTGGTGGTGCCTCACACAGATACTGTTGTACATGTCTGCTGACAGCTCCAGCCTAACAGATCTGACAGCATTCCTAAGAGGAAACTACACATAAGTTATATATCTTTATATAACTTATATATTTATTGCAAGAATAGGCTGCAGAGAGCAAGATTCTCTTTTGCAAGTTCTGTACATTCCTGAGAATAATATTTGCTTCTAAAAAAATAACAAGCAGAAATTCTTATGAAGTCTTATCACATTGTTAGCTTCTGAGAGAGATGTGCTTATTCACTTTTACCAGAGTGGGATACTGTTGCAGATTTCTCACATTTTAATGGAAGCTGTGAGTTGTCTGCATGTCTCGAATCCAGAATAAATCTAATTTTTAGTTTGTGCTAGAAATAACAGCTGTATTGAAATTTCTGGGGAAATTCATCAAGGAAATATTATATTATTCTGTAAATAGCATATTCATACAGTACTTTCTGGATTGTTCATAAGGCATTAGCTTGTGTTTACTTATAAGTCACTCAGTTCAGAAAACTGACTGAGGTCTTTGTACAATCAGAAACTTCACCATTTTGGAAGAAAAACACAGCATTTAAGTTTTTTCAAGCAGTACACATATATTTAAAGGTACTGAATCAGGCACTCTGCTCACTGCAGTTGTCTTTATGCTCCACCATCTTCCCTCTTCTTGTCCAAAAACTGAGGATTACTGACACAGGAGAGTGCACCGTGTTCTCCTTCACACCTCTGACCAAATTCAACAGCAGACACCCCCCTCCAAAGCAAACACCGTGTGTGGACCCAGTGCACCCAAACATCAGGGCTGAGTCACACACTGGGCCAGGCCTATGGAAAGCAACCTGATCGTTACTCTGGGCTGCCATTCTCCACACAGAGTCACTGACACTACTGTTGTGGAGCTGTTTACTCCTACTCTCAGCTTCACATTTTCTTTCTCTTTCCAATTTCATGAAAATTTTCCCCAGCTCTCCTCACCCTCACAGCACGTGCTGATGGTTGATAGAAAAGTGACTGGCCCGGTACAAACAGAGAAAACCTCTTTTGTATCTCAAGGAAGAGACAGACACAGAGAAAAACACTTGCCTTGCATCTCAAGGTGCAAGATAGACCCTAAAATTATACACATCAATCTCCAGGTTTAAAAAGAGAGGTGCTGGGGTTTTCATCATTAATATATATCTGTACAGCAAGAAAGGACAGAGGGATATTGCCACACACATATAGGGTATTTTATGCTGAATTAAAGGTTGGTCATTATTTCGTATGTGTAACTGCCAGGAAGGGGAAGGATGAACAAACAAAAACACGTTATTCAGAACAGATCAACTTTCTCCAGTATACTGAGAATATATGGGATGAGCTCTGAAGTGACTCCATTTCCTTCCACAGATAAGAGGAAAAGGTATGTTGGGAAGAGTTTGCATTTTAACAACAAAAATAACTTTTAGCATTTATATAACAGATTTATTATGGAGAATCCCCTAGTTCTTCTTCTGGATTGGGAAACAGTAGCCCAAGTACATATTGGTTTGTGAGAGGATAGAGAGAAGAGAATACCATATCCAATTGATACTTCAGGGAGATTTGAAGGAGAATGAACACATATTTGGAAATGGGCCAGGACACTGGGGCTACTATGCCCTATCCTACAAAAAGAGGCATTGGATTGTTAATAACCATAAGCAATCGGGCCCTTCATTTTGTCTCATCAGCAAGACTACACGACATATTCATTTAACTCACACTTGCTTTTAAGTTCACTCAGCTTCTATTGCTGATGGGTTTAATTCTTTGTCTTAACAATAAAGTGCATTCCTTTACTTTTTGTTCATTGGAAATTTGTATCTGCCTCATCCAGCACTACACAGATCAAATTGCAAATTAAGAAATTCTGCACCAACAGAAAAAAAACAGATCAAGCAGTTTAATGTGTTCCTAAGTTTTTTAATACTAAAAAACATTATTCTCTTCAGTCTTGATAAGCTGTGACACACTTTTTCAGTTTTTGCAGTGTTGCTCAATCTTCTGTCTCCATTCTTAAATTGCTAATAGATGTGCTATTAAAATAAGAGTAAAACCAATCTCAGGGGAGGGGGGGAAACCCACATCTAATTAAGAGCTTCAGGAGAGAACATTCTTCTAATTTAGCAAGATAAAAACAGGGTGTAAGTATTTTTAACAGAAAATATAAGTCAGGAAGCAGCCTGGAGAAGGAAGGCCTGTTTATTTTTTCTATAGTCCCTGTTTCACAAACAGAGAGCAAATATTCAAAAGTGCCTAAAAATTAATTCTGTCATGCTCAGAACCCTTCCTGTGTTGGCCTTTCTCCAGAAACACATCCATTACATTGTCTAACTCTTCCAAGGGGTCACCAATAAGTTCCCTTGCCGTGTCTGCTTCTACTGTTCTGGGAGGGAAACCTGCATTTTCCAGTATTCAGCTTGAAAGGCAGCCTTCAGAGAGCATTCTACAAATGTTCAGCAAAGCTCTACTTTTCAAGACATCTCTAGTTAGATATACTAAAACTTATGGTTTTTTTGCAAGGAGCATGCACACAGTTATTGCAGTGTAGCTGACAGACACACATGAAGTCACACAGTTTGATCAAAGCATCAGCAAATCTCAAGCTCATTTTAAGAGTCTTTGTGTCAACCTAGTAAGACCAAGGCTTCTTGAACACATAACATTAAACAGACAAAGAAACAGTTTAGTGAACACTCCCTTTGCAATAAGGTTTCTTGGTTAAGAGAAAGAGTGTTGTTTACAATCCTGCACATTCCTTAACTGATGCATGTCTATTCATCTCAATTCAACAATACAGTGAGTTTCCAGACCATGCTATACTTTGAAAAGTTTTGGTCTGTCATCTTCCTTGCTAGCTCTGGAATAAGAATGAGGTCTGCATTAACCAGCAAGTATAGATGGTCGAACAGTGTTATTTTAAAAGCTATATCTATAAAGCTAATATCAGAAGATAGAACACAGGTTTCCCAATTAAAAAAAAAAAAAAAAAGAAAATGTTGGGTCAAATTTATCATTATATATTTATTTACAGGCTGTTGAGTAGTATTAGCACTTGCACATCCCTACAGTCCCTAATGTTTGTACCAAATCAGTAGGGCTATAATAAGCTTAAAGAGAGAGGGTGATACTGGTTTTAGGTTCAAAGAACCCATTGGTCAGGCTCTTCTGCAGGAGACATGAGTTTAATTCACACAACCACCATTTCCTCTGCCATTATTCACCTACATTTGCATCTCCAGAAACCCACAATCCTGCAAACCAAGGTGTACAAGCAGCAGTGGGACAGATCAAGGACAACTGCCTCTTTTCTACCCACATGAAAATGAAAATTAAGTGGAAAGTCCATTTAAGGCAGCACATTACACCAGTTTAGCAAATAACACAACTAAAAGGAGATTCAAAAGGCAAGTCAAAGCTAGGGGAACACCCTACCAGGACAGCACCACTGAAAGTACAGACCCTTGAGGAAAAAAATTGGTATAAGGATATTCTTATACAGTTCTTTTCACATAGTTACCTTCCTCTTAGTATAAGTCGTACTGTGTTGAACACATCCAGATTTTGCATGATTTTGTAAGTTAACCAATCCTAGGTGAATGCAGTACAGGACACAAACCACCTGGAAACAGTAAGTGTTGCAAGTACACACCAAGTGCCACAGTTCAGCACTAGACCACTGACACTGAGCATGCTGAGACCCCCTTTAGTGTTAGCTATAGTAATTAATAAGAGAAGGTCTCTAGATTCAGAAGAGGCTATCTACACTAATATGTCATACTTTGAAGCTTTTATTTATATCAGCATCATTTCCAGCACCATCTACAGAGGACAGTTATCTGCACCAGGATCAGCTGCATTAAGGAAACCAAGCCCACACTGCAGAACATTCCTTATTTACATAAGCATGCACTCTGTCTAGTTTTCTGTAGACACAGGTACTGCTAACACATCCCAAGCAAAGGAAAAAAAGCAGGTATCCAAAGTAGCTTCAAAATTGATAAATAATGTACTGTAACAAAAAACTTCCCGATTGAATCTAAGTGGGTAAGCATTGCAAATTATGCAAAGCAACAACTTCACTCCTGTTATCAACATTCTGAGCTATTTATACTGATTGTTATCCTGTACTCCTTGCCAAGAAGCATTTTGAGAGCCCTTTAGCCACCATTCCTCATCTCTTCAAGAGCCAGGTCAGATCCTGAATAAACAGCCTCTTTGTGCTTGAACTTGAAAGAGAAGTCAGTAATTTGTATGTGATCTGTGTTAGGGAAAAATGTAATTTTTCCCTCTGACAATGTGTGTACAGTTGCTAAGGTGTCTTGATTGCCAAGAAAAATTTGTTTTCCATGGAGGCTTCTATAGTTTAAAATATCACCAGTTTTACTCATTCTCAACCTTCTTTAATTCTTTTTTTCAACTGATTTAGAGATGAATTGACTCCCTGCGAGGTTGGGGGAAAAAAAACAAAAAAAAAAACAAAAAAAACCAAACAACAACAACAACAAAAACACCAAAAACAAAACCCAAACAAAGATTCCTGAAAATTAAAAGTTTGGCACAATCCTATACTAAGAGTCCACTCCTATACTAAGAGTCTTGTCTTCCCTATAGTTTGCAGATTCTGGCAAAGATCCCATTTCCATCAATAAAAGTCCCCAAGGACTTCTGGTACCTAAGACCTTCACTTCCTGGATCCTGACCATGTTATTGTGATTAAGCTGTCTATTACAGAAAGTACTTTTTCTTATTTATATTTATTATTGTAAGACCAAAAGAGCACAGAAAACATTTGTGTATTAAAGGTTGGATAAAATTGTCACTGCTGTATCCGAAGTGACTCTGGGCATTGTATCATAAGTTCAAAGGCATTTATCTTCTTGTGTGCTGCATTGTTACCCTGGTCGGAGATGGGTGTGGTACTACATGCAGGACAGACTTTGCCTGCCCAGCAAAGTAATGGAATAAGGCAGACTACACAGAACACAGATTCTGTCTGATACACTCATCTGTGTGCAAAGTACCTGAAACAGCATTGTTTGTTACACTAAGTGTAAGGTCTGTAGCTTTATCTTGCTTAATCTGTGCCTCACAGTGAATAATTTCTTATGCACATTCTCCTCATCCAGTTGCCACCCAGTACTATGGGCACTGCTCCCTGCCTCTGGCAGGACAAGGCTTTCCTGGTGACCTCAAACTCTTGCATTCCAAACATGGAGACTGTTGACTTCCTTGTGGCTCCAACTCGCTCCACTAAAGTCGTTATACCAAACTGCTTCATCTTTCCTGGTGTCAGGGAATAAAGTGTGTGTGAAGAACTGCATGCTTGGAACCATTTCTGAGCACTGAGCAGTTTTGCAGATGAGGGTAGTAGGCTGTTCAAAGTCCTTGGGACATTTCCCTTTCTTTTAACGACAGCTCTACTCACTAAACAATATAATTTTCCTTTTAACATGGGGTATGCTAATGTAAAGCCACTTTGTCAGCATGCTGGTGACACTACAATTGAAGTACATATCAGCTCAATCATTCACAAATCAATGTGTATATTCTTCCTAAGCTCTAATGTCATTTCATCAATGCACTCTTTATTTTGCAGTTATTGATACTAAATTCCAACATGATTACAAAATCACATTTTTCACTTTATTACATTTTGAATATAGAAGGGTTTTCCCCTTTATTAAATTACACTATATTAGAAGAGTCTTAGACTCCTCTGATGCATGACCAAGTACGTACTTCCATCTGTTTTGTTTTTCTCATTCATGACATAGATGATTTTGTTTTAACCAGTACATATATTTCACTTTAATTCCACTTTATGTCTGTCAGGTTACATCATTTGTGATGTGTGGGTACTCTGCTGCAGAGCTTTGCAAAACGGTTTAAGTTTAAAGCAAAACCAGCTTTTTGCATAGCTCAGGTGTTCAGAAATGAGATATGGGTACTTAAGTTACCAGTTTAAATCGAACACATGGCAAAAAGCCATATCAAACCTGGAAAGACCAGTCTGCTTGAAAATTGTTCCTATTTGAAGGTTGCTTGGTAGCCTATGTAAAATGAACAAATTTCCGAGCTGTTACTTAGAAATGCAGGTGTTTACACAGCCAAAAGCTGCAAGCACAATTGGTGAATTGTCAGCAGTCTTAGTCCAAGTGCTTGACTTTGAACTAATACTGTACAGTAGTCCAGGAGAAACTATGTTCTGTGTCTTAGAGTTACACCATGCAAGTTTATTGTTTGTATTACAGAAGACCTTAAAAGGTTGTATAAATGAGAGCAAGACTCCATGGCATGGGGTGCTGCACAAAACTCACAGGTGTCTAAAACAAGGGATGAATTAAAAGCTAATTGAAACTTCACTTAGAAGCCATGTTATTGTGACTAAGCTGTCTTCACACCACTGTACTACCACTGGTGATGGTACCACATTACCTCATCAGTGTGATATACTTTGATTCAAAACTTGCCCCATAACAAAAGAAGAATAAAAATGCAAAAATTCAGGAGAACTTACTAAAAATATCACATGAATATAATTTTTTAAAAAGTTCACTTGTTTCCTTGTGGACATTCCACTATATTAATAACTGTCCATTAGGTGCTGAAAATAAAAAATAATCATGCCTATGTTGATCAGGGTCTTCTACCATTTTCCATACATCCAGCACCTCTAGAAGCAGGTTAGATGGGGATATAAACAACCACTAGTATCCAAGGACACCAGGGAAAAGAGCTTTCGCTAGACACTGACCCTACCTCACCACAAAACAGCAGGTAATCCAAGGGCTTTTTTTAACGATTTATCATTTGCAGCATGCAAGCTCAACATACAGGCTAAGAGTTATTAGACTTTGTTTTCAGACAAAGACCAAACACAAAACCAAAACCCTTCCAGGTCTCAAGTTTTAAGGTTTAAAAGTACATCATTGTAGCAGAGAGGCAGGACAGTTTCTTCTCAGCAACAGGGGGTGATTGGGCAGGAAAGCAGACAGAAATAAATCAGCTCCATGCACAAAACCCCTTCAGTTATTTGTGGGATCTAAGCTGAAGCAGTGAAATTCTCATTTCTTCTCCTTTCCTGCCCAGGTGAACGTTTATACTTCCATGACACTTTGAGGAATTCTCTTTCAGCAGCAGATACCTTCCATTTGTAATGCTGCAGCTACACGCATGAAGGTGTCTATGAGTGTACATGTAAATCTGTATTTTTTTCAATAATGCTGAAGGTAGAAATTTATATACTCATTCTTCTTTCCCCCTAGAGCAATATTAGCGGGCAACATACCTTTACACCTCTTCAGAGACAGTGATTCTGCAGCTGAATTGCAATAAGAACATTCCCACAGCAGCAGAAGGAACCTGCACATGGCAAAGGCTGTATTCATGTTCACCTCTGTTTCAGAGAATAAATTATAAACCCGTAAGCATATGAGCTCTTACAGTGCATTACCCTTTCTCCCAGTATAAACTACATTTAGGTTAAAGCAATTTAGCTTGAGATGGGATTTCTCAGTAGGAAAGGAACAAAAATTAAATATATCTATGGCCCCCCATTCCCTCTCTGCTTCTTTCAGCATTTTTGCACTCCTCAATAGAAGAGAAATTGCCACCTTTATAGCACAGCAATTCTTCACATTCTCGGTTCAGTTGGGCACAGCCATGTAAGAATCAAGTACTGAAATTACTTATTTAAGAGACCACAGACTATATATAGCAATATTAAAAAGGTTAAGCATTAAGACCCTTAATACACTTCCTCTGCACAAAAAAAGTAACAACATTTAGTTTAACAGCATTTATTTAGGCAGTGTTGGAGCAAGGGTTGGACTTGATGATCTCTGAGCTATTTTCCAACCTGGTCGATTCTATGATTCTGTGATTCTAGAGCCCTGCACAAAGATGGGCATTGCACTGAAATCAGCTTGGGTTGTTTGGTTTGATACCTTTCCACTAGTATAACAAAGAATAGAACTTGTTCCATTAGCCCTGATATTGAAGGTCATTTTTGCAATTATTTGCTCAGAGACTGTGCTTGCCAGCTGTCCTCATTGCAATTTGTTTTGCTAATGTCATCAGAGGTTGTTGAAACTTGAATACCAGGTGGAAAGAAAAAAAACCAAACAAAAAAAACCAAACAAAAAAAAACCCAAATACAAACAAACAAAAACCAAAACAAAAAAAAACCAAAATAAACAAAAAACCCAAGCATATAGCAAAAGCCAATTTCTTTAAAGGTAATTCTCTAACAGAAGTGTAATTTTTTGTTTTGGAGTTTCAGTAGTCTATGCAACTCTGTTTAATATTTTTGAACTCCCACAAGGATGAGCAACATAAAATCAGAAGCAGTTATTACCTAGGAGATACAGGTGGGTTGCTTTCCTAAAGCAAGTACCATTTCCCAATCCATTACTCCTTCCTTTAACTCTATAAATAATTAAGAGAATATGCCTGTTTCACAGAAATAACTCTTATCAAGTGCCAGCTAGAAAGGCTTCCAGAGCTTAGTGCACACCAGAGCATGTGCTACCAAGCATATTGCTTTGATTTTCTCTCTGTGTGTGGAAATGTTTGGTTCAAACATAAAAACAAAGTGGCATGCACTAAAACTGTAACTCTTCAGTACCTCCACTTGCAAACTAGTTTTACAGCTGTAAATTACAGGGATTTAAAGCTTTTGCACAGATGCTAATAAATTCCATTCACAAAACCATTTTTCCTCTCCTTTGCAGAGCTTTCCCATGTGCTTTCACATCATCCACCTGTTCTCATTATGTGTACCTTTGTCCTGTGATAAAGCATTCCTTCATCATAGCATAATTAAATGTCATGTTTCTCTCATTCTTCTTGATTACTCAGTAAACCCCCTGTAGCAACAAATCAAATTACAGCAAATGGATTGCACACTGTAAAGCACACTTCAATATTCTGAACAATATCTGACCATAACAAATTAAGGAATTTCCATTCTGTATGAATTTGCATATGCAAAAGTAAGAAATGCTATATCTGTAACAAAAAAGTATACCCTTTTCCTAGTTGTGTAATGTGTATGATACACAATGTGCAATAAAAATGGTTAAAAACACACATTTGAAGCACTGAATGTTGTTCAGCACACTATTAGGAATGGTTACACAAATTGGTTTGTGACTGAGGCACAGACTTAGAAACAAAAAATGATGAAAACTTCCACCAGTTGGGGATGTTGGCATAAGGTTAATATAGCAGGATGCATTCCTGCATGAATACATGGCAAATGCATCAAAATAATTGACAAAATGAAGTAAACCCTTTGTTTTCTAAAACAGTAGCTCCTCACTGTCTATTGTAATATTTCTGTTATGCACAGTTCAAGGTAGCAATAACCTCCATTCTCCCTCTTAGAAAAACATTGTCTAAGTTTTAGCATGATCTGACAGTCCTGGGGGTTTAACTGGGAAAATGACAAGTGTAGTCTGGTCTGTGCTGTGAGGCAAGGAGGGCACCATCCCAGCAAAGAGCTGTCCCCAGGACTTCTGTGCTGTGAATAGCTCTGCACACATCCTTGGATGTGGATCCTTGGAGGGGTTTCTACAGGCTTTTTTAACACACAGACTGAGGTTTGCAGTTGTTGGTAGTTGTAAGGAGATTAAGCAGAGGTTTGGCCAACTCCGTGTGGAGTCTACACAAGCAGAAGACACATCCCAAAGAAAAGGCCTGTAGATACAGAGTGGACCATATTGATTAGTTTTGGTTATTTTTATTACCTACATTGTATCTGATTCACGTTCCCATTTGCAGTAAGGAGTGCAGGGAGATCATCCAACCCCTAAACTAGGCACTAACAAGGTTAGGTATCCTGAATACACTGTTCTTCTGCCCAGATCACCTGAATTCTGTTCTTCACTGTCTCTGGTTTGGATGCTGTGCTGAACACATGCAACACCAGTGCTGTATTAAGGAAAAAAAGCCAAACAAACCTCACAGCTATGAAGAGGAAATTAATCTTTAGGCAGCCTGTTCAGTTTATAGTGCTCTTCAGTCACTATAAACACCAGAAATTTCTGCCAGTGCATCCCAATTGGTGAAAACGCCTCTGCAGACAGCTGAGCAACCCAAGGCATGGTTGTGTTTCATATCAAGAGTTGGGAACACAGGAATTTTTGTCTTACTGCTGAGCCCAGTTTAGATGAGCAGGCCACCAGTGATGAATGGTGTCATCAGTGGTTGTTAAGGGCACATGTAACCTTTGCACAAAGGAGAAGCAGGTTGTCTTTGCAATACAACCCCATTAAGAACAGGAGACAAAAGCACATGTTGTAAATACAGATCTTGTTTTTTGAAATAGGTAGAACAATGCATTGACACTAGAGCAAACACATGAAAGACATCAGTAGTGCACATTGTCTAAGTTCTCTGCACAGGAGTTTACCCAAAAAAGAGAAATGTATTTCCTAAGCAGCTTTGAGGTACTTTAATTGTTGGATGCACTATTTCAGAGGCACGGGTACTGTTTCAGTTTCACAAGTTCTAAGCACATAACACCCCCACACCCTCCATGCTCCTAGTAATCAGTGGGGTTACAGTGGCATAGGAGAGATCAAAAATGCAGACAGAACATACTATTTTTTAAGTCTCATTAAGTGAGAACAAATTTTAAAAGCAAAGAAGAACAGCCTTGTCCAAAAACACAAGAAAAAAGGAAAGAAATTGATGCAGTTTCAATCATGCATTTATAAATGCTAACAGCCTCACATTAGCTTTATATCCAACTAAATGACGTGTCTTACACAGTAATAAACTTATATTTTCTAGAGCAGGAAATCAGTAAAACAGTTTTCTGTCAGACATTACATCTGCTAGTGCCTCGGGACACTCAGACTGACTAATGCTGCTAAGGCTGATGTGTGACAATCATAGGCAAATTACATTTTTTTTCTGGCTGGTTTATTTTGCTTAAAATTGTGTTAAGCGCATAAATAAGTAGCTTAAATGTTTTCTATCCAATAAAATTGAGAAGTTCTCCTTAAAAAAAAAAAAAAAAAAAAAGACTGACAGTCATGGAGTTCTCTAACTGATGGGTGTATCTCCACGGAAGCTTGCATTTTAATTGCCACTGAGTGGTACAATTATGTCACTTGGCTATATAAACATATATTCACCTATACCTCTGAAAACTACTGAGAAATGTGGGCAAAACCTCTTTAACTAAATAAATTGAAAATCCTAAGAAGAAATATAATTGATTTGGGAAATTATTCCTAACCCTTCAATTTTAACCATTCTTGTTACTTTAATTAAGTGTAGTTTGGGAGAGTAGACAGCTCGAGAGAGGGGTAATCAGCTATTGCTTTACCTCTATTCCAGGTCAAGGACTTAACAACTGGGATGTTGCATTATTGCCTCTCACTAAAATGTGATTCCCTAATCACATTTTCCAGCCTAAGTGCTTGGATTCTGAAGAATCCGAGTGATGCCAGTCCTCTAGCAAGCCTGAGCGAGAAATCAGGCAACTGTTCAGCTCCCAGACCACTTCTAAGCTTAAATGAAGTGCCTGTCATACACTGTACTGTGGAAGCAGAGACCACAGATAACTTCACTCCAGTCTACAATCACTCTGGATCCACCACCTTGTCTTTTGGATGAATAAGATTTCAGCTCCCGCAAAAGAAGTGTAAAAAAGACCAAAAAGATAAGTTTAGAGACAGATTTGCTATTAGGTAGTTTCATTCATTGATGTAGTTTTATTTATCTTTTATCTGTGTCGTGAAAACATCAAAGAGCTAGGTACAGTTTATCCAAGTATTTCAAATATTTTCACTTTACAAGCAACCTGTGTATTTCATAAATACTAACATCCTAATCCCTTCTTAATCTGGCAAGGGGTGGATGTTTTAATCTTTTGGTGTACTGAAAGGTAACATTATTGGAGAGTTATTTGCCCATTCCCTGGTGATGGAGTCTGCAGCATTCAGAATTTAAGTATGGAAGTGGAATTCTTGCCTTTCAGGGTTTATTTACAGATTTTGCCAGATGAACGTGTAACCTGTGAACTATAATTAGGGATTTCCAGCTGTTACCAGAAAGCCTGGCATGCACAGCTTGCAAGTTTTGAACATATTTAAAAATCACTACTCATAATCCTAAAATATTATTAAAATACCAGGGATGGAATAGCAAATATTTAAAGGTGTATTAACCCTTTAGGCACTACAATTATAGCATATGTACCTTACAGAATATACTTGCAGACCCCTGGGTCTCTGTGGTGCATTTAAGCAGAGGTTAATTCAAGTGCCACCTGCTCAATATTGCATTTCCCTGGTTTGACCACGGTGCAAAAATGGCATTCCCTGTTTTTTGTTCAGATTGATTGAAAATAATTTTGTGGAGCCTGGGAGAGATAGTTTTGTTCCTTTATTTAGAGATTAGCTAGAACCACCAGTTCATAGAGTAGTAAAAAATTCACACACTCCCCCTGTACTGCCGTAATTATCTGTTTCCTAGAAAACTAATTCAGGATATTTCCTGTACTACCCATTATAAGAGTTAATCCTCATGAGATTTAGTTTTAAATATAGTTTAGATGGTTCAAATTTCTCCTAGATGATTTTCCTAAGAATACCTTAACATTTTGTTTAAGACAAATTTTCTGTAAAAAAACTCAAACACACACAACAAAAAAAAAAGTTTAGGTCAACTGGAAAAGTGAGTTCTGAATTATAAAACTTTTTGAGAAGAAACACACATTAGCAAATGGAAAAATGTTCTAATATTCTGGTTCATAACCAGCTCAAGCCCCATTTGACATAAAACACACCAGCTATGCCTTTACCACTCCCCAAACAAAAAACTAGTGAAGGGTCTATTTTTTTTTAAGTATGGATAAAATCCTAAATTCAGAGAGATTAGAGTTCCACACCTCAGTATTAACTAAGGGGGTTTTGTGTCTACAATTTCAGAGGTCACACAGCTTTTCAAAACTGTTCTGTCTAAATGAAGACCTCAGCTGAGGAAAAGTATATCCTCAGAATAAATAAGAGGAAAACATGAACAGCTTCTGATTAAATAAGACAAAAAAGCCTAAACATTATCATTGTTAAGAGGCAGGTCTGAATAGTTTCCATCACATAAAATCATGATAGCTTCATTCCAAAATCCAGCCACAGTCCTGATTAACTTTTATTCTGAGACCAGACACATATGTTCCCAATGTTGGCCACTTAAGTTTGAGTCATCTAGTTTATTATTTTTTCTCATATGATTTCTAGTCAATATTTCCGAAGAGACATAAAACAAAAGCAATTGAGAGTTCTTTTTAAAAAATATAGACATGTGTAAGCTTCTATAAATTTTTTTTCCCCTGAAGTTACTAAGTACAGTAATTCAAGCTTTGGCTGTCTGCCTAAAGCTACAGTTTCCTCAAGTTTTAATTCAAACTTTCATCTATAAAATTGATTGTGCCATTAAAATAAAAGTGACATAGTTACCAACTACTCCCTATAATTAGATACTGTTAGGTGCTTCCTGTTACTTGAAAAACATTCTTCGTTTAATATACAGAGAGAGGTAGTGTTGACTAATGAGCTGCTCCATTACTAACTTTTACCAGTTAGTAGTAAGAGTTTTGTCAGAGCTGAAAACACTTTTGAATAGCCAGCTCTTTGTTCTGAGAGCTGAGCTGAAAAGCTCCAAATACACTAAAACTCTGGAGCCCACGCACAATATGGATTCTTTGCTCACCTCCTATACAGGCTGGAAGAGACAACTTAGACATAAATGGCTATTTGTTCCCATTACTGATCCCAAGGAATATTCTGAAAGAATGAAGAAATTAATCTAGGGATCCTGGCTATGTCCCAGCTTTGATAAATACATCCTCTCTACCCTAAACACCCTTTATTTCTCTCCATTCTGTAATTCATTTTAATAAATTACTTATTTCCCCAGTAATAAAACATTTTTTAGTGCTGGTGATGAGGAATGACTTCCATGCCCCTCTCTGAGGATGGCTACAGAACAAACCTTAGATCCCCAGGGTCAGGCTGGTTGGGGGACAGCATCCTGCTCACTTGAGTTTCTCCTCCATTAAAAATAAACACAAGATATGGGCCAGAGCTGGGAAGAGCAAATTTGAAACAATACATGGCACTTCTCTAGGTAAGGGAGCATCACAGCCTAGGAGGGGAAAAGAGTTCAGTGCCATATAAGAACACAAATTGTGTTTGCAGTTGTGGACCATATTCTCATCAGACTTTGAATGTCTTTAACTTGGGGCTGTGACTACAAGTTCTTTCTCAATTTCAGCTGTGTCAGCAGAAGTGGTCCTGTCGCAGCTTCCCTCCACCCTCTGGCTACTGCTCCCTCAGACCTCCCAGCTAAGCTACTTGTCTGAGTGCTTGTTTCAGCCAAAGAAAATCTAATTAGCATAAACAGCTTAATAACAGGTCTTTGCTAACACTAATCCAGTCCATGTTGACTGGAACCAGCTTAGGGAAAGCATCACAAGCAGTTCAGTTGCTACATACTAGAGGACAGTGTATTCCTTCAAGGTGACAGTCACCTGGAGTCGGGTCTCTTCTTACATCTTATCTGCAGCTCAAGAAGGATCTATGTCTGCAGTAGTGCTTGTCTTTAGCCAAAAACATGCAAAGCAGGATGCTCTGGCATTAAACTGGAAAGATCCAATCTCTTGTCATAAAGCAGAGTTTGTGTGATTGTATTTATACTGAGAGAACCTAGCCACACATAAGGACACAGAAACAATGAAGCATAGGTGAATAATATCAAAGTACTATTTGAAGAGATCTGACTTATATCAAACAGGCATTTCAGAAACTCCCACCATATTCTGTTGGTCAAATTGAAGATTTTCTCTGCTGCCGTATCCTATTAACACTATTAATAAGGAGGGAAGGGAAGTGATTGCCAAAGGTGAGCAGTGAAAAAAAAAAAAAAAAGCAAACTAAAGTGAAGTATACAGTAGGGATCCAGTGCAAGTAGATACCCAGTTTTCTCACATCTAGTCCACATTTTCAGAAAATGAATTGTGCACCCACACTCAAATACTAATCAGTTTTCTGGACTCTACAAATTGAATAATCCTGGCTATGGAATCTTAGGAGAGTCACTGCTCCTGAGTGAGATTGAGAGGTGCAAGCGTTAACAGGGTGTGACAAACCAGAGAGGAAAAGAGTTGTCACTTTGCTGCTTTTCCTGGTTGAAGTGGGGCTGATATTTCCTTGCCTCTCCAGAATTTGGCAACCAACACCAGGCTTCACAGTAATTTGGAGTAGCACTTTCAGCTTGTCAAGTGGCCAGTGTCTCAAATCCACTCAAATATTCCAAAAGCTCACAACACGTGGTGTTATCAGTCCAAGCAAGACAGCACTCTGGGTTTCTCAGAATGAAGTTAATTTAAGCATCAGTTCAGGGCTGGAAACAGCAAAAGCTTATCCTAGCAAAAGAAGGTTGAATACTGAAAGTGGATTGCAAATTTGGAAACAGGATTTCAAAATAAAAAGCCAAACAGAGAACTTACGAAGACTCACTGCTGAGTCCTTTCCCATTAAGCCTACATTTTCCATTTCTTTCTTCAAAACAAACTCCCAAATTATTCACAAGTCTTTAACCAGCAACAGCTCTAATAACTCATACTTGCCTCTGCCTTTTCCTCATGAGACCGGCTTTTTTTTTTCTTTCAGTACAAGTGAAACATTTGGTGACTGATGCTGGAATCAATTCAAGGCAAATCAAACATTTAGGGCATCTCAGGAAGGGAAGACAGATAAAGGGGAAAGGGGAGTTAACTTTCTAGACTATTGAAAAAAACCAACTTTATGAATCTAGTATCATAGGAAATGTTCACTGGATGCACATCCTGTCTCTGGCTCAGTTTAAGCTCTCTGCAGGGACCAAACACAGCACATTAATAATATAGATGACAGAACTGGCATGTACAGTCTTTGTCTGAACTATATTCCCTACTCCCTTCCTGTCAGCTTGGAGGTTTGCAACAAGTGGTTGCTTCATCCATCACTCTCTTTTATATGTCCACAAGGCTAGATTCAGCAAACAAAAAAATTGCTTCATATATTTCTCTTAAGCATGACAGCAATATCACAGTTTAAGTAAAGATGTTTCTAGTTTTCTTTTCTCTTTCTGTTTTATATACTTCATCCTTGCACCAATTTTTGATTTTTTTTTCTTATTTCTCTGTATTGCTTTATCCAGAGCACCCAGGCTTTGATTTGTAGTACCAGTGATCATCCCTAAACAGATATCTAATCCAGTCTGTAAACTAGGATAGCAGTCCAGTTGCTTTATCCTTTCTTACAGAAGACACTATCCATGCTGTCACAGAAAGAAAATTCTCCCGTGAAACCATAAAAGCCTGAAAGTTGCTTCCTGGCTTTCTCCCCTCACTTTCCCCAAGAGCAGCTGACAGGTTCTGCCTATCTGGGCTGGTTGAGCACCCAACTACCCTTAACTACAGTTAACCCTCACCACATTCCTGAGGGAAAGCAGTAGCATAACCTCTACTGTACTAACAGGAGGCACAAAGAGATGGACAACTTTGGATAACTTGCTCTAGGCATTCACAAGATCTGTGGCAGAGGCAAGATTTCAGTGCTCCTTTTGCAAGACAGGACTTTTATCTCTTCCAAAACCACACAGCACAGAAGAAAGGGAACTAACTTGCTGCTCCCTCCCCATCACCCTCCTGCTTCTCCAAATTTGATGGATAGGAGGGTCACATACTGGGCATTTTTCTAGAAAGTCTTTATTTGTGGGCAGGAGGAATAAATGGTTCTGTGTTACTATAGGAGATGTTGTTACCATTCAGCAGATCTGTGAATACAGTGATTTCCTGTAACCTGTCCCTCAACCCAGACAAAGTTTCCCAGAGCCACAGAAAGCCTAGAAATACAAATGAACACTTCAAACTCTCTAGATACCTGTCGTTGCCACCAGTTTCTCATTTCACAAAGAACTAGATCAAACATACAAGAACCTCATTTTGTATAAAATTTGCCAGCCTCAATACAGACTTATAAGGAAAGTTATGGATTTTCAGGCGTTCTGTAGCTATGGTAACTTACCTTTAAAAAGTAAGTGTCCTGTCACAACTGAGGCTGTTCATCATTGTACTGAAAAATGTTCTGTTGAACACTTGCATTTGTAGTGGGCTAAGCACTCCCATCAATAGCTCCATAAGCAGTTTTCACACTTGTACTATCCAATTTAGGTGGAAATGTTGGTTTCATCTCAATTATATCCTGTAATCCTCTATTTAATCCTTCCTTTCAGGTTTTACTGTAATTTATTCTATTCAAATTCTACCTTTGCTGTTAAAGATACTACTTTCCAGTGCATTTGCACTGCACTGCTTTCTTATTAGATCACACCAGACCCTTTCTAGATTATAATTCCTTAGCAATTTTTTATATTTTTTAACAAATGAAAGTAAAAAAGCTAAGAAAATTGTGCTGTGGGTACCACAGCTAAGTACAGCAAGTTTCCATTTGTGTCCTCCATCTTTAGCAGCTCCTCCTCTGCTCCACACCCTTTCCATATCACTCCTGCCTTCTCTCTCAGCTCCTAGAGAAATTTTTAGCCAGAGTGATTCGTAGCTGCTGCTGTCAAATGAAGTTGTGTGTGATGACAGTCCAGCCGGCTGCTGCTTTCTGGAACAGCTATGAGGCCAAGTTACAATTATTCTGCTTGAAGGGAGTGAGGACATGCAGTAGCCTCTTCTGAGCCACCTAAATGCACTGCTTAACACCTGTGAAACTAATATTCCTCTATCAAATTAGGCCAAAGATGTCCAGTAAGTTCCGAAGCTACTAAGAACTGAAAGATGGACAGATTGACAGCACAGCTGCAAGCATCTGACTTGAAAGCACATCACATCCCCCTATAACAATTTAGTCATTAGCTGTCTCTAAATTCAAGACAACGAGGCAGGTTCAATGACATTCCAATACTGTCAAAAGACACAAATTTTTAAGGTATATGGTCAATCAATGCTGATTATCCAGATTACAGTAAAGGCCAGTGGATCTGGTTACTACTCTGCCTGGGGGGTATCACTCACTTCTGTTAGAAGCACAAAGAGCTGGTGTCTTGTAGAAGCTCCATGTTTAACTGATTTTGAACTTTAGAAAGTTGTCTCATCTCACACTGTGTCGTCAAGACTGCAGTTCTTTCCCACAAGCACACTTTGCCACCCCCAACTAACTACACTGACAAACACATTCCAATTGTCATTACAGTCCTGCTGGGGGGGAAGGGGGTGGGGCAAGATTTTTTTTAAAGCAAATCCTTCTTTAAGCTTCACTTAAAAGGTTCAAAATTAGTTCTGAGTTATCTTTTCACGTCTCTTTTAATTTCTTTCATCTTCTGAAAAAAATTGCTTGCGACTGACAGAGAGAAGCAAGTACTCCAAGGAAGGGAACTTGTCTTCAGAACTAACTACTAGAAACATTCCTAAAGCTTCAGTTACCTCTCATGTAAATAATAATGAATAAGAGTCAACCTCATCAAATCAAGTTCATTGTGTTAATGATGCATCCACTCCATCTGTATCTTGAAAGCCACTACAATGAAGTCAGGCTGTTCAAGTAGGATATGATCTTATAGTAATCAAAAGTGGGCACCTCCTAACCTTCCTACACATTTACTTTGTTTCCTTTGCCAATACATATTCCAGTCACATGTACCTTAATGTTTTCTAAAGCAGGAATTGAAGTGTGGCAGCAAAGCATAGAGCAGTTTTCAGGTAAAGCACCAATGTCACCAGGACTAAGAAGCATCTTCTTGGAGAAACAGCCAACAGAGCAGTATAGCAATGGGAAGAGGATGAAAATGAGTATGACTCTTTAAAAACAACAACAACAAAAAAAATGAAGTTAGAACTCATGAAACAAGAAACTTAAGAAATTATTTCTTTTCTTCACAGACAGAAAAGAGGAAGATGGAAGAAAGAGGCTGGGACACCAATAGGTCCGGTGAAGTTTTCTGGGATTTCCTTCTCTTGTAATTTCTGAATATCACTTTGAAAATTTACATTTAAAACTTTCCCTTTGTAAAACTGTGACAGAGAGTGAGGCACTCCCCAGACCAATGGGGATGTAAACTTCTCTGAGGTAATCAGGATTTTGTTGGGGCTTGCAATGCTGCCAATATGGAAGACTTATACAAAGAGACAGCTTACACTTTCTTAATTCCCCCGCTAAGCAGAACCTTAATGCTGTTGCCATGCACAACAGAGACAGGTACCTCTGTGCCTAATCCATTGGTTTTATTCTCCCAAAAGGAATTCTCTACTCCTTGATAGAACACTAATCTTCCATAATCTTACAAGATCAGGTTACCTGTTTATGCCCAGAAACTGTCTCTATCCTTATCCTCGCTTTCTTTCATGTTTTCTCCCTTTCTGAACAAATGCATTGTTTTGTGTCTGAGCAGGGGCTTACAATGTATTTTCTCTTTTGAGTGGTATTGACCCAAAGGCACATTGTACACACTTCACTCAAAGTCTGAGCCACATTTAGCATCACTTAAAAAAGGATGGCAATAAAATCTGTCACCCACAGCCAAAAAAAACAACAAAAAAAAGGCCAAAATAAGACAAACTCCAGATAAAATAAAATTACGAAGAGATAGGGATCAGCACATCTCCTTATATTTACCTGGAGGGGATTTTAGAAAGCACAGTAAGTTTTGCACTGAGCAAGAGGAATAGAACAGAAAATGCAAAAGAAGAGTTCCTTGTAGTGTTAATTTCCCCATGCTTTGCACATGTTTTGAGGAAGATACAGGGCAAAATCGTTTCAAGATCACAGCATTTTGAGGCAATAATGTAGCTCATTTTGTCACCACTACAGATGGCAGGCTGTAATGAGCCCACGTTAATGACTACTATAGATATTCTATACACAGATACGTAATGGTGCGCTGCGAGATGTCAGCAATGAAAACAAATGCTGAGAGCCTCAGCCCCATTTCAGATTTTTCTACAAGCACAAAGCTCAGACCTGGTTTGCTCAAAGGTGGACATAAGGTTAGTACGCTCAAGAGAATTCAATCCAGTTTTAAAATAAAACCAAGGCTGAATAATAGTTTTGCACCAAATAATTTTCTCCCAGATAAAACTGGTGAAACTCAGATTTTTCCTGAACTATCACACTCGCATTCAGAAATTATCTACTTGAAAATAGAAGACAAACCTTGACATCAAAAAGCTGAAACTCAGAAACACACCTTCCTGGATTAACTTTAAGCTGACAGAGATGCCCTTTCTGCATCATTTAGACTTCCCACTCCAACCACAACCCAGACCTGTTGCCTTACTTTCACTTGATGATGGCTGGACTGCTGCAATCACTCCTCTGCTCTTCTCCTTCAGCTCAAACCAGGACTTAATTCCAGTTTGAGCTCAAAAGGCTCCTTGATGCCCAAGGGAGGGGTGGAGAGCTCAGGTGAAGCTGGTCAGGACAATTAAGGCTTATTGGTGGACTCAGGACCCTGACATATGAAAAACCTGTTGGGAAAAGACTGGTTGGGGAAAAAAACAAACAACAAAACACCAAACCAACCAACCAAACAACAAACTGACAGTTATGACTTACAGTCTTTCCATAGAAGGTTTTTCAAATCACAACCTCTAGCCCAGGGAAGATAGAAAACTGCAGACAGACACTGTATGAGGACCACGAATTTACTCTTCCTTTTGAAAAAAGGTGATCATTTTCACCAACAGTCAGGTGAGACATGTTATCAAAATACCTCTGACTCAGCAACAGTCAGGCAACTTGATAAATCCAAAGGATGTGCAACTATGCATTTCCATGCAAAGATGAAGTTATATTTTCAGCCCATAGGTCATATCAAAGCACACACTACCTCTTCCTGAAGTAGGAGGTGTGTGAAGGCCATCCCATGTTGGCTAGATATAGCATCACTAAGAAATCTATCACATAAAATATCGAATGAAATTTAGGTTGACAGACATGTTTTGTGGAATGGAGGTAATTCTGAAGGACAAGAATTTGCCACATGAAGAACTGGCATTTGGGATTAGTAAATGAAGAGAGATCATTTGAATAAACTACCAGGTGGGAAACACACTCGTCATGAAGGTTGCCCTTAATTGGCTCTAACTTGAGGCTAATCTGAAAAAATGGGTTTGGACACAGCAGTAACCTACACAACAAGAATCAATAGCAGTGACTCAGATAACGGCCCAGGAAACAGCTAAATTAATGTGATGCAGGATTATAAGGGTGTCTGATGTCATAAAATTATAATGGAGAAATTATTGACCTTGTATAATTTCTGCCTGAAGTGGTCATAAAATTCTAATCATTTGTCACAGTCTCAGGAGGAAAATTAAAACAATATGAGAATACAACCTGTCTGAGAAGATTGGTACCACTATGAAAATACATTGTTTTACTATTAAAGACATCTTCTAGCACTCACTGTAAATAGTTTTCCAGAATCATATTATCCTTTATTGAGATACCAACTAGGAATGATTCTCATCTCATTTCCAGTTTCCTTACATTGATGTCAACCTTTTAAAGTTAATGGAAATAGTTCTAATTCACTGCTTAATCAGAAGAAAATCTGATGCATTAACTTTTCAGGAATGATAGCTAAAGATTTCCAGAATGAGCAACCAGACAAGTTGTTTCCATCATTCCATGAGAAAACAATCAATGATATATGTTCTTCTTCCAGCTGCCACAATTTACTCCCAAAGGATATAAGACTAACAGACAAACTTCTTACACACTACCTGAAATCCTCTTGGGGGAACCACTTTTTTCAACTCTAGCATCACATCACTGTGTTTCAAAGAGTACATTGTTCATAAAGCACTCTTTTCTTGCTGCAAAAAAGAGCTCAAGGACCTTAAGCCCCAGCTTCTGCCTGAAATATTCCTCAAAATATTTATAGTCCCTCTTGAATAATAGGTTTTCTATAAGAGGCCCATGTTATACACAAAAAACCCTACACTAATTGGGTTTTATTATCTTAATAATCTTAACATTTCCTCATCTAATAATGGTTAATTTAATGTGCTCCTGTAATGCACTCCTAAATTACTAGTTTATAAAACAAACAAGCAAAAAGAAACAGTGCTGATTTCAGGTTCCTACACATTGCATTAATTATCTGAAAATGTCTCCAAAACTTCCTAGAGCAGATTTTCACAATCTCCTTATTATCCCTGTACAGACATTTTTAACTTACTGTAGCTACTCCGAGTTCATCATCCTCGCAATTTACACAAACCTTGTAGTTGATATTTGTAAACACAGAAAATCTGGACGTGAAAAGAAGTATTAGATGGTCTCCTGCTTTTAGTTCAGAGCCTTCCACTTGAACAGATGTACTGAGAACTGGTGCTATAAAGAGATGCAGATCACCTCTCCACTGAATCCAGGCAAAGTAAGTAAGTTAGTAAGCCCAATCATTTTATTCCTTGAACACAGGTTACTTTCAGGTGCTTATTTGCTATTTGGGGAGATTTATTTGTGAGTCCAGCTGTATGCAGAAATGAAGAAAAAAGAATAAAATAAAATGGGAGAGAAAACAATTAAAAAAATACCTTCATGTCAGAGTAGAAGAATTATTGTAGTCACTGGCAAGAGAGCGTGCAAATACATGGTGAACCACACACCAAAAGGTAAAACGAGATCATTCAGATATTACAAATGAGTTCTTTCCTCTCTGTCCCACCACGGGAAAGAGAGGCAGAAGCCTAATCCTGAATTTGCTAAATAAAACCACACACACAGTCACACAGTTCAGTCTAGTCTGGACATGGATAATACCTATTAGGAAGCATAATATAACAGGCAGGATAATTATCATATGCCACAGTGTAACATAGGTCTGAGGGTCTCTTCCACATCCTATTTCTCCAGTGGCACCAAAGTCCAATATTTTCTTACCAGGTTCATTTTAGATATTCCATACTTAGAGGGTGTAAAGTTTCATATCAAATTTACTTATTTAAAGAGAGCTGATGTTACAGAGGATTTCTTAACTAGCATAAGGGTTAAAAAAAAAGTATATTGAATAACAGTGCAAACTTAAGTTACACTTAGCAAAGCATATATCAGTTGTGACACACAGTTCAATCACAGTTCCAGTGTGATTCCCACTACGAGTCTCCAAGACAATTCTCGGCATTGCCAATTGCCAGGAGTGAATGTGTGGGTTGAAATCAGCTCAAACACTTTGCTCCCTTCAGTTTTTTTACTATAAGTCAGGCTGAGCAACATGTTCACTACCCCTACACTGGTCTGGCTAACTTAGGGAGGCACCCATACTCTTTTAATGAACTCAGGTCATTTATCTAAAACAAAGCCCACCCTCCAGACCCCTTTGTGCTTAAATAAACTCAGCTCATTGAAGCAGCTGGGGTCAGTCATATCCTGCATTATTCCCAATATTCATATCACTCTGGTTCATCTCCTCTGAGCCTTCTTCCATTTTAGGGATGGTCTCAGCAGTCACACAAGGTGCACAGTACTACTTTCTTCTGGGCAAGGCAAAATAAGGGAGGGAGGCTGGGCAGCTTCTACCCTCTGTCTCATGAAAGGAACTAAATTGAGTGAAAGACTACTTGTATCTGCTTCACCAAAGACATATCCACAATTTCCATCACTTTAGAAAGTTTACTGCACATTACAGTGAACGGTTCACACAAACAAAACTTGGCAGACCTAGAAGAATGCTCCTGGACATCAGTCACATTGTGGCTTGGGTCAGAAATATTTTTTCACAGCCACGAAGAATCATCCTTGGTAAAATAACACAGTCAGGGCCATGACTTTCAGACTTTTTAGGGTTAGCCTAATAGTTTGAATCTTAATCTAGCTGTGTTGGGTACAAAGAGTGTGAATTTGAGGACAGCAGTAATACCAATTGCTGAATGAACAAGTTATGCACTAACAGAGAATATGACCATGTAGTGGCAAAAGCTTTTGTACACATCTGACTGTCATTAGCAAATACACCTTCCAGCACAAACCACTTTTGTGCAACAGCAGAAAACTGTAGGTGCTTTCTCCACCACATCTTTTCCACTGTCTTTCCTGCCCCCAGAAGCTACTGACAGCCACTCACTCTGTCTCAAGGTGCAAACACACTGCCAGATATCTCTGGCACTCCCATGGGCGAATGGGATTCATGACCATGACAGTGCAAGTGCTTTTGAGTAGTCCCACTGCAGACAATATATCTACTGAAAAGAGTAAGTTACTCAGTTGCAAAATTCGACAAATATCTATTTAGACTTGAAAGTCAGTAACAGAACAATTAGGAGAAAGCTCTGCAACCAATTTATTTTGTAACTCAAACTATAGCACTCAGCAGTTTGGGTTTACCAGTGTCAGAGGCAGGGTCTGCCCTGTAGCAGCTCCAAGTCAGGTGGGAATGCTCTAATTGTCTTCACCCAGGCCCTGAGCAGTGCCAGGCATGGCTACGAAAGGCTTCTCTTTGTCATTAGCAGTCCCTTGGACTGTGACCCCAGAAAAATCCTGACAGAGCTTAAATTGTACCACTTACAAGGTATAATGCAAGATGCAGCTCCTTGTTTCCCCTAATTTTATTAGCTAGGACAATGTCATATTCTCTTGGTTTGATGACCTCCCAGAACAAGCCTGATTTAGGAAGTTGTACTAGTCTGTATAAAGGAAGAGAGATTATATGTCTTCTTCCTTGAATACATGCATGAATCACAGGAAGGAAAAAGAAAAAAAAAAAATACTTAAAGACAAACTAGATCCCTTTAGAGCAGAACAAATTATATGTATGCACATTAACATGGCCTGAACAGAAATATTCTTGATCAGCAGCATATTAAACACTTGGGCAGAGGGATGCTACATTGATAAAAATAAATACTGAAATACAGTTCTTGGCTCATTTCTATATATGGTATGTTCTGATTCTCTTTGATCAAGCATACTGTTCAAGGGGCAGTTATGATGGTTTGAGGCTTCCCCCCCGCCAAACCCAAGAAAAAGCAAACAAATCATTGAATCACAGGAGTCTTAGAAACTAGTAACTGCATACTGGTGAGGCTGTGCCAGCCAAAGCACATAAATCATAACAATTGTTCTTTTCCCACCCACTGGATGTTTTCCACATTATGGGTTTCCTCCTCATTTCCACCCTCCTTCATATTTCTTTATGATATTGCTATTATTCTTTTAACTGTTGAGGACTTAGTCCAAATTCTTCGAAAATGTCCCTCTGTTTTGATCTCACTTTAATTGTCAGCTCTTCCTATCTTTGTGACTTTCGTGTACTTGGGTTTTTAATTCCTCTTTTTCAGAAAATTTGTTTCCACAACTGCCTTTTCTTTGGAAAAGCTTCCTAGAGTTTATCAGCCACAACATTGCACCAAACCAGTTATTTGTAAGGCCACAGAGTTTAACAGGAGAAACTGAGCTCTGCTTTTTATGTGGTTGGATTGTTTGGGTATGGTCCTGTTGTTTTCTTGAGGTATTTTTAATTGTAGACTCACAAGAACATAGTAGACTATTAAATGCCACAGAATGACCCAGCCTATTGAAACATTCACATTGTCTGCTACATCATATAAAGCAGTTTATATCACCTTCTTTCCTATAATATCTGAGCATTTTGTAATCAATATTATGGCAGCATGGCATATAGCAAGCGAATACTACATTTTACAGCTAAAGAGATACAGCTCTTTATGCATAAAAGAGAATGCAGCTGCTGTTTAGCAATGCAGGGCAGGCTATTTGTCGCTCTGGGGTTTGTGGCAGTGGAACCATGACCCTATTTGCCTGGCCTATGTCCCCATTGCCATTCAGGCTCTTTTCTCATAGGGCTCCTAAGACACTGTGATGGGCCACTGGAGAGCCGCATATAGGGAATGCTACCCACTGAATATAACTCAGTGATTGGCTTCTACCTGGTCTGCTCTGGGAAAAAGAGCTACAGGAACCTGCAGTCTCCCTTCCATTCTCTGTTGTAACTTTTTTGACTGTCATCTCATTTCAACTAAAATTGTTATCACAGAAAGATATCTCAAAAGAGAATTTCCTGCAGATTTCAGTCAAGTTGAGAAAAGAAGGATCCCATGAGACCTGATTCTGAGATGGTCTATGTCACAGTCTCTCCTTATTAGACAACAGGGAGTGCACAGACACTTTACACAGTTCCCAGCTATGGGAATGATTCACGCTTCTCAGATACCAAAGGAAGACTAACACAAGATACTTGTACAGAAAAATGTAGAATCATACTCCATAAGGAATGAGGCTTTACTGCTGTCAGGACTCAAATTATTGCCTGATTGCAATTGCTGTCTGAACAAATAAAATTTTTAAACAATATAATGCAGTACAACTCAAAATTAAAATTCTAGCTAATGAGGTTCTCACTAACAAAATTAAAATTCCGTTCAAGATCAAAGAATTTTGTGTCAAGACGAAAATACACATTCTTTATTTTAAGGCATTTAATAGAACACACTTTCTCATGCACATCTAAATTCACAACAAAAGTGGCACCTTGAAATTGTACTTTCTTTTGTCTGAAACCATTTGCCTATTTTGATCCTAACTCAGTCATTATTTTTGTTCTCCTTAAACTCCCTTTATCAGTAAAATCCCACTGGTCTTTATTTTTTGTACAGCTCTATTTCATAGCATTTGAAAAACATCAGTTCTGAAAAGAACTGTTCTCGGTACATTCACTAGTGCCTCACTGGTCATTTTATCCTATGGATTGAGAGAAAAAATATCCACAGAACAAAGTATGTGGGAGAAAAAATTGCCAAGTTCGACCTTTGCAATTACCAAACAGGAAAAACAGAATGAGATCTTAGGATGAGCTTTTCAGTGTGAATTCTTCATCCAGTGATACCAGTGTGGCTTTAGATCACACAGAGGCAAATGTTAAAGCCAGTAAAATCTCTCGTCTTTATCTCCTGCCTTGTTTTTCTTCCCTCTGTTCACAATAGCAGCCTCCCCAGTGTGGGATAATTCCTCATAAAGATCTGTCTTGCTCTCTGTATCCCGGGTTGTTTCTCTCTCTTTTGACACCACAAGCATCCCTTGAGTGGAAAAATGCCCTGTAAAAGCTTAATAGTGCATGTGCTACATGTTGTCTATTTGTGTTTTAAATACCTTCCCTGGTGTGGTATAATACCTAGTAAAAATCTGTCCTGTCTTTATGTTCTGCATTGTTGTTTTCTGAAACCAGTGAATTCAGCGTCTGAGCAGTGTCAGATCCTCGTAAATGGCAGTGTCATAAAAACAGGTACTAATGCCATGAAAACAAATTATATTCTGAAATGTTTCTCCTTAATTTCCAGAATAAACTATGCAATAAGAATAGTTGGTATTCTGCATAAACCAGCACTAGTGGTAAGTACCTGAACAGTAGGAGACTGAGAGACAGGTGTACTAATACTTTGGAGACAAACGTTGAAAGAGTGTAGGTATACAAAGCTCACACCTACTCTCATCTCACTTTCTGAAAATAATAATAAGCAAAAATTAAACATACAGTTGTGCTTAGTCCACCCAGAGTGCAGGAGAGAAAAGGTTTGATCTATGGTAGCTTTTTCTACTGCTATCTTCTCTGGCCTGCTGTTCAGGGAAGAGAAAAATTAAGTGGTAGGGCTGTACACAGATGGCTCTCCCTAATCCAGAGTAGCAGGAAGTCTGGAAACTGTAGATAATGCAAAAGCATGAACAATATAGGTGCTATATTCTGCAGAACATGGTACTGAGACCCCAGACAGGGTCCACCAAAGCTGCTTAGCTCCTGCTCAGCTGGTTCTCATATCATGTTCATTCCACTTTGCTTTTCCCCATTCTCTCTATCAGCACTGTGCATGCTTATTTTCTTTTTAGCTAAAAACCCTTCATCACCCACAAGTGTAAGAAACAAGTCCCAGCAATACTAGAGTTTGATGATCATTTTCAGTTACGTGTTACTGCTTTATATATTTTCTGTGGCAAATCAGCATTTATTGAGAAGTAATTTTCTGTTCTAAACTAACAAGCAATGAGTGTGACAAATACTACTGTTAGTGATTGTGCATTTTAAGGTAATTTTAGAGTGCATGATCTCTGTGGGAATTGCCAAGCACATTTTGCTTCTCACATATATATAACTTCAAGTCTCAGTGATAAAGTCCCATTAAAGATATCCTACCCTCTTGACTGGGGTTTTTATCTTTGCTAATGTATTGCTAGTGGCTCTGATGCAATGTGAATGTCCTTGGACTGATTTAATTGGGCAGAAACCTTTGAAATATGCCACAGGCTAATTCACTTTGAGGGTTAAAACAATGAATCCCTGCAGAAAATAATGTATTAGTGGGTAAAAAGATGAATTAGTGGCAGTACTGGAATATCATCTCTACAGCAACCAGAACAGCTGAATTAATAACATACTGGGGTTTTATTATGGCTTGAGAATTACAGCTGTGATGACACTATGAGTAGCTCGACCTTCCTCTTTATTGGACCTTTGTAGACACAGTAATCCTTTGGCCCCTAGAGAATTTGTTCTTTCGTGGTGATCAAGCAGGATTATTCCATTTACATGATCATCTCCTCCCTTAACCATTTCTTTCCCTCCTTCACAGGTCACACCCCAAAGATATACCTGGACACATGCAAATCAGTAGCTTGGAATTGTAATGCCCTGACTTCAAATCATAGTTTTCAAGAGAATAAATAAGTTCTCATTCTGCTTACAAAAATAAAAGAGTTTCTTGCAATAAACATATGGGCATAAAAAAATTCTTTCTAAGAAATACTAAGAAATCACAAGGTGAACTCTCCTGTCATGTGCCATGGTAAAAAGATGGAATGGCTCTTTGTTCAACCAGGTGAAGGATACCAGAATTACACTGGAATAACAGTGGGCAGACTGCACTATATGTTTCTATTTTTTTAATCTATTGACACTGTTCAACAAAGAGACCTCCTTCTGTGTGTCTGACAGTGGGATATTTATCTTAATGTACTTTTTTCCGCAGAAAGAATTTCAGGGAGAAAAATCCTTCAGCTACAGCATTATCTTCTGTTGTCTAAGTGCTTCCTTGATTGATACAAGTGCCATCTTATATCACAGAACAAGAGAAACATTTCTACCAGTACGCCTAGTTCTTGAAAGTGCAGGATGAGGCTGTTGAATACTACAGACATCTGCTAATGTTATCTATCACTTTGGTAAAGAACTTTAGATTGTTTGTTCTATGAATATAGGTTCAAATGCAGAAAAAAAAAAAACCAAACAAACCTCAAGAATCTTTAAAGGATTTGATAAAACTTGAGGTATTAAGGGGATAAAAGGTCTTTTACTAGACATTTTAAATTTCTTTTTTCAGTCTGTTGGAGAAGACAAGGGTTTTGTGGGGCACTAAGAGGGCTTGAAACTCTTAGCTAGTTTGGTTTGGAGGGTATTTTTCCAATTAGAAAAGGAAATGCTTAGTGTATTTAGGAATTTGTGCAACTACTTTTGACAAGCTCGTAATCATAACCTGAGCTGAATAGAAACCTGTAGGCAAAATCACCATTCACTTCCAGGTCCCTGGAAGAAGCTGACAAGAAAGGAGGAAAAAGATCTGTAAAGAGTGGCAGAGGTAATGGTGGATGGAAATGAAAGGAGAGGCAAGGAATTCAGTGTGATACCTTCACCTTTAAAGCTAAAATTACTTTCTACCACACTCAAACAGTTTTTACCACACACACAGTGATGACTTGGCCACATCTCTGGATATTTCTATTTCATACAGATTTCCTGTAAGTGGGGATTAGGCCATTTCAATCATAACCTGCTCACATCACAACTATTCAGGCAAAAGAGCTATTAAAATCAATGGGAGAGTTTGGACCATTTGGAGAATGCAGAATAAATTCTTGGTTTATGTTATTGTTGCATTTTTCTAAACTTACGTTGCTATGGGTACTGAAAGGAGTCTTTTACTGTGCAGGGTTTCATGGGGGATAATCTCACCTGTAAAAGACTGCTATGTTAGGAACAGAGCAAAATGACTTGGGCAAAAGCAATACCTACAGCTCTCAGGGTGGGAGCACAGAGTTCGGTTTGGCTGCAGGCATTTTCAGGTGTACTTGTGCTGTCACTAAACTCTGCAGCTGGATCCCCCCCTCCTTTACACTGGGTTTGCTTTCTGAGACTGGTACTTCTTCAGAGAGGAAGTGTTTGTCTACACTGCAAAGAGGTATGAGTGTGAAGCATGCAGAGATACACCTGAGGTAGCACCTACAGGAAAAAACATCTAGTGTTAATCACAGTAGAGAAAGAGTCGTAGAGAAATGCAACATCTAGAAATTAGAAATTCAGTTACTTCAGACTAGAATTAAATGCATATTTTTAAATAGAGAAGCTAATTAAGTCATTAGATGACATTACCAGAGGCATGGTTTAGTTTCTCAGTCACTTAGGTCTTTGAACTCTTTACATTTGAATACGTTTCTAGGACTTTTCCCTATGTATAAATCTTTTCAGATGCAGTATCACTCAAACTGACGTGGTAATCTTAGTGCCAAAATTCCTAATTCTGGTGTTCTGACCTACACGTCACATTGCCAGGTACACATTAAAGAAGGTTTCCTCTTACTTCAGAAACTAGGAATTTTCTAATTAATTCCTGAGTGAAGTTCCAGAGACTCAGTAAGAAAATATGCTATCAAAAAATGGTCTGTTAACTTTGTCGATTGACAGTGCCTCACATTTTGTATAACTATTTGAATTCAGGGGGTTTAGGCTGAACACCACTTTAGTAAACTTCCTCATCAATTACTTAAATCCATACAAGGAAATATCTCATTTAACTTTGCAAATGGATATATGCAAGATTGAAACTCACATTAGAATTGAGAGCAACAAGCTCAGCAGAGAGAGAACATGAGAATTGTCACTCATTTGAGATGGGGCAAAAACGTCTTCCCCTGCTATTATAAATACTGCCTGTGTCAAAGCAATGAAATTATATACCTTGAGCAGAGATGTGTAGTTGTTATAAATCTGCCCCAGGCCAGTATGCTATGAACAGTGTATTGTCAGTGTTGTGAGTGTGCCAGGAGCCGGTAATCTTCAGAGATTACAGGTGAGGGGGCAGGCCTGCCATTTTAAACTAACAAAATGAGTGCTGTCCTTAGCTCACAGTTCTTCACAAACACTACCCTGCATTCATTTTCAAGCCATCATAAATTGGACCCTCAAAATCAGGTTTTCTTTGAGGTCTAAAAGTTGAGTTATTGGCACTCCTCGGGGGAACAGGCTACTAAAACTTTTGCATCAGAGTAATCTGGAGTGTTTTGCATGCCATTTTCAGATCAGCTATTTTGTCTAATGAATGAGATGTGAAATGAGTTCCTAGGGCTCAGGAGAAAGCTGAGGGAGGATTTCTCCATCTCTCTGGAACTCATAGAATTAACTCTGCATACGCTATTGCACGCCAGTGTGTAACAAACACCTAGACAAACCAATCCATCACCAAACCGTCTGCAAAGCATTAGCAGCCAAAAGCAAGGGAAAGGGCAGGATGACTAGTTTTTGAATTCCAAGAATTTTTAAAGAAAATAAAGGCTAACACATGAAGCTTTTGCCAGCATAACAGTGTCTTCTAGGGTTCTAAGTGTCTGTGCTGAGAAAGCTCCATACAAACATAATATAAGATATCCCCAGGGCTATCCCTTGTTTCAATCCCAGAACTACACACAAAGTAAACTGGTAAATGCACTTTTTTTGCTGGTATAGAGTCCAGACTATGTCTGTTTGCCTGTGCAGGCATGTCAGTATTGCTAAAAAACACTGAAGGTGCTTGAAACTATTTTCAAATACCACAGTGTGAACCTTTGCCACAGCTAGATCATTGCAGGAACTGAATGAGGACTCAGATTAAAGGGAAAAAAATGTTCTCAGTTGCAAACTGCAAATGCTTTGTCACTTATTTGCATACATAAATGTAGAACAGAGCATGTGGGTGCCACCCTAATATAAATGTTTCTTTTAAGCTATAATAACATCATGATTTCCATATGCAATGTCCCATACATAAGCACTGAAGAGTTTCCCCACAAATTCTCAGGCCTGTCCCTACCAGCCAAGCTGGGTTCTTGCCTTCTCATGCAAATAAATACTGTACAAAAAGGGTGTGAGCAGAGCAGGGAGCTGCAGTAGAAAGATTCCCCAGGCCAAAATGGAACTCCACTAACACCTGTGACAACCCTGGCTTTGTGCCTGTAAAGTCATCCTCTTTGCTATTCAGCTGGAGACACGCACTGAGTAAGAATGCAGGACCTGCTCTTGGTTCTCTCTCTACATCTATTACAATTGACAAGGATGAAGAGTTCAGAGAATTCATGGATAACTCAAATGAGGGAGGCCATCAGATGTGGGAAAAGGTTTATTTTTCTAGCAGAACAGAAAGAAAGCAGGCTTTAAAAAAAATCAGAATGGTATAAGCTTTTTGAAGAGAAGGGAGGGAGCCAAAGCTGACATTACTGCTGCCTCAGGTATTATGCTTCTCTCTAATTACCAGAGGAATTGTTATAATCAAATGCCATCAGTCACATTTATGCATTAGATATTTCTAGATGAGTAAGATGCCCCCCTTTTCAGACAGTATAAAAATCAGATTATATCGTCATGATAACATAAATGTCTAAGATGTTTCCCAAACGACAGATGGACAGCTAAAACCTAAGAAAATCATTGATTTAAGCAAAGCTCCATCAAAAGCACAGTACTCAGAGCCAAGAGTGATCAGCACTTTGAAAAACCATAAGCAACAATGACTGCAGCTGCTCAGAAAGTTCCCAGTATCTCAGATTCACTCAAGGTTCATATTAGAGATTTTACTCTGGCTAACAGTTTTAGGATTTAGCGAGCTGCATTCTGGTATGGAGCTCAAAAAGAAACAAATCACATCCCTTTGTTAGCAACTCTGAAACCAAATCCTTCGAGTATTGACCACCATTTGAACTCTCTCACCACATAGTTCTTCAGCAAATAGCCTTTGTTACCAAAGTCACAGTTAAATAGTGTTCCTATTTGTCATTTACACTTCATAGATATAGAGGAGTATAGATAAAAATCTTTTAGTACTGCATGGCACCCAACCACTATTCCCTGCCAGTAATTAAATCCTGCTGTAAAAGTGCTGCAAATATTTCTCAAAAGCAGGAACAGATGTTTTTTTGCAACCAAGCAACGACGAAAATCTAACAAGCTCCATAAACCAAAGATGTGGGCACTTCAGAGAAAACTTCTATGATATTTCTGCCATGCTGTCTCAATTTGCCAGCAATATTACAGAGATAAAACATGACCACTTTCTAATATTATTATTCTTGTCTTTAAACACAATAAGTGTCAAGGGAACTGTGGAGTAAAAAAAATAATAATCGTAATAATGAGGCACAACGGTTACAAATTTACAGTTCTATTTCCAAACCATAATAAATTAGCACAATCACTGAGATTCAGTTACAATTCACAAATCACATCCTCATGTGGCTTTCATAAACTATGATAGTCTAATTAATACTGGTACTCATAAACATCTCCTGATTATTCAGTACTTTTTTTTTTTTTTTGGTAAGTATTGAGATTCAATTACAGCACATGAGTTGTTCTAAGCAGTGCCCAAGCTGTGAGACAATGTATTTGAGATTGGGGAAGGGGGACATTTTGCATTCTCCTGGGTTAGGGCTGCTGCAAAGAGAATCTTAGCCTTTCCTTCAACACAAGTGACTAAGCCACCTTGAAGAATTGCTTTACAATAAAGTAAACCTCCTCTCCAGTTCCAGAGTGTGTATATTCACCACAGTTGTCATGAGAGCTTGTCATTAGAGTGAGATGAAGAGAGCTATTTGATCTGCAAGGACTTAAATTGATAGCAGAGATACCATGTTCAAGCTAGAGTCACGGTAGCAACTGGAAACCAGGATTCTCAATCAGGTTGGCTTTAATTCAGTAAAATGCAGTTTAAACTAAAAGGGAGAAGACAGAGACTGGATTTCCAAGAATGCTCAGCACCCCCAACTGGGGTAATATTTTTAAAGAAATGGTTCAGATCAGAGATAGGCACCTGTAAAAACAAAGGGTTCTTCTGCTTAGTGTCAAGAATTTATGAAAACTGGGTGAATTGGACTAAATGTCTTAACAGCAGCTAAGCTGCCCACAAAACCTGACACATAAATTACCCAGAAAATATAATGTCTGCATAGGTTCTTTGCTGAAAAGCATGATGACACCAGCTACCACTTATTTAAACTAGTGCATTTCATTATGTCAGGGCAATTGCCACTCTGGTACATATCTTATTAGTGCTTATTTATTATCAGTGTTAAGGAGGTTAACTGCGCTGTTATTTCCTCTGCTCCTGGGCTTTATTGAATGTCTGAGGCACAGAGTTCTGACTAAGCTCAGGCAGCAAAGGAAATAACAGAGGCCGAGGCTTAAAAATAAATATCCTCTAGAAGACTATAGCAATCAGGTAGGGAAAAACAAAGCAAATTTTTTCTGAAGAGAAAAATTTCTTCCTCTAGAGAGGAAACCTAGAGTATCCACTCTGATGAGAGCTAGACGAATAACCTACAAAGGTCATTTATCTGAGTAACTGAATCTTTTTTTTCTGTTGCAGAGCATCTGTAGAGAGAGCAATCTTCACTTGCTTGGCAAATTCCCAGTATTCTTTGATTTAACATTATGGCTTGATTTCTATCAGTTGCTGTGGAAAGTCATTTCTCATTGTAGAAGCAACATTAATTAGTCGCTGCCTGGTCAGAAAAGTTACCTTGTACTACTACTGATCTGTCATTGCATGACCTCAAAAGCAATTCCACTGCTGGTACTCATAGTCAATTGGAACATTCACATGTTTAAAAGCTTTCCCATCACACCTTCGGACACGCCAATGTGATTACGAGGGAAAGTGATACCAATAGGAGTCCATCTCTCATCTCTCTTCTTCTCAGAACAAAATTAAACAGAAAAAAAAGTGATGTACCTGTAGTACCATTTTTGTATATTCATCCACTTAACAGGAGCTCTGGTACAAGAAAGTAGTATAACAGTTAAATTACCTGCCCACAAGTAAAGATACATTAAATAGACCATAAACATTTGAAAAAGAAGAATAGCTACAACATTAATCAAGCAGTAAACCAACAGCTGCAATTTTCTTTGCATTTCCAAAGAGTTAATGGCAAATGCTACATTTTACATTCCTTTACATACTGTTAAAATTAGATAAAATCACATACATTTTTGCAAAAAATACAGTCCTGAACTGATTAAAAAAAAACAAACATGGACCCATCATTTCAAAACAAATCACTTGTTCATTACACAAAAAGATGCTTACCCTCTCCCACTCTCGAGTAATTTACCTGAGCAGGCTCATCTGCACACACAAACAAACAGCACTCCTTCCCCAGGCACTGGATGTCCCGCAATATACAATACAGGAGTCGGACCTGGCACTTCCTAAGTGAGAGAAAAATCCTGGTTCCAAACAGGAAAAAGATTTTCAGCATGTTATGAGACAGATATCTTGCATATTTCTGTGTCTGCTGACACTTGTGACACACAAACAGGGGACCAGAGTAGCCACCTTATTTGCTGCACGTGGTTCCTGGCTAAACAGACATTTTCCTTTGCAATGGTAGTGGGAACACTGAAGCCCAAAGCATATATCAACCAGCAGTTGACTGATATATGTTGACTGCATTACTTATTGGTTTTTGCCTAACAGAACATTTGGGAATATATTTGTTAGATTTAATGTTACGCAGTCAGAAAACACTTTTTATCTTCATCTTCACTGCTCTCAACTTGATTCCCTTACATATATGCACACATATATCCATGGATACATTTTGTATGCACACCTGTAAAATAGCTCTTCACTTTCGACAGTGCTCTCATCAAATCCTAGGAGGAATAAAAACAGGAGCAAGTCTTCCCAGCCTGAGGGAGAGGCACCCACAACTGGCAAAGACCCAGTGGAGGTAGCCCCTGGGGTGTATGGAGGTCCAGTGCTTCTCCACGGCAGCTCATGGACTCATTCCAAAAAAAAACTGAAACAAGGGAAGGAAAGCATCCCTTTACCTTCAGGCAGCACCCAAGCACTTTGCTGAACAACATTTGCTCCCAGCCCTGCAGGTTACTTTGCTATAGAGCTGCTGTGAGGTTTCCATGAGCTGGGTAGTTATGAGGCAATAATTCAATAACCAAACCAGACATTACTGTTAAAAAAAAAAAAAACAACAAAAAGTTAAACTTTGGGAAAACAAGGATGCTTTGTGCTGATGAAATCCCTTCTTACCTCTCCTTTGCATTTTGCACCCTGATGGCAGCCGGGCAGAGCCTTCCAAAATGGTGAGCAGTGGGGTCTCGGGGGAAGCATCCTCCTGGCCCCCAGCAGCTTTTTAACAAGACCTCTCCCTGTGCTTCTTAACCCCAAACCAGAGAAATTTGCCTACTGCAGTTAAAATACAGGTCCCAGAGAACAAAGCACTGCAGAGGCACCAGGTTGGTCCCTCACTCACAGCCTCAGTGGCAGTCAGCAGCCATGGCCAGCTGGGCAGCCCTGCCCAGGGCACCCACCACCACCTTTCTGACTGGAAATATTCCACTCCCAGCTTTGTCTGCTTGGGTGTTAAAAGTTTCTCTCAGTTCCACCAAATTCTCCTGCATTTTCCCATCCAATCAGTCCTTCTGTCCCTGCCTACGAGCCCATCCAGCACTGTCCCACAGCATGAGGCTGCTGTGGGGCACCGAGCTGGGCTTGGGCGAGCGCCTGGGGGCTTTAGTAGAGTAGCAGTAGAAGTGCTCCCATCCTGGGACACCCTGGACAGCCTGACCCATCACCCCAGCCCCATGGAAACATTCTTGGCAATGCATTCCCCAAGGGCAAGCTTGGCAGCAATAACGTGACTAAGGCTGGAAGGAATGGTTAGTCCAGGGGAACAGCAGGAACAGCAGCCATGGGACAGTGTGAGGAGAGAGCGTCAGTCCCTGGTGCTCAGTCCCCTGTACCCACTCCTCAGGGGCTTCCATGAAGCATCAGCAGGACAGCTACACATTTTACCTCCAAGTAGGTTTCAGTCACTTTTACTCTCTGCAAAAACCCCTCTTGCACTTTTCTTTCTCTTTCCTCGACACACCTCTCAGTAGGGCCTTCTGCTCTTCCCCCTCCAGATGCCTCTTTTCTTTGCCCTTTTCCATTTGGCATCTGCAGGGCTGGTGGACTCAATGTTTCACCACCTGTGCTGAAGACATCACTGCTGCTTTTCTCCTCCATCTGCATAAGCCAGAGGTGATAGAGACAAAAAAACATTGCACAGATCGTTTGGGAAATCCCTTTAGGAGAGAGAAGATTGCTGTAGATTGCAGGTTTATTGGCTCTTTAATTAATACCTAGAGGATCAATTTTCAAGAATCCCCCACAGCCTTGCTTGGGATATTATTTAAAAGGCTAAAGGCAACTAAGAATATTTTTCCTAATATTCAAATTAGATTTTTCTCTTTATGTTCATTCTACTGCTCTTAATTATGTCCTAGCTTATATGATGTGACTGAATCCTTGTTTTTCTTATATATATATCATTTACATTATTTTGCATTATTTTGCTATTTGGCTGCTATCTTGCTCAGCATGTAATTTACCAGAACTCCTTATGCTTACTCCCATACAGCAGTCCTTCCAGACCACTTGATTTCTCTGTTATCACTATTTTTCAGGTCACTGATATCTTTACAAGATATCCCAAACACAAGTATATGAGGATGCATGCAGAGTTATCAAAGCCCCAGGATACCACTATGAAAGCCTGAGAGCAGCTAATGTGGGGGAAAACCCACGGAATTAAAACCCTAAGGAGTTAAAGCAAGACCCAACCTATGGTTTATTTGCTCCAGGACACATTCCAATCAATGCAACCCCAAACTGTGCTAGCCTTTCTTCCTGTTACACCACGTTGCAGATCAAAGCTAAATTTATGGAAGCAATCAATCCTGAGTCTTTTTACTACATCATTTCTTGCTATATCCCTCCTAGTTTGGAGCATGCTGTAGACAGGTTTGTTCTCATATATATAAGTTTGCATTTTTCTATAGTAAATTTCATTTTATTTTCAGCTCAAGAGTTACATCTACCTGTGGAAATAACAACTTTCACTTGACAAATTAGATTTTGACCATAGGCGAAAGTGGAGAGGGGTGAATAATGCAAAACCACTCAAGAAATAAAGAAAACTCATAAGAATATTCATTCAAATTTAAACACAAAGATGTTCCAGTTATATTAGTATCTGTGATACCTTTGCTTTCTGCAATTACTATGAAAATTGAGTTTTATAAGACTTTCTCTGAATGCTTGGTAAAGCAAATCTTAACTTTCTATACATGATCCCAGAGGAATGTGATTAGGAGGATTAGGTTCATCTAGTTAAGAAGTAAAAACAATACTATATATTCTGTGGCAGTCTGTGCCATAGAGCCACGCAGAGCACATGGAAGTCAATTCCTTCGGCTGCAGGACTGAATATGAAGTGAATAAACAATCTAATAGAGATCGCTAGGTATGGAAGGTGTTAGCTAAAGTGCAAGTAAAATTCATGAAACATTTAATCAACTCATTTTAAAATATGAATGAGCTTTAAAAACAATCAGAGGCTGTATTTAAACACCATGAAAAAAAATGGAAAGTACATTGGAAATATACTTTTCCTGGAGTTTTACATGTTTAATTTTGTGAGAGGTTAAGCTGGGCTACACAGTGTTAATAACAATCAAGTGAGAAGATTTGTGAGGCATGAAAGGATAAGACTGGGGAATAATAATTTGATCTACTTGATTTGGATGAGAAGCGTGAGGTGAAATAGATGAGAGGAAAATCCTACTGAAAGTCTGGACAAGCAGTCCCACAGGGAGATTTCTAATCACAGGGGATGCCCAGAAAGGTGCCATCATGCCCAGGAGCCCAGAGATGCTCAGCAGCTTGTTTCAGCTCACTGGCATTGCAGGGATCTTTCTTCCTGCCTAGGACATACAAGCAGGGGTGAATCCTACCCTGAGTGAAGGAAGCTCAAACTTATCTCTGGATGCAGGGCCAAGATTTCCAATTTTTTTCCCTTCAGAGTGCCTGTTCTCTGCTTACCTCAACAAATTGGTGGACTTCATAGCTTGTTTGCTGCAGACAGCTGCTACACAGCAGCTGAAATCCTGTTTTAAAGCAACAGCTCTTTCTGGAATAATGCAATAGAAAACCAAATTTGGAAGCAAATTGTTCTGTTGGATTCAAGGGTTTTCTTTCAATAGAAGCAGCCCAGCTGTATCCCAAGTCCCAGGCTATGGATAGTGTGATCATGTTACCATAGTTTTCCTTCCCTGTTTAAAATGGACACTGGATACAGAGAATGTATCTCTCAAGCCATTATGGATACGTATGCTGTAACAGAATACTATTCCTGTAAAATCTCAACAGAGACACAAGATATCACTTGCTTACCATTCTTAGGTGACCACTGTAAAATAATGGGTGGGTTGCCACACAAGGGGGAAAATATCTTTTTCTATTACTTCCAGTTTTACCTCAGTGAAATGCTCGCAGACTTTATCTGAGTGCTTTTGGAAGGTGTCTGAACCCTCCTATCTGAGAAAAGGATGCACCAGTTTCCTCTGGTGCCCTGAACTAGGGTAATGTCTTTAATGGACTTGTGCCTATGTTCAAGATGTACCCTGCAATTTTCTGTCTTGCCAGCCTAACAGGAGTGCTTTGCATTGCCATACAGGTGATTCCAGGTTTGATTTTCATTTCCCCTTCCCCATGTCAGATGAAGGTGCCAAATCTGCTTGAAGATAATAATCAAAACCACATTCTCAGCTCATTCAGCCTTCAAAGACCAGTGTACCCCACCATGAGGTCAAATTGGCAGGGGCTGTAGGAAAAGGCCTGGCAGGATGAGAAACACCCTGCTCTTAACAATCCAGAATCTGCCCGTTGCTGTAGCAAAAAGAAAAGCCCAGGAAAACTGAAGCAGGTCTCTCTCATTTCATGACCAGCCTTGCGCTGTGCAACAGGGAGCTGAGGAAATCATTGTTTGGGAGCCCAGCTGATAGCACATAGATTAATCACACGGGTGTGCAAGAAAATAAGTAGGTGCATAAATGCTTTAGCTATGCTGTGCATTTCCCAATGCAGACTTCCTTCACTTTAATGCTGACAAGCTGTTGATTTTTTTATTTTTAATTATGAACTGAAATCCCTTTTGTTATCAGTTATAAATGTAACAAACAGTGTGCTGTTTAACTTCAAACTCCATATCACTCATGGAAGTTGTAAGTTTAGTCAGCTTAGTATCTCTGAAATAAAATATGTGCCGGCAGGAAAATGAAAGGTTATCTCATATTAAATAAATACATAGTGATATGACTTAGTGAAAATTCCAGCCAGATGACTAGTGTTAATCTTGTAACACCATTAAACAAATCTACAGTTATGAAGGGTTTCTCAGCCCATTCTAAACAGCAAAAATGCAGGAGGAAAGATATCCTTGTCATTAAAGAACAGGTTTGTGATCCTAAAGATCTGACTTCTGTTCCTGGCTTTAATAAAATAACTACCTCTTAGTCACCCTCAATTCCTACTTTGTAAACGGGGGGTAGCGAAACATTCCCTTTTTTCTAAATAAATGAGGGTTTCTTTGGTGGGGAATCTGTAGCTGACATGTTAAATAACACAAGGGGAGCCTCAAAGAAAGACTGAGTTCTTCCAACATCTTAATAGAACTAACCTATAAAAATAGTAAGAAAATTATCACTCTTTCCACCTGGGGCGTAGGGTTTGTTTACTGTGGAACTTAGAGAGCTGCTAAACAACCCTTTTTTTATTTGATACATTCCCAAATGTCAGTGTCTTAGGCAGACTGATCCATTCTGCTGCTGTGGTGTTTGCTTCAGCCTTCTCTGAGAACCAACTCTCCTCCTCCTCTCCCTGCCTTCCCCTCAGGTCCTTTACCTCTCTCTCCCTCAGTCTATTCTCAAGAATGTCAAGGCTACAAGAGGTTCATGTTTGAGAACCTCTGACATACTCTGAAGTCATAAAAAGAGGATGCCTGCCTTGTGCAGAGAAGCAGATAATCTATCATTTTTCTTAGGACAACAGATTAATAAGAACTTGCTTTAACACACCTTGTCAGCTACTGGGATCAACAAATCTGTGAGAGGGAAATTCTATTACCAAAAATACCTTAGAAAATCTGACTGGGATACTTTTTTTTTTTCCTTTTAGATTTAGGAGGAGGAACAGAAAACCTAGCCAAACCCTTTGCTTACTTGAGAGACATGCTGAAGAAAAAAACGTCTCCAAAAATGAAGTTCTGTTGAAAGGCAGTACAACACCTCACAACTACAGCGAGTGGCAATAGGCAACGTGTAGGAAAACAAGCTTGTCTTGAATTCATGAATTGACAAACTGGTTTCTTATAATAATTATGAATCATCATAAACTTTAAACTTCTAACTCATTATATATTATTAACTGCTAATTCAGCTCTTCTCTTTCTTGTCTTTTGTCTCTTGGGAGAAGTGGGAAGGCATTTCAGAGCTTGCTTGGAACCTTTGCCTGATGGTTGATTACTCCAATGCTATTCCCAGGAGCATTTAGTTACCACCTCAAATGGGGCTATTACTTTAATTTAGAATAGTATTAACAATTCTGTTAATCCGTCTATGCTGCAAAAAAATGTGTCCAGATACCAACTGCACACACTGATAAGGAAGTTTTTATAGCAGAAATATGCTTTCATATCTATTATTCTATTCTGAGTTTTTGAGGGCAGGGCAAACCATGGCTTTGTTATTGTCTTGAAATAGGAAATAAAATATTTACTAAGCAAAGGTAAGCCTTCCTGGGACTACGCATTGTTAATCATCAAACCTCACCCCTATTACAGAGAACCAATGTCACAGAGTACTTTAGGTCCTGTTTCAGTGACAGCAAGGCATTGTCAGAGTCATGAGGCCTCCCAGAGCCTCAGCAATGCCTATGATCTGTAGCATCACCTAAGTGAGCTACAGTAAGTAAAGTGAGTAAAGTGTACAAACATAAGTAAACAAAATCTATTATTTTTACTACAAGTGACTGAATTTTCTTAAGTGAATAACTACTTATAAACTGAAGGTTAGGGAATAACTACTTATAAACTGAAGGTAGAGTCTGTAATTTTTGCATTTTAAAAAGCTTGTCACAACAGGCATGCCCACAAAAAAAAAACAAAAAACATTTCCTGCCAGTAAAGTCAAGCAAGTAAAGAATATTTCCCAGTAATTTCAGAGACTGAAAGTGAGTCCTAAGGCCCAGATGCTACATGAATTTAAGCATCTAACCCCAGAAAGGTTGAAATTCAAGGGAGTTTCCTAAAAAACTTAAAGGCACCCAACTGGAAGGGTTCACAGATCTAGAGATACATGTCTCTGATGAGAGAAACTACCCATGTTCTTTCACTGCCAATATTGCCTTGTCATGCTTTGATAGCATTAATTTTTCTTGGAGCAAACCTGGTTGGAAATCCCTTGAATGATATGGAAAGAAGTTCATTGACTTGATTTCTTCGTTATTAAACTTAATTACTAGTGTTTATCCTGTCCTTTTAAAATAAGCAGCAGCAGCAAGTGCTCAACCCACCAACTAAAAAAAACTAAATCAAAAAAAAAAACCACAAAACCTCTTTAGTTCCTGAAGGCCATTTTGCAAAGTAGCACATGAAAATGTAAATAATTATTTGGAGCAGAGAATATGAACTTTTAAGTTACAATTGGGGCAATGTTATCTGGGCCAGTGGCATGAGCATGGTCATCTACTTACAGATCAAGGAATGAAAAGGTGTTCTACAGGCTCCTGGACAGGTAATTTCTTTTACATCAAGACAAATATCAGTCTCTGTCTTTCATATGGTATTCATTAACCTGTTCAGACAGTCAATAACAATGTTCAAACAGCAAAAATATTAGCTGCAAGAAAGCATTACTTGTTTAAAAGTGTTAGGACGATTAGTCAAACTTCTTCATTTCAAAGCCTGTATGTATTTATCTGAATCTAAATATATCCCTGAGACAACGCAGCCCCAGTGGAATGTGCTCTATGAAAGGTAGGTGGGGACAGAGCGGAAATGAAGCTCGTTTATCTCATTATCAGTGTGGGCTTCAGCTGTATCAGGTCGCAGCCTTGCTCACCTGTACCAACACTTTTGTAATTGATTCCTAAAAGTCCTCAAGTGCTATGGCTTCCAGCTCCATTCAAATGCAGATGTGCACTAATGGAAGGGCTGCACATTTCTGAACCAAACTCAGGGAACATATTACTTGCCTAATCAGCAATCTGAATGCTTTTATTCTTTTCCTTAACAGCCTTTATTTTGTTGTGTGTATTTTTTTTTTTTTAATTTAAACAACATGGGCTTTTTCCACGGTCTGTTAAAAGAGGAAGGGGGAAAAGAGCTAATTATATCTGAACTGAAGTGTAACCATGGCCCTATTAAAAAGGTAGCAGTTATGGGCTATTGATCGCAGTTCACAGGAAAAGCTTGTCATGTAGTGTCAAGAGGTTAATGTAATTACAAGAGTGGGCAGCAGGATCAGCTGTGTCCTCCAATAGGCGAATAACTAAAAGCTGCTTTAGAGACACATAATGTTGTCAAAGCATAAATAATTCATCCCAGCATTCGAGAAGAAATTACTGCTCTGTTCCAGCGTATTATTCAGCCATTAAAATCCTGCCCTTGTAAAGTCTTTTGATGTAGTCATATTTTCAGTTCTAAGAGCAGTTTTGGAGCATTCAGCTTTTATTAAGCCTTATATTGGGCAGTTTTCAAAGTAGTAAAAAGGATATGAAATAGACTTACAATTTGTTTAATAACTGCATTGCGATTCAGATAAGAGGGAGAGAGCTGTGTGGATTTATGGAGTGGCCGTACAGCACGAAGAGGAAGCTGTGGTGAGATGTGATGGAATTTTTAACTCCCTTAAGCTGGACAGAATTAGATAGGCTTCAGCTATTTACTAGCATTGATAGCTGCAGCAGTCTTCACAGCATTTGGTGATCCATTTCTCGAGAGCCAGCTAAGCAGGAGCCATGAGAAGTATCGGTGTGCCAGGCTATTCTCCTATTACAGCCTCTTGACTCCTGCTCTTTGCTTGTCCTCATTAAAGTCTGTGGCAATTTGATGTTGAATGGCTTTCACTCTGCATCTGCAGTCTGAACTGTCTTGCTGTTGCATTCAATGTCTACAGTTGCCCACATTTACTGTCGGGGGGATGGTGCTGATTTATGTTAAATTACAGAGCTACCCTAAGTAATTGCTGCTCTACCAGGTTCCAGCCAGCCCCCATGCACAGGGGTAGCTTGTTGGAACAAGAGCAGGGAGGAAGGACAGGATGTTACAAGGGACTGTTCTCAACTCTCCTGTCCCCATACAAAGCTAATCTGATGCTTGGACAGTTCTGTTACACAGGCAAAACCCCCAAACCGCCCTTCACTAATAATTCCTAAATTAAATTCCCAGGTAAAATTTGCAAATAAAAGAGCTTTGGGGTCTCAGCCCACCTATTCACAAACTTAGGGTTGCAGTGACATTGAGCATGCACGTAAAGGAAAAAAAGAAGTGGAATCTGAACATATAATTCTGATGTCTCTGATTATTTTTTATTTTAATATTCAATCAGGAAAAAAATTGCTTGTTTGATAACAGACCAAGCAACTAGGAGCTTTAAGGAGTAGGGATGCAGCTTAGCAGAGAAAACAGGCCATCATTTCAAGGTCACTCTCTACGCAACTCCAACCAATCTCTCCCCACCATAATTATTCACCCTTCTCTCCTGCTAGAGCCTAGTCTCTGTTCTTCCCCTGTCCAAAAATGTGTCTAGAGCTGGAATGCAGCAGCTGGAGGCATGAGCCTTACCCTGCCCTCTGCTAACAGCACTGCTGCAAGAATGTTGCCAATATTAGGAAGTCTATAGAGAGCTTTCAGATAATGATGGCTGTGGACCACTGTTCATTTTTCATCAAGTAAAACAGCAGACTGTATTTGGTATACAATTACAGAAAACAATCATACCATGAAATATTGCAGCTCTCAGACGCTACAGGGATTGGCAGCAATCTGACAGAGAAAGGAATGAAAATCTAGTTACAAAGTCAGTACAGGAAAAAAGGGAAAATAAAACAGAAAATAAAGGTAATGCTAAGAAGACCACAAGTGCATGAAGTAGGAGCTTCAAAGCAATTTCACAGGAAAGGTTTGCTAGAATAGGAAAAAATACAGAGAAAACATGAAGAGGACAAAAAAAAAATACAGGTTCATTATCTTTTGCCTTATGAAAGCCCTTAAAATATCACTATTCTGGCACAGCAGTTACTCTTCTGTCTTATTTTCAAGAAATAAAAACCAAGTGAAGTCCTACCGAAAACTACTATTCTAATTTTAAATCTAATTTTAAACAGAATGTCCCCAGACATTAGATATTTTGTCAACAGCACCTAAAGAGACCATACTTCTATGACAGAGTTAGTTTTTAACCAGATATTTCATTTCAGCAACAAAAAAAAAGAAAAAAAAATTCAGGAAAAAAGATTCAAAGCAAGCAAGTTAGTCCTCACCAGGAATATCCTCATCTTTGAACCATGTATATACTGGTTTTCTGTGCCTGTTTCCCGTGCGCTCGTGTACGGATGTGTGCTGTGTTCTGAGGGGAGTTTGTCTTGGCTTTGTGTGTATCTGTATGGTGTTGACAGTAAGATTTTGATGTTTCTTGCACTGTTTCAGCTAGAGCCTGAGGAACAGAGCAAAGTTTATTCCTAAGAAAAGCTGAATTTAGTACCTTAAGTTCACCATACGAGATAGATAATTAGAAATGTGTCAATATTCTGCATACATAGTTAACTAGGAGGCTATGCTTGAAACTGCCAAACTAAGTCTGAATAGCAACCTAAAAGCAGTTTTCTGATGGTTCAATAGTTACAAACCATGGAAAAAAACCCATGAAATATGCAAAATGGGGGCTTTGTGCTGTTTTTCTGCCCCTCAGGGTTTGTTTGGCCTGTGGCATCTCTGAAATCTCAGCAGTGTTGCATAGGGACAGCCAAAGGCCAGTCCCATACTGAGTCCATCAGGCAGGGGCTTAGTCCAGTTGAGGACTGTACTTTTTGTCATTCCTGTCATTAAATTTCATCACCCCCATCACATGGGGGTGTTTGGACTCCTTGAATTTATCCTCTGATAAGCAATTGCTTCCCAAGCATGCCATGTAGTAAAAATGAGATCTATGCATGTGCTCCTGTGTTTGATAACAGAAGCTCAGTTGTCTACCACGGCTATGTGAAAACACAATTATTCATTGCCGTAGGTTGACAGAGACCCAAACTCTTCTTAGGAAACAAGCCAAAAGTTGAAGTTCTCACCTGGCTTGGATTTGAAAATTTTGCAATTCAGCAGTTTTGAATAATATCTGTGAAAAAAACGCCAACTCTTAAAATTAGACAAAGGCTTGTTTGGAAGGTTTTTGACGATTTTTCCAGAGAGCTAGTTTCACATTTCTAGTTCCTAAAGCAGTCTGACCCCCACCCCTCCCCCAGGGGAGTGCTGGCTGAGCCCAGTTCTTTTGGTTTTAAGAGATTCACTAGCTGACTGAATAAAATAACACACAGGTTACAATCTTTCTTCTTTTGAAGACAATGATAAAACTCCCAGTGGGGCTGGGATTTAACTTGAGGATTACAACTGCTGTGAATCAATCATCTACCAACTTTAGAAGAGCTGGGCCTATTAACACCAGCCAAGGGCACAGCCCTTTCATTCTACCCAGAAAGCAATAATATCCATTATTGTTTTTCCCAGCCAGCACTCTGCCATTCTCCTTCACCATGTTTTCCCCTCTATTTCCCACCTTTTATTTCCCAGTTCTGACATTTGACTTGCAGAGCCCTCTGAACCCTCAAAAATATTTGCTCTCTAAAAAGCAATAGCAAGAAAAATGTTTGGATTTTTGCTTTGTAAAGAATCTGTTTTACTCCTGTCCAATTAAAACAAATATAAAAAATAATCTCCTCATCTTCAGTGAGGAAGGAGCTGGGGCTTTCAAAATATACAAATCAAGTGAAATAACAGCACAGACAGACAGCCCCAGATCAGATGTGTATAGAGGGATGTATGCAATGTATTACAAACATCCACACTTCAGGCCACATCCAGGGATGTCTTGGATCCATTGTCCATGTTCTGAACTCTTTAACACACAAAAACCTCTGTGATCTTAGATTATTTTTTTGTTTCAATACTTACTAAATATAGTTATGTGATTTTCATTCTTCAGAACAAACTTAATACTGTTAATCTGTGATTTCACTTTTCATTGTGATAACTCTAAAAATGAGCAAATTCTCTGCTTTGAGAAACTTTGTAACATGCTTTTGTTCCATGTTTTTGTGTTAGAAGTTTTTCCTCTGCTCTTTTTCTCCTCCTATTTCTTGGCTTCCCTTTTGTTTCTCAGCCTGGCTGCAGCTCTGGCCCAGCTGTCTCCTACATTCAGACCAACTTTTCACAGCCTGGAGCCCAGACTGAAGCAAAGACAACCTCCTCACTCATCAGGGCTGTTCAGATTTATACCTGCTTACAGTGCTGGGACTAAACTAAAGTGCTGTAAGACAAACTGTACTAACTGTGCTATTTCATACCAGGAAAACTCCAGCTGGCTTCTTAAGCCATCTTTAAATCTGCTTCACACACCTAGAAATCTGGGCCTTAGAATATGACCAGGGTTTTTCAGTTTTGTGTGTTTTTCTTTTAAATTAGAGTTTCTTGCTGGGAAAGTTTGATTGATTCAGGTAACATAAAGAAAAAAAAATCCCATGCAACTCAGTTGCTCAGTCACACACTGAATTTCAAATAGCAATGAATTAAAGAGGATGGTTCATGAGCTGAATGCTTGGCTGTGCTCTTCAGTAAATCCATTAAAACAATACCATTTATTTTACAAAATGATACATAAACAAAAAGAGCGACACCATTGATATTAGATATCTACAAATGAGAACACAGCTGAAATACAGCTGCTTTAGCTGGGTTCCATTTGAACCAAAGCCCCACTGATGCCAAAGAAGACAGAAAAAGCTGCAAAATGAAACAAATGAAGCAAGGCAGCTCCAATCTCACCGGTCCGATATTGCCCTTGGTAAATACTCCACTGGAAGTCACTGAATCTAAAGGGATGAATGTTACTTCATGCAGTTACATGTGGGAGAGGCATGGGGGGTTTTTGCACAGACTCAGACTTTACAATGAACACAATTTGTTCACAACTGAGACCTTCAGTTGCTCAATTTAAGATTCCATATGCTGTTCCTGCTGGTAATGAGATATTCAAGATTATGAGATAAACCAACATGGCATTCTGATTAAAAAAGGTAAGCTTATAAGTCCATGGAAATCCCTTTTTAATACAAGCAGAAAGGACTTAGCATTAGTGTAAGTTTGTTCGACAGTCAATAAAATTAGACTCAATAAGGAAAAGGATAAATGAACAAAGAGATTTATATTCCAGCAAGAAAATAAGACTTAGTGTTACAAAAATCATCTGGTGACTTGACTTGTGCTAGGGAGATGTTTGGGTTATGTGAACACTTGGAAGTGTCTGGGCAGCCCTGTGTCTGTTGACAATACCACATACAGCTCCTCAGTCACACATGGGGGGCAAATTCCTTCTCAGAACACGAAGCACACACAGAGGAATGCGCGTGGTGTTTAATAAATGCTTTGTTTGAGAACAAAGGAAGGAAGGATTCCAGTGCCTGACAGCACATTGTCTTTATTTCCTCAGTAATTTAAGTAGAGCTGCTTTTCATTTTTTGTTGAAGTGTATTTATGTCTGCATTAGATATTGTAGTGATGTTCTCTGCGTGTGTGTCATCATGACAAGCACAAGCCTCTCCAGTCCTGAAACTATGGTGGGGCTGCCAGGAAACCACAGTGCATTCAGGACTTGAAAAAATGGAAACTCCTCACCAGTGGCAATTTAAGAGTGAGGGATGAGAAAGGTTTAAAGATGGAAAAGAAAAAAAAAAAGGCCAAACAAATATAAGTGGGAGTTGGAGAACAGGAAATACGATTAATTTGGGATGAAGATAAATATGAATAATTTGGGATGAACATAGGAAGGAAGCAAACAAAAAAACCCATTAAACCAGGACTTCATCAGACAAAGCTTCACTTAAGGTTGTCTGCATCATGAATGAGTGGACTGAGGGACTGAAGACCCAAGGACAGGTAAAGAAAGTTAGTATTGGCACTGCTGATAACAGTGTGGGGAGTGATTATCAGGTAATGTAATGAAAACATGTAGGTTTCTTCAGAGAGGAGAATGTCAGGTAAAACCTGCCAAGTACACCGAGTGATTCTGTTGACAGCCCAGACCAGGCCCTTGCTTTGTTTGTTGCTCTGTCTGGTTTCTTTGATGCAATACAAATCTGAGCTCAGGCTGAGAACTGGTCATGTGTGCTTTTAGAACACAAACAGATTCTGTTCAGCTTTTCTTCCTCCACTGTGAGTAACAAAAGCTTATTTCAGTTGGCTCAGTGTTTAACAACAATTAACTTTGGGTGGAGGGAACGAAGACCATGTAATTTTTCAACAAACTGCAAAACTATAGCCCAAGAAAAAATACACCTCTACTTTCATTTAAAACACAAACTGTGCATGATTTTGCAGGTGTTTCTGATTTAAGTGAGACTTGTTTGTTGTTTGCTGCTTTTCCCAAGCAAATGCCAAGCTAAAGGCTTGCTGTGATACAAAATATACCCACCGCAAAAGCACCAGCCAAGACATCAGAACTGTTGCTCCCCAGCATCCGAGCCCAGAAACATCACCCCTTGGGATGTCCCAAGACACAAAACACTTGGGTGCATTCCTGGCTGAGCCTGAGAGCACATGTGGCCAGGAAGGACTGAAGTTGCTTCTACTATTAATTCACATTGAGACAGCATTTGCATATCCTGATACCGCAACAAGTCCCAGACCAGCTACTCAGCCCAAAGAGAAAAAAATTACCTTGTATCCTCAGGGAACTGTTTCCTTCTGAGTTCCTTCTCCCCTCCCAAGCAGCTGCTGGCTAGATGGGGAACCAAGAGCATGGGAGCACTGTAATTGTGGCTTGCAATTAAAAGGTGCCCAGTAGCTGGGATACATCTTGGACAATTTCCACACCTGGTAAAAGCTACATACACATTGACCAGTAGTGGTTTCATACACCTTTCAAAGATCATGGTGAAGGTAACCAGTTGCATTTCCCACAGATGGAAGCTAAAATAACATGGCTGAAAGTGAGGGAAGCAAAAAGATGCAATGTCAGCAGTGTATTTGTCTTTTTTCTTAATCAGACTACCCCTGTTCACAAGTAAAAAGTGGCCCCAGAGAATAAATCTCTGTCATTTTAATACATCATCAGTCCACCCAAACTCTCAATCCAAGCTCAGGGACAGATTGATGTGACTGACTTATGTTGTTTTATAACAAAAAGAGATTATTTATTTATCAAAATGTTCCCAAGGAAATTCTTATTGTTACAATACTTCAGAGAAAAGAGGTTGACCCAGGAAAAAGTCTGCGCTTTACAGGGAAGTTGGTTGCTCCCAGGGACTCTGATTCCTTGTGGCAAAAATTCACACAGCTTCAGAAGCATTTTTTTAAAAGCTCTCCATCTGTCCCACAAGAGTCCCCAGCCCATTAGCAGACACATCTGAGAGGGGAGGGTGATAAGTGAGTCCTGCTCATACTTTGTTTGGATCTGAGTCACCTTCTGACAGGTTGCTCTGTATCATACCAAAGGCATCCCTGTATTATGCACATTCGTTGCCAGCTGGAGTTGTCTTATTGTGTGGAAAATAAAAGAATAATGACATTAATGATTTGCCCTAGAACACATGCTGGCAGCAGCATTGCTGTGGAAGCTGTACTTCAGCACTTGACAGGTTCATTTTCAGTTGTGTAAGTAAAAGTAGTTGCCAGCAAGGTAAAAATACCAGTAAAAATCTAACAGTGGTATTACAAAGCCTATCTGGACTGTCTCCTAAGGGTGGTCCTGGGACAGGCAAGCCCATGCACGCAGAAAGCTCATAGCTACATCTATTGCTACTAGGCAATATTTCAGGAACTTTTAACTGGGAAAAACCCCTCAAACTTTTTTCAAAGGATCCATAAACTTACTCCTCCCACCATTTAACTTGTTACTAAGCAAGAGAAAAAAACCCACCCACTAATCCAGCAGAGCTCTTGCACACCCATCTGTATATTTTACTTATAATGCTTAGTACTGTTGAAGTCAAACACAGGTTTAACACATCACTTACAAGTTATTCCCAGAACTGAAACAGTTGTGTGGACTTTCTTTGGTTTCAGAATAGCTCCTTCATAGAAATGTCACAGTCAATCAATTAAGAAAGCTAAAAGTAATCAGTCACCCACGGTTGATTGGATTTAGCAGTTGGTGAATGCTTTTTTGTTCTTGGATCAACTACACCCACTTTCAAAGCTGATTAAAAATTGTTGATGATCTCTTCCACCTGTTCAGGATGATAAACTAGCTCCAAAACTAATCACCTCCAAAACCCTGGGTAAGTCAAAAGTAGCTCCTGCCAGGCTGCACCCTGATGTGAAGACAAAAGCAGGAGAAAAGTGAAGCAACACCTGTGGAAGAAAAGTTTATAGACATCAGTTTTTGAATCTTAGTAACACTTAGGAAAGCAGTGTCCCTGGGCACAGAAAAGTGGAATTGCTTCCTGCAAATACTCACTTACAGCCACTGCTTGGGCTCCTCTCTCTGCCTCCCTCAGTGCAGTTGGGAACCACCACACCAGTGCACATGGAGCAGAACGGCATCATCGTGGGTAAACCTTCAAAACTTGAAATAACACTGCCCTGCTGGTGCTTTTGAAAATACAACAGCCAGGTTATTAGGCTGGTTCCCCTCTGGGAGAGGTCAGCAAAGACCCTGGCTCTGCCATTCCCATGGCTCCCGTAAGCAGAGCTGAGCCACCGCTGCTCATTTGGGCTGTTGGATGAGGGGAGCCTGCCCAAGCTCAAACTCCTGGCATGAGGGGGCTGTTGAGTTCTCCATTTCTTTCCTCCATCTGTGCATGCTAGAGATCAAAAGTGGGTGAATGACACATAGATGTCCCTCCTCTTCAGCAAACATAGTGGAGCACTCTGAGAGTCTGCAAAAATGACAGAAAAGGTCTCTGAGGATGTCGTGTTGCAATCTCAACCATTTGGCCAAACAAAACCCATCTGCCATCATAATATCAACTTGAAAACAAAGCTGACAAAGCCAGGAGTTGCAGGACTCCACAGAAACCCTTCTTGTCTGTTGTTGGATACCATTTTTTTATATTGTTCAACATGTACTTCAAATATTTGTATGAGTAATGGCCATACAAAAAAAAATCAACAGACAAGAAGACCCACCTGAATGTGCTATCACCACTTTAGTCATTGCCAAACCACATTTTAAAATATATTTTCTGGTGAAATATATAAACAAAATTACATAAAGTTTCATGTGGCACGTAGCTAAGGACTAGATCCTTAAGCTGATGCAAGTCAGGGCACTCCCAGTGAGATCAGTTCATACCACCTGCAGGACCAGATCCTCATTTATACTTATTTCCTTATTATTTTCAGTGTTACCTTTCCTAGGCCATTCATTTATGCTGCTTCAATCAACCCAGTAGCCTCTTTAATTGTGGAAGGACATCAACATTCAATTTTAAACTTTTTTTGTTCCCTGAAGCATTTCTTTCCAAGGGAATTTTAACAATTTTTCAAAGAGGTGAAAGTAAATGCGCTTTCATTCTTGTCACACATTGTGAATCTGCTGGCTAGGAAGTCCCAGGTAAGGTCTCAGACACAGGTTAATGCAGTCAGCAGATGAACTGGGGATTGCTTCCCTGGGGAGTCTTGTACTGAATTTGTAAGTGTTGAGTTTGCAGGTAATCCCACTGGCATGTGGCAACGAGATGGCACAGACCTCCACAGCACTTCTGAAAATTTGAGGCCAGAATCCTTGAAGGACTTTAGGATTTAAACCTACAGAAAACCAGCATCTCTGATGCCTGCTCACCTCCCAGCTCTCTGCGTTTTCAGAGCATATGTGACTTGTCCAGCCTCAGCCACTGAACAGCTGAAATGCTGATGCTGTTCCAGAGCTAAGGACTTTACCCTGGACTTAAATGAGTGGGAGCTCAGAGACCATCTCCCAAGGGACACTCACCTCCCACCTCACCCACTGAAGGACCTGCCCATAACACCTTGGGCTCTGTTCAGGTTGCAAGGCAGGAAGCCCTGGTCAGACCTCAGCTTCTGGTGAGGAGGAGGTGGGATACCACTTCCCATGAAAGCCACCATCCCAGTGATATTGTCACTGTGAGGAAGGACTGACTGTGCAGGCCACAAGAGGCACGAAGGAAGAAGGGTCTGCAAGAGCAGGACCTGCCTTGGGCACTTCTCACAGTCTGGCTCAGGGCAGGGTTTGCAGCAGGCTCTGAGGCATGAGAGCAGCAGAGCAGGTCCCTCTGCAGCTCTCCAGCCTCTCTGAGCTTACACAGCTTCCTGCTGTGAGGGTTGGCTTCTGAAAAATCCCTGCCCCAGGTGCTTAGGATGGACTTTTGGGATGTCATCAGCAGGATGCTTAATGCAAGGCTGAAAATCCAAGTGGGAAGTGCGAGCTCATTATATGAGCTGCTGCACCCCTCTGCTAAGCAGTTCCACAGCATCATTAAAAACCTGGTAGTAGGCACCTACCTGCACCTGTAATTGCCTAATAGCCCTCAGAGTTTAGTTACTGACCCCAGGGGAGGCAGCTTACCTTGGCAGAAATGGGAGGAGAGCTGGGTTCCCGATGGTGGTTTTGTTTTGCTGACCAGTGCTTTTTTTTTTTTTTTCCCATTTTAAAAACAGTCTTCAAAAAATGAATGCCAAAATGCCTCAGCCCATTTAATTAATTATAAGATTTTATAGAAGAGAATCATGAGTAAGTTCAAGAGCTCTATAAAAACAAGGATTTCATTATCTTTTGTTGGTCTGGTTACAGGCTAGTAATCCACAGCAGATTACTGGGATATGATTGCCCCATATATATATATGTGTATGTATACATATGAAAGTAACTTAATGTAGCATATTCCTGTGGCTACTCTCTCTATCCACCCATGGAGAATATATTTTACTGAACTGATTGGGATGGAATGCTTTAGATTTTAATTTTACTTTTTTGAAGAAAAACTCTACATATTCATGTAACTTTCTCAGAGGTTTCTGTAAACAAAGAATTATGTTCAGGGCCACTGCCAGAAATAAGATATGTCAGAGGTCTGTAACCCATTCAATAGAGGATCAGTCAATGGCCCAAGGGTACTTCCTTGCAAGGGAAAGGGTAAAATAACTGAGGTCAAGGCCTCAAACGCAGCTTTAGTTTTAATCATGTTGTTGATTTAGAGCATAACATGCCTTTTTTTTTTTCCTTTGCAATTGTCAAAAAAAATTTTGCTTTTCTTGACATGTTTATAATGACCCCCATGTCTGTTCATTGCACTACTCCATGCTGAGCTCATGGACAGGGATGTACACCATCACCGAGATGCAAATATATAGGCTTTACATGTAAATAGATTAGTTTCCCTCATGCTACTCTACAAACATGTGGAAAGAGTAGGGGGCAGGGAAAGTGAAAATGTCTTTTTGGTAAGGAAATCTTTCAGTAAAATCCATACACTTGGAAGCAAATTAAACCATTGGGGTAAAAAGTTTCGACACAATGATTTCTTAGATTTGGGAGCTAAAAGGGAAAAAGAGCAGAGAATCAGCAAAAGAAGGGAGAGGATCTAAGTTTTCAATCCTCACTGGACATTTTGAGACAGTTGTTTCATAAAAAAAAAGATGCAAAGGTTCTTATTTCATTTTGCAATAAAAGTAAATAATTTGTAAATCATCTTTGTGCATATGAAATGGAATCTATTTTTTCACCATGACACATTCTATCAATACCTGACTGACTGAATCCAGGCACCAGATGAAAGACCCAGTCAGCTGCCTTCCTCACCCAGATTCAAAAGGACACAGTGAACTTGCTTTTAAATTACAGTACAAAAAAGTGCTATTGGCAGGGCTTTTGGGGACCAGAGCTTTATGATACCATTCTGCTGGCATCACTGGACTCTCTCCCAATTCAAGAAGAGTTTGCTTCAAAATCTTCTTCAAATAGCCCAATCAAAATCTTAAGAAAATTTCTAGACGAGCCAGTTCTTCTGTGGCTGCTGAGAACTGCGTACATGTGTAATTTGGACAGTTAGGAGTGCCAGGAAGCCTGTGTGTCCTAAACTAAGCACTGCTCTGCAAAGAGGTGACAGGTGAGGCCATCACACACACATAGAATACATAGCTCGTGCCCCTACATGTTTGACCATCACACAGCAACATCCTTTACACAACATCCACGCTCAGCCTCTGCCTTAGAGCTCTCTTCACACAAACTGCCCCTCCCCATTTTCTGCTGCTCCTGACAGCTTTCACCACCTCCCTCTTTGGCCACGAGTGTCCTACATGAGCTCACTGACCTAAATTGCAGCCCACAAGGAGAGCAACACAGGCAGTAAGTCAGCAGTAAGGTCATGAGAGGTGAAACCCTGGCCCAAAGGATGCTATGAAAACTGTAGGATTTCTGTTAAGGTGATGTCAGGTCTCAGACAACATCCAGATGAGGGAGCAGGAGTGGGACACTATTCCCAGCCAATTCCAGTTGTGCAAATGAAACAATATGATGACCCTGTCCAGGCACAGCGCCCATGGATACTAACTGGTCTCCAAAGAGAAATTATTGATATTGTTAACAAGGTCAGCCTGATTGCAGCATCCTTCCCACATCACAAACTCTTTCAGCACACCACACAGTCCAGGACATGAACTAGGAACAGTAACAAGCTTTAAGGTACTCGTGGGAGTTATGCAGCTCAAACAAACTTTGGGAGTGCATGTGAAGTCTGCTGAAGAGAATTAATCCCTTTGGAGCAAACGCCAAGGATTTTTGATTTGGAGAATTATTATTCTGAATTCTGTATTCATATCTTGTGAATATGTTGTGAATAAATTCTACATTAAACAAATATACAATGATTAGAAATAGTCCATTTCAGGTTTGTACAGCAACTACTTTATTATTTTCAAATGCAAATGTTTGCATTGTTTGCTATTTTACAATTTTACAAACTAGGTATAAAAGACCATAAATAAATGACATAAGTTATGTGTACCTAAAATTCATGGAGGGGGAAAAAAATTACAAATTAAAACAAAATAGAAAAATCTATATATCTAACCCAGAGATCATTCAAATGCACGAACCAAGAAATGCTGTTAGATTTTTTCAGTATGAACTAAATTATAATATGCCTCATACATTCTAATTTTAACCACAGTCCTTGCATATTCCAACATACTTGCAGTGATACAAAAAAATAAATGCACTCTCTTTTTATTTGTCTGATTAGTATTTCAGATTTTTTTTTCTTTTCTGGTTATGAAAATGTCACATAAAAGAAAAATACTGCTTTTTAAGTCCTGTTCACTGGTTACTTACCAGCTTTTTGTATTTTACACATATATATTTTTAATACATAAGATCCATCACAAAATTAGCACAGCAAGAAAAACCCGGACAAACATCAACCAGTGGTGTGTGAGCAGGACAATTTCTTAACACACAGAGGTTTCTCATGTGAGACAGGCCAGCAGTGACCTCTCCTCTCCCAAGGGGCAGCAGTGCTGTGGCACTCACCTTCCACTTGTCCCAGCTCCATCTGGAGCAGCCTGTGGCTGCCCATCCCAGCACAGCTGGCACCTCCTGGTGCCCTGCCCGTGCCCAGCCTCAGCCAACAGCATTGCTGCGTTTGCTTCCCTCCCACAGCCCTGCCACTCCTCCTCTGCCAGAGCAGGCAGAATTACTGCTCCATGAGCTCCGAGGGTCAGCAAGGAGGAGGAAGCAGAAGCGACTTCAGGACACCACAGCTCCAGTCAAGGCTGCACATCCAGACTGCCCAACGTCTGCCAGAGCCAGCCCCTGTCCCACCTGGGCTGCACTGGTGGTCCCCAGCAGCCAGGGAGCAAGTGGGGAGTGTCACCTGCCCCGCTCCAAGTACTCTGGCAGCCCCACGTTCCCTGGGTGCTTCCCCTCAGCTCCACTCCAACTACCTTATGCTACACTGAGGTGGATTCTCCAAACACAGAAAGCTTTCCTTGGTAGGAACCAGTAAGTTGCAGCACTGTTCCTCGGGCCATGGAAGAAAGAGTGTCTTCTACTGCACTTCACCTGCTCTTCATTACCTGCACAAGGAACAGCACACATTTCACAACTGCCTGGCTAACTACAGTAACTTTACTGGCATTATTTGTTCCTTATCTGTGCTGGGAACCAGGGAAGTGTTCTGATTATTACATTACAAGATTTCACAGCTTGCACACAGAACAAGGTGCTTCTGTGAATGAAAGAATTGCATATATTTGTTCGCATTCAACAAGTCTTTAAAATCCTATTTTTGCAGATAAAAAAGGCTACTTAAAAATTCAGTTCAGGATTACCAGTGGATGGAAATGCAGGTGTTGCCTCCATTACCTTGCCACTTGCAAACTGGTTGGTCTTGGTCATGAACAGGGCACTAGTACGAATAAACAACACTTAACAAAAACCTTTAGCACCCTTTAGATCCCGCAATCCATAAATCCAAAACTAACTTGAAATTGCTCCTGTTTCAGGCTGCAGAACTACTCATAGTGTGGCAGCTAAAAAATACACTTACAGATACAGAAATTCAAACATTTTTTAATGTGTGTGTTCTTGCTACCATTTCAGACACAAGCTATTGGCCTACTCTCATATGACAGGGGACTCCTGTGCTTCCAGAGGTGTTCTCGGCACATTCACAGGCAGTTCTACACACGAGGTGCCTCGCACGCAAACACAGGCACACAACCACACATACGCACCTTTCAGAGGAGACAACAATCCATTATCCATTCAAGGAAAAAAAATATATTTATATCACTGCAATGGCACCTTCAGCGTAAAATGTCACCTCAGCAACGTACATAGGCAGCTCACAGGAACTGGGTTCTTTGCTGTGGCACCTGGCCTGGTGTCCTTGGTAAGATGTGTAGTGCTCCATCACCTGCATCTGTCCGAGATGGAGCGGTAATAGCCAGGGAGACGAGGAGAGGAAATAACAAAATATATAAATAAAACTGAAGATAGGAAGAGAAGGCAGAAGGGGAGGAAAAAAAATCCAGAAGTCTGCAGGGCTTTGACACAGTACATTCCTCAAGTGACAACTGGGTGTTGAGTCTTAAAGAGTCAGTTATCACTCAGTGGAGAAAAACAACAGAGTGGGTGGCCCGGAAAAAAAAAAAAAAGAGAAAGTAAAAGTCACGCTCTCTTCAGGGACCGATGACTGTTCAGCATGTGTTTTCCAGAATCAGTGCTATGGAAGACGCAACTGTGGATCTAGAAGGCTTCATGTCTAGTCTATGTTCCTCCATGGTCAATACGATCAATAGGACAGGCTATGGGGCCGTGAAAGCAAAATCCATTTCCCTGCACAAAAGAGAACACAAATGTATTAAACCACATGCGCCAAGACAGACACACAGACCTGCCCAAATCCCTGCTCCTGGATCTCCCGGAGAAGCCCTGCTGTGTGTAGCCAGTCCCTCCTCAGCTTCCCTCACACTATTTCGAAGTCTTGCTTCCATGGTATATCCTATATACAGACATATAACCTATCTATCTATATTTACATGTGCCACCTCTTTTTTTTTTCATCTGCTCTCTTCTAGCCAAAATTTCATTCCAGTGGATTCCCTTCCTTGGCCATATTTTATTGCAGGGAACACAACCATCAGTGGCAGTGCTGAAAAACCAGCATCTGAGCTGCCTTCACAGTTTTCATTCTATAGGGACACAGTTTTCCATTTTGTGTGGAAAATATTGCACTGTTTTGAATTACCACTACTAGACTCCAAGACAGCAATTTTACAAACTGGCCAGAAAATTGGGTGTATTTTGGTTTTAGATAAAAAGATGATCTCAACAGAATGCAACAGATTTACAGCGAGGAAACTTGAAGTATCTCTGCACTTAAGATGCAAAAGATTTTTTTCCTGCTGAAAGTACAAATGTCAGGTCTTTAAAATGAGTAACTACTTCTTATGTTGCCTGGCAAAATGACATTAAAACATGCTGGTTTAAGTAGGTTTTTTTAAAGAAATCTTAAATTTCTCGAAATGGAAAAGCTTTTATAAGTAATACTGCAGAACACTTTACACTGAGCTGTCATGACTTGACAGGATCCAAATTTAGCATTCCATATTTTGAACATGTTGTTCTCTGAGAAAGTTGGAAATGCAGGAGAGTTAGTGGTCAAAATCATCAAGTTATTGTTAAAAGTGACAAAAAGTGATGTGAGTGACAATACAGTAAGTGTGACTTGTCCAACTGAGTGAACTGTTTTGGCTTTAGAATAAACTCAATTATTAAAAAAGTCTGACATATAAAGGCACTAAATCATTTCTGAATTTGCTGTCAGGTGCAGACCAGGACCAAAATATTATAGACTAAAGAACCAGTCTTAGCACCATCAAACTATAAATTTCACCTACTTGACCTTGTGCCTGGCACAGCTGAAATGAAATGTCTATTCTAAAGGACACGTCAGGAAAATCCTTCTCCTATTCAGCACAGTATAAGTGTGCCTGTCCTGTCTCTTTTCTAAGGTCATCTCATTACTTTGTTCCTCAAAAGGACTTTAGAAGGAATCTAATTTATATAGTCTGTTCAAAAAGAGTAATAGAAGCTTTAATATAAATAAAATTCAAACCTAAATGTGCTCAGAGCTTTCCTGGATAAAGCTTTATGCTGTGCGACCTACAGAGGACAAGCACGTTCCCATAGCAGTCTCCTCCACCTAGCAACGCAGGGGATCCTTTCACTCACTCAGTCTCCCATCTGTTCCTTAGAGAAGGTGAAGGGCAGCTTTTCCAGCAAGTCATGCTCCATATTTTTGGCCATACTTGCAGAGGGGCATCAGGCCTCAGCTGTGCAGCCTGTACCTGGCACTCACACTCACAGCTGCCTCGATAATCCAGCCCACAGTGCTGGTTACAAGAGTGAATTTTGGTTCCCACAGCTGATCAGACTGGATCACTGTGCCTGAACTGTAACATTGCTGCATAGCACAGAGCTGTCACCCTGCCTGACACCCGAACTGCAAAACCAGGAAGGCTGCATGCACAGTCCCATTTCCTTCTGCTTCCCCTCCCATAAAACCACTGACACTGCAACTGAAACTGGTCTTGCTAAAACATAAATATTGGTTCTACTTCTGCTCACGAGAGGGCAGGAAAAGTCCTTGGTTCTCCTCAGTGCATTTATGAGCATCTGTAATTTACAAGGTTATTGTTACTTCCTATGGGATACACACGTGTGAGTTTTTCCATCCAAAACACAAACGCATCTCTAGTGCTCCCAGTGCAAAGTTGGGTCAAGCTCTCAGCACTGAGTTGAGCCCTAAGACACACTCCTACACCTTTTGTCTGCACATCCTGACATGCAACATCTCGAGAGCAAGACCAGATTTTGAAAGAGTGCAATTTTCACTGTCATCAAATAGAGCAAACAATGGGAAACACTCAGCAATTAGTCTGGGAAACCAGCACAGGTTCTTACAAACAAGTTGGGAACCCCAAATAACACATACCACAGCATTTTTTACTTTCCCCCAACAGTTTTGAAATCCTAGCACAGTTTAAGAAATAAAGCACCATGAACATGTACCTTCCGTGAGGCAAAGGGAATTGCTTCTTGAAAGAGAAAAGAAGTCTGAAAGCTCCACAGCCACGATTGTCACAGCTGACTACTGGCAAGATGTTCACAAAATGTCTTTCAATTGCAGGCTTCAGCACGGCACAACAACAGCCAATAATCTCCCCAGAAGTCTAGTTTTGCCCAGTAATCCACAAGGTGGGTCAGTTCATGTCTCAAGCCCATAAATGGGCAGATCACTAATTGGCAGGCACTGATTAGCCAAACAATATTCTCACTGAGGTTTCTGCAAGGTATTAGTGATGCATCAAGTCTGCAAAATATATCCTAGGGCAGATTCTTCATTCCAGTGAAAGATGCACATCGGTGGTTTCACCCACGAATAAAACACTATGGTTGTAATCCTACGGGTCACAGGGAGAAGGAAAGTAATGCTGTTGTTTTTTCAAGCACAGTATCTGGCAGCAAACATAGCATCAAAACTTGAATGTGACTTTATATTTATATAGATACATGTATTTTACATATCGTTGATCAACAGAGAAGTATGTTCCAAGAAACAATTTGTTCCAGGTCTGATCTAAAATGACGGCTCGTCATTTCTGGAGGCCCCCCTCCCCAACACACACGCTCGGCTTCCGCAATCTGTACATCAAGCAATGCTGCAGATCTTTATTTCGACGGGCGAGGAGACGAAGTAAAAAAAGTGCAGTTCTTCAATTAAAGTGCATGGATGAGGTAAACTAATTTCAAGAGTTTTGAGTTTATTCAGTACTGGCTCAGACGGGAACCATCCTGCCGTGCATCTGTTGCATTTGGGTGCGCATCGCCTGGACGCTGCTCAGGATCTTGTTCTGGTGCGCGATGGCCGTGATCCCGATCCTCGCCAGGTCACTGCGGAAAGCAAGAGAAGAAGCGAGGGGCTGAGAACCATGGATCAGATGCTGGTGCAGAGAAAAATATTATGAGTCAACCACAAGCAACATTAGCAAAGCAAGGCAGATGTACAGAAATGTTTAATTAAATAAGTGGAGGCATTTTAAAGTTATCCTCCATCCAAATGAAAGGCATTCCATTCCTTTAATGAGCGTAATGATATGCAGCACAAAGCAAAAGAGGCTGATTAAATCCAGATTTACCAGTTTTTTGTTATATCGCTGAGTACTTACTCCTGGTTCATATGCACCACAGCCTCTAGGGTGGTATAGCCAGCAGCTGTGAAGTTATCCTTGTATCGCTCCATTTTCATGGCTTGGAGCCAGTCACCGACAGAAACAACCGCTGAGAACTCAGGGGAGCTGGGATCCAGCAGGGCTGTGCTAGGTCTGGATGCCAAACAGTGAAAGGACAGAGAAATGGTGTCAGCTGGATCATGAACCACAAACCAAAGTTTGGTCTCTGCAACAATTATCCTCAATGATGAGGGAAAGCAAGGGCGAGACGCTGTGCCCAACGAAACTAGTGGCTCTGCACATCAGCGCAGATCAATGCAAGAAACTGAACAAAATGCAAAGGAATAGGCCAATTTTTGCTAAGAAAGAATCTGACCTTAGGTTTTTATTTTTGGTTTGAGACCTAATTTGAGCCACAATGCTGCTTACAACTTCTACCTCAGATGCAACCAAGTTCACAGAAAATGCTTTTACTTCCACAAACAAAGAAGATGGCAATGCTGGAAGGCGTTCAGTCTGCTGGGTCTGTATCTCACGGGCAGCAATGCCAGACCTTGCCAATCCTGCATGTGTCAGACCTCAGCTCAGCAGCTATAGAAACACTACTGAAGTATGTGCAAAGGAACTGGGAGCTCACACCCTGCCAGACTGGTTTGGAGGGTAAAACTCAGGGCGGGTTCAAATAAATCCTATTTCTAGCCAGGTCTGCTCAGAGCACTCAATCAAACTCAGGACAGCAGGGAGTTAATCCCCTCTTTAATCAATCCATTCCTGACTGTAGTGTGTGCCAGGAGTGGCGGGAATCACGCGAGCTTTGATCTTTCTCTCTTTGCACTGTGGAATGTGCTTCTCATTTTCCCTTGCACAGATTTGCCAATAATTATTTTTACAAAATTTGCTTCTCCTATTAATATTTCATTTATTATTTCATGTATAGCATAAGCCCCTGTTTCATTAAACCACTATAAATTACTACTATCTATCTAATCAAAACAATTATCATTTAGCAATTTATCTGAAAATGCACATCAAAGATTAGGTGTGCAATAGCATGGTTACATCTTGCCTGAGGCACTGAGTACACACTGGTTATACTTGGTACAACCCTTTTACTGCACTATCTAACACAAGACCAATCATGGCAATCTATTTATATATAATTATGCTGCATGTATAAAGTCATATATTAATAATGTTATATGCATACTTGAAATTCATATTCCAAAGATGAGAAATATATTTATAAACAGCCATGAACATGAAATGACCTTGAATAGGGTATTAACTTACATACACACACACAGAATGACCTTGAACTGTCTATTAACTATTGAAAAATCTACATATTTTCAAAGAGCACCTCTAAATTGGAAAGAAAGCAAAATGGAGGAGTTCATACTGTGGTTCTCAAATCAAATTATCACAGCAGATCATACTGTGATTCTCACCATGTAAATTATTTAAGCATCAAAGGAAGGATACATTTTTGCTAGGCTACCATTACAATTGGGGCAATTTGGAAGACGTGGTGATAGGGGTCTCACAAGGTTAATAATCCCTCTTCAGATAACATACATTGTAAGCAAGACTCACAAAGGGACCTACAAGTTTAAAAAAGGAACTAGCTTTTTTTACAGTGTTGTTCTATTGAAGGTTGAGACAGAATCGCTCTTACTCCTTCACTGATTCAAGAAGCTTAATTTTGTATTGTCTAATGGATATTTTTGTACCTTCCCTTCTACTGAAAAATATATTCCCATTATCTTCCTCTTGTTTCTTTTCTTTTATGCTTTTTTTTTCATATTTGCTGTAAGCAAATTTACCTAACAAAGACATTTTAAAAAACCAGACCAAACCTGGCGTAAATTAGTAAAGTTCCTATTACTTCAGCAGTATTTCATCAGCTTAAACAAACTGCTGATCTGTCCCAACAAAGATATTTTGGTTTTACCCTACTACTCTGGGAGTTTCCTTCCTGCTGTGCTTCTTTTGCACGTATCAGGTACACCATGATTAGCAAACAAAACAAATGTAATGTGGGATCGGTGGAGACATGAAACTGGCTTTCCACAAAATTAAATTCAAATTCACATAAAAATTAATCCACACCTTCCCAATGCCCGCAAGGCGTTGGCTGTAATGTTGTAATGCTCATTTGCAAATCCTACACAAATCTAGAGTTTATAAAACTTGATGATGTGCTTTTCCTAAGAAAACCACATAACTCCTGTTAGCTACACTACATTGGGATGACCCTACCCCATTCGAGCCCTTTCACCACGGGGGCAGATGGGAAAGACGCAGCAAACTCTGCCTTCCAACAGAGCTTGAATGCGTCAGAGCTTTTTCAGGACATGCTTAAGGCTGTGCTATAAACTTGCTCAGTGTTGGTGTGATACAGCAACAGCTCTGCTCGTTCCATTTTCCTTCTCGCAGGGCTGGGCGAGCCTGGGGTGCCCCAGGGGTCCAGCAGTGTGCCAGCACGAGCCCTGTGCTCGCTCACACAGTGCAGTGGCCGCTGTGCAGCCTCGCTCTGCAGAGCCACAGCGCACACCTCACACCCAGGACTCACAGCTTTGCCTGTCACCTCCAGTGTGCTCCCTCGTCCATCACCATTACTAAAGCACAGCTGACCTGGAGCTCTCACTGCCTGTCCTCTTCAGGCTGTTGGGGTTGCGGATGAGTTTGTCCAGCATGTTGACGATCTGTCCAAATTTAGGCCTGTCACTGCGCTCCTTCTGCCAGCAGTCCAGCATCAGCTGATGGAGAGCAATGGGGCAGTCCATCGGGGGTGGCAGCCGGTACCCTTCCTCAATGGCTTTAATTACCTATAAATGGCACAATTAGGAAGACATTAGAGAACATCAGACACTGCTCACATCTACCAGCTGAGTATCATTTATCCTAGGGCAATCCGAACTATGGTAACAAATCCACAATTAAGTGAAACAACATGGAAAATTTCACTCAGACTCAGGCGGTTGGTGGTCTCAGAACTGTCATTTCTCCTCAGCAATTCAAAACTAAAAGGGTTCAGCATCCAAAGCAGATATCAGATACAGGAGGGCAATGTGTCACAAAAGAGCACATTGGATATAGGGATGACAGAATAGTGCTGGTTAGAATCAAGCAACTATTGTTGGACAGAGGGTTGGAGAAGCAACAGCTCTACAGGAAATCTTAACTATCTGTCAGTTTTGGGTGCAATATGTTGAAGATTATGTTTTCCCCATAATTTTTAAGGTACAGCATATCACCCCCTCCCCCTTGTCCCCCAGGCTAGTCCATCTCTGAGTAATGCAGGCCTTGCAGAGAACCTGTTCTCTCACCACTATATGCTCTGAGCCAAGAAATGCAGAGATGGGAACCCTTTTGTGCAGCTTTACAGAAGTCCAACATAGTTTAAGCATGTATTTCATATTTAACAGAATTCAGAGAAACTCACAAACTGAAGTCACTTCAAACTCTCCAAAATGGGCTCCAGAGCTCAGTATTCTGATGTCTTCTTAGCTCTCTCAGGAGAACGGGATTCAATTCTGACATGACAGGGACATGACCCAAGAGCCTCCAGATCTGAATTAATCGATATGACACTGCTGGCAGGACTCACCATGAGACCAGAGACCAGGAGTGAACTGAGACTGAGTTGCACTAAATTCCCTCATTTAGTGCTTGTCCAATTAGAGGCTAAAATCCACTGGGAGGACAGCGTGAGGAATATGTTTCTATTATTAGCAGCTATTCAGTGACCACAAACAAAGTGGCTCTCACTACTCCAGAAAGTATGAAGATCCTTTTGATCTCTCTTGATTCAACAGACACTGAGTATACTTTGAAATCCACTTCTGCTTTTTGTGAAGAATACTGATTTTGCCATCATAAAGGAGAAAAAAAAGGCATATCTATGACATGTATATGTGAAGAGTATGCAAGGACCATAATACTGGCTTTCCCTGTCCTGTTCAAGCCAGCTTTTCAACCTGGTCTAGCAGCACATATTAGCAGTGTACACCAGCCTAACATAAACAGCTCTAATAAAAACAGTTCTGTGTTTGTTGCAGTGAGCTCCACTGTGCTGTGCAGACATGCTTGATATAACCGAGACACATCTGGTGTTTTATTTTCTTGCTAAGTCTTGATGACTTCCTGTTAGCAAAGGAAGGCAAGATTGGGTGCCAGAAGAGACATTTCACATCAGAAGGAAATTAAAATTATATCCCCTGTTTAGATTAAATGCCATCCGTATCTAGACACTCTTTGAAAATGTTCAGCTCTACATAAGAAAGCAGATGACTTGTAAAATGACTTAACCACTCCCAGGACCATATATTCAGATTACCATTTTCTTCTTCCTTTATACCCTTGTAAATCCCCTGGGAAAAGAATTGCGGATAATCTAGGCTTCATTTTCACTGGGATTTTTTTATTTTCATTTAATAAAAATTCCATTAGCAAAAGCTCTTATTAGCACTATTATTAAATACTCTTCTGGAATAGCAGCCATTGTGTATGCTCCCTCTTGGAATACATTGAAGTAGTCCAGATGGTACAGTTAAACAGGACATGCATAATTTAAGAATGGTCATTTCCAAAAGCTGCTTTTTAATGTACTCAGGGGGCAGCTATGCCATTGTCACAAGGATGCTCTGAATGGTAATTAGAATCGGATTTCATATATGTTGATTTAGATATCCTATAAGAAATAAAATCACCTGAAAGAGTTACAAGCATAGCGGAGCTTCAAGAATTAACTAGCAATAGGAAGCCCAATTAAATTCAAATGTTTTTTTCTTAAAGACATTTAATAAACTCAAGATTTAATATGAACATTCAAATCTCCCCTCTCCTGACAGTATTACGATCTGACAGTTTAAATATATTAGTTTCCCCTTCCTCCATTTTTCTTTCTTACATTAATTGTTCGGGGTTTTTTAATTAAAAAACCAAAACAAATAAAGCTGATACACAAGTTACAAACCCTAACTTGAAAACTCCCTATTCCCTGACCAGAGATCAGGCTTCAAGTACTCAAGGAATTTTAGTTCCAGAGAAGGTCCCTGAGAAAACAGGGGTTCTACCACCCGTAATATCCTTTTAAAAACCTGGAATAAACATCTTATAACCATATAGCAACTGACACAGAAACACATCAGCAGACATCTAAAGACAAAGGTAAAGGTGAGGTGAGAGGAAAGAGAGAGAGAAGAGGAAGCTCAGGAGGAGACTCACATCTTGATTGGACATATCCCAGTAAGGTCTTTCTCCGTAGGACATCACTTCCCACATGACGATGCCATAGCTCCACACATCACTAGCTGATGTGAATTTACGGTAGGCAATTGCCTCTGGTGCAGTCCACCTGATGGGGATCTTGCCACCCTGTCACAAATAAAAGAAACCACAGAGTCACTGACCCAGTAACGTGCGTGGCTGACACTGTTCTACACATTAAAAATACAAAATGCTTTTTGTACACAACTCCAGAATCCTTCTTAAAAAGGCATCCACTTTCTCTCTTGCTTGCCATAAAACTGTCAGATCCAACCAGGAGGCAATGCTGCCCATCTGTTTTCTTTAGTCACAAGGAGGCGAACCAGTAAATTGTTAAATGAATTTTTATCAGCCCTCCAAGAGATCTCTGCTTCGGGCTATGCTGAAGCCTGAGAACAAGCCAGGGGTTTTACAAAGTATATATTAGAGATTTAGTTGACAAAACAAACAAGTACACGCTCTTAATTACTATTTCCTTGCTTGCCTGTCTGACCTGTTTGGCCTGTTTCAGAAAAATGGGATTATAAACACTTTGCTTTTCAAAAAGGTAAAATAAAGAGAGGAAAAACTGGAAAGATTTATGAATACGGTGGTGTTTCCCATGGGCAATATCCCAATTCCTACCAGAGATGTGAGATGGCAAGCAAGCCTCTGGGCTCTCCCAGACCCTGTGGGAGGAGTTCAACACCAGACCATGGTACAAAGCTGCTTTTGATACCTGTTGGAGAGAGTTGCCTCTTCTTACAATACTTCTTTCTAAATAAATAAAAAAGCTTGGGTATCTGATATGGACCACCGAGGTCCTGCACTGTTTAAAAAGGAACTCACTCCATCCTGTTTATCTGATTTTGCCTTAGCTGAGTGATCCCAGGCCAGAGATTTCTCCTTTTGTTTATGCTAATATGTAAGGTGTTTTTAATTGAGCTTTTGGTTTCCTGCAGTTCCATCTGGGGAATGACTTAAGCTGAACAAAGGTTTTCGGTTTTTTTCATTTGCTTTTATGCTTTTTTGATTAAGTTTGTTTTGGTAGTTTTTTCCCCAACAACCTTTCAGATAGTTTTTATTCATAACTGAGTGCAGCATATGCATACTTAATGGTATATTGTTCTAGTATATCTCTCAAGTGTTTTATATGGACTTGTTCCAAAGCCAAGGGAAATCAAAAGGGGTCCTTCTCCTAGCTTCTTTGGCCTTTGCATCAGGCCCTTTGTAAATCAGGTTGTAGCAATATGTGCCTTGTGAGGCTATAGGATGCTCTCACTTTAATACTACTAACAAGAGCAGAACAGGTTGCTTTAAAAATTGCAGCCTGTTATAAAAGGCTGCTTTAAAAATTGCATTCTACTGCATTGTCTCTGGTTATGCAAAAGCTTTATTCCTCCTTTCAGACATAGATGCATAGACATTATTTATACGTGGTTGTTGTTCTAAAAATTGTCAGTAAGCTCTTTATATTTAGCTGCTTGAGCACAGTGGAGTTAATTCAAATTTTCCTGATCCTTCATTACTGATACCAAATGAAGACAATGACTATAAAGCAAATGTCATTGATTCTCTTTAATTTACTCTTGAGAGCAAACATAATGCTGTATCTCCACTTGTTAAATTTAAAGGGAAGTTTTTTAGTCATTTCTGTCTTGCCCTTGTGTACTTGTCTAAACTCTAATTTCCCCGAATCTAGCTTTCAGATATCTGCTTCTTCCACTTGTCACCCTTATGAGTGAGAAAAAGCAAGGCTGGCCAGCATTTAATACTATATGAGTCTCTCCTTCCCTATAATGAACTGTGAATCCATTAAAGGATGAGTGTTGGGATTAAACGGCAAGATCTGAGTGCTGCAAACAAACTCTGCACTGGAGAGAACAGATGGAGAATGGCAGATATTTAAAAATGAAGAAAATAAGCAATTAAAAAAGGAGACCTTATAAACTCTGACTTTTTTTTCTTTGCATGCATGTTGATATCAGAGGTGTTGGTACAAAGACTGGTAATGACTGGGATGTTGTTTAGTGGCCAGAACTACTTGCATTAGCCCTATTCCACATGCAGCATATTAAAATGGATTTAGCAAAATTAGTTAACAGTGGGATGCTGAAATGCAGATAAAATGGGAAAGAAACAAAAAATGGGAATGCAGGCCTCACACTATTCCCAGCACAAATTATTTAGGTCAAATTTATGACTTGCTTCATGATAGGCAAGAGTGGATTTATTTTTTTTTTTTTGGTGACATGTCTTCACTTGCTGTATCAAACCTCATGTAGGACTGGCCACTTGAAAACCATTAGGCACATTTGTAGATATCTGAAGGAACAGAAATCCAAGTTCTAATTTCCAGCATCAGATTCCTGTCATGTGCTCTAGCACGCTGAAGGAACCAGAGGAATACAGGGGTCACAACCTTGGAGAAGAAATACTGATGTGGCCACTGCTGTAGCAATAACACTACATCAATTTATACCAGCTACGGAGTCTGGGCCAATGTTTACTTTTAGGCTGTGCTATAAGTTTTCACTTGTGACTGAGATTATTTTAAAACAAACCACTGTCACCTCCCACACAGTCACAAAATCAACATGTAGGCAAGACAACCCACTGGACATTTTCTCTCCCTCCTTACCCGTGTGGTATAAGCTGCTTCAGGGTCATCTTCCAGGACCCGGGACATGCCAAAATCAGACACTTTGCAGACCAAGTTGCTGTTGACCAGGATGTTGCGAGCAGCGAGATCCCGATGCACATAACTCATGTCAGAGAGATACTTCATTCCTGAGCCAATGCCACGAAGCATCCCCACCAACTGGATGACTGTAAATCTGCCATCGTTCTTCTGCATATGGGGAAAGGAAGAAAATCACAGAGCATTAAGCTAAAAGTTGCATTATTGCCATTGCTGAAACTGGTAAAGAGCATAGCTCTGGATTCCCATCTTCTCTCAATAAAATGCAATGTTATTTCCTCACTCTCCTGACAAGTGTCTATAATTCACTAGTAAAGCAAAAACCCAGAGCTTCTGTCACAGCTTCCAGTGATGCAGTATCCAGTTTGCAATGAATCTGGTTTTAATGAGTCTACAGCACTGCGATGCTTTCAAAAATGGAGCAAATCAGAAGCGGCCCCATTAAATATGCTGCTATTTTAAAAACTACATTTATACTATATTCTCCCCCTTTATATTTATTCTGGTTTTCGATAGAAGCAACACCAGAAAACAGAATTTCCCAAGTACAGACACAATTTTTTTAAAACTGCTGAATTTTCAGTATCTTTCTGGGGGAGGGAAAAAAAAAAAAAAAAAGAAAACCAGAAAATGTTTCGCAGCATAAAATCTCCTTAGCTTTTGAAGAAATCACTTACCCTGAGGAAGGCATCCAAGGAGCCATTCTCCATATACTCAGTTATGATCATTACCGGTTTACCTAAAGTTAGTAGAAAGAAAAACACAATTCCTTGATGAACACCGATGTTAATGGGATAAAAATGGGTTGCACATGATTTTACTGCCAAGACACCTGGCTTACACAATCTAATTTAATTTGAAAAGCACCAAGCTTATGCCTCAGCTGTGGGGAGCAAGAGAAGAAATATTATAGGACAGAAACATTTAAAAGGCCCATCTGGAAGGTTAACCCTTTGACTGACTCATTGACAAGGTCTTTAACTAAAGTGGCTCCTGTTCTCTAAGGAATATATGAATTGACAATTGAGAGCTAAAAACCAAAGATCTGTTCAAACCTGACAAAAATCTTTAGCGTAATTAAATTGCTTGTGCACTAGAAAAATGAAATTTGTGAATGCTTTGGTCTCTCTGCCTCTTCTGAAAGATCAATGCTTTAAATGAGTTAGAAGCTGTCATGAGCTAGAAGGTACTCCAAGACGACTGGATTCAAGAATGAAAAATACAGGCTGTTCCTCTCAACTTTCTCTGTCCCCAATTTGTATTCCGTGTCTCTTGTTATTTATAAATGAGCCAAAGCCATTTGCCTCCTGAAGTCAACCACAGGCTAAATGATTCAATGCACTGTGTCACATGTGGGGCACAGTGCTAGGCAGCACTCAGCTCCCCGTGCTGCAACAGGAGCCAGGCTGGGCAACCTGAGGAGAAATGTCATGTCACTGCCACAGGGATGCTTTCTAGGCACTCTCCTGCCCCAAACAGCAGCAAATACATAAATAATGTTTAATGTTGTCTTTAAGTTTTATAAAGGTCATACAATGCTGAAACCGAAAACACTTAGGTACATCCAAGTGGTACTAGTTATTCCTTGGAGTTAAATCATGCTGAATATCTGGAATACAGATACTTGTGGAAATAGGTCCAATAACATCTCAAAAGTGAGCAATGAGACAAGTACAGAGGTGACTTATGTTGAACAGCAGAAGTCTGGTCCCAAGATGAGCACTGTTAAGCTCATCTGAAGTCAGGGGAGTGCCTGACAATCAGCGCTGTCTGACATGGCATCCCTTCCTCCCACTTATGCTTTACCTACAGGTATTATAGAGTTTCTTCCTAAATAAAAGATGGTGTCCCAGAGAACCTCAGCTTTTACTTCCTGGAGCAGCTCTGAATAAGGAAACATTGGGGAAAGAAGGCTGCAATGGCCATGTCACCTAGACTGTAGGTAGCTCCACTCTGTCTTGGCATGAGAGGTATCAGAATAACTCAATTCTTCTTTGCTTCTGTCACAAGCAAGTATTTGCTCCCAAAAAGCCATCTCTCAAAATTACCCTACCATGAAATGTTGCAGTATTTAAAGTTCCCCTAATAATTTCTACCTCAGTGTATCTTTCACCAAGATGTTTTTCTCTTCATTTGTCAGGGATTTCCGTTTTTGAAGTAACCTTTTTTTAATTAGAAAATAATATGCTACAAGGACTGTCTGTACTGAAAATTTTACATTTCACTTAGGCCAAGATCTATGTGCAATGCATCATTTATTTTACTCATCAGTACTTATTTCACCTTTTTAGTCCCAACCTATCCTTTGCAGGCCTTTTACTATTCCTGCTTTTACTTCCCTTCCTGCTGATATCCAAACTCTTACTGCTTTGGTCCCATGCAAGCTGTCAATGAAATGTCAGCCTGGCTATGGAACCCTTTCTGATTTGCATGAACGCTGCAGAGAAGCAATGGTATTGCACAAAGCAAACTGCTCCAGATGAAGGGCTTAGTGACCTTGGTTGAGTACATTCTTAAGTAAAAGGATGTGATAAAACAACATTCCCCCTCTAATTCACCTTTGCAAGCATTCTTTGGTAGAAAGAGGAAGACCTCCAAGCAAATCTGCATATGGCAGTGTTTCATTTATCCTTTGCAACTGTGACACCAACCCTTCCACTGAACAAATACAGCTAAATGAGTTTTAATTAACCTTCCTCAATCAAAAGATACTATGTCAATGCAGAAGGGAAGAAAGGGAGATTCTTTCAGTGCATTAACATGTAATTTCATTACTCAGGCACTTCTTTAGCAGTGGAAGGGGATAGAGAGCAGAGGGAGAAGTTACCATCAGTGAGTCAATTATTAAAGTACTTGACTAGCAGCCAATAATTTATTCATGGGTTTTTGCTGCCTCTCTCAACCCCCATCCATACCACTATTTATCTCACATTTTAATTTTCAGTTTATTAAATGCATTCATTTATCACAGCATTCAGAAAACCTATGGAGAAATTGAGATAAATGTCTCCTTAAGTAGCCCTGTTTACCCGAGAGCCCAGCTCTGAGGTAACGGAGCCGGCTCGCCGCGGGAGCATCGCTCACCATGAGCCAGGGAATGGAGCGCTCCTGGGTCAGGCCACCACCTCCTCAGTGAAAATTCCAAATCATTTTAATTCACTGACAACTGCATTATGCAAATGCACACGGTCATTTACAACTGCTAGAGCTGTAGCAGCTCAGGGGGTTCCAGCCTTGGTCGAGTTTCAACATAAAGATTCCTCCGTTGCCTTTTTTTTTTACAGGGGTGCTAAGAAAAATCACTGTCTGTAGCAAACACCGTGGTCCGATCACAACCTCCCTCCCCTTTCTTACATCAACAGCACAGAGAGAGACTCAGCCCTTCCACATTTAAATAGAGTACTATCTTAATGTTAGGTTTGAGGGAGGATCTCAGCAAAGGATGGTCAAAATTAGTCCAAACTGCTATTTGCCTTGAAAAGCAAACTGGCACACACTGTATGAGCCATTTTCAACAACTGAGAGAAGGCAGAGTAGGAGACAGCAACACAAAGAAGCAAGGTTAAGATTTCCAGAAACACAAATGGCAGAGTAAATATCCAGCTCTCACTGACATTCAAGAGGGACAGGGTTTTGCAGTGGTATTGATGGCTTTGACAACTCTGAGAAAAACTTTGTGCTTCTAGCAATACTTTTTAACTTTTCATCCATCTCTAATTTCAATTCCTCATGCTATTAATAGCCTGCATTCACATTCACCATGTACCACCATCAGATGAAGAAGGTAAGCTTCACAAATTCCACTCTGACAGCAGCTCACAAGATCACTGTCTGCTTCCTTTGTACCCTAAGCATGAGCCCCGACATCCAAAGGGTCTTTTAGGATTAGCAATCAGTGCCAGGCTTTGCCAACATGCTACCTAGGGCAGTCAGAGCAGGGACGATAACTACATCATCACAGTGGCACCTTATCAAGTCAGACCCAAGCATGGCTGTCTCACAGGTGTATTTTCAGTTCTAGCCCAAATAGCACCTAGCCAGTGCTGTCACTCTCTTTGTAAGGCAGAGTTCATGGCACACGGAGTGCTAACAGACTTAAAAAACCCTCAAACCAACCAAACAAAAATATCGGCCAGGTAAATTCTGCAGAGTGAAATCATCACACCTGTATATCAGAGAACACAACTAAGCAGGTTTCACAGTAAAATAGCCTTCTTCATTTCAAAGGCTTGCTCCTTACATCTGTGTTTTGTACCTTAAACATACGACTCTGAGGTTTGTTTTGGTATTTTTCCCCCAACCATTTTGAATTCTTTGCTCACCATCTGCTTTTGCCTATCCTGTAACAATCAGCTCAGTCTAGTAAAGATGTAAAAGATGCCTGCTTGGCATAGCAAGAAGGGGGGGGCAAAAAAGCCAACCCCTGCAGTATTAATTCCCCCTACAAAATCTTGTACAAGCTGCCTACAGATAGAGTATCAGTTGAAACCGTAAACCCATTTATAGCTGACAACAAGATTAATGACTTGTCCTGCACTGATTTCCTCCTATTAGCTATCAGTGGATCTGTTCCATCTGTCATTTTATGGGAAAGAGGGTAAAAAAAAAAAAAAAAGCCAGCACACACAACACAGACTTAATTTCTCAGTGACTTCCAAATCGGACTTGTGATGAAAATTACCTACTTACATTTAGTAACTACACCTTCCAAGTGGATGATATTGGGGTGGTCAAATTGTCCCATGATACTGGCCTCACTGAGGAAGTCTCTCCTTTGTTTATCAGTGTAACCAGCTTTTAGAGTCTTGATAGCAACACAGATCTCTCTTTTTCCTGGTACTTTGAGGCGTCCACTACACACTTCACCAAACTCCCCTTAAGGAAAGAGGCACAAGAAAACATAATCATGAACAAGAAGCATGCACTTGTGTTGTCAAACTGTTATGTCAGTGCATTTGGGGGAACTCTCATACAAAAATTACAGGATCACATTTCCTAAAAGCAAATTTAAAAGTATATTTACAGAAAAAAATTGCAAAAGTGCTGGCACTTACCCACACCAATAACTTTTTCAATCTTTATGCATGAGGCATCGATTTCTTTGGCAAATTCCCTCACAGCTTGGTTTGGATCCTCATATGTAAAAGGATCCACATATGTTCTAACACCTGCAAGGCAGAAATGTTTTATTTGAAGTCACTGATCTACATGCTGCTGAACACAGAACATATGAGTCTGAAGCCTTAATGATATACAACAGCAAAGAGAGTGTACAATAAAAATGTACTGTAAGCCAGGAATGACTGATGAAGGCAGGAAGGACTTAATGTATTTTCCCCCCAGTGCAATATTTTAAAATGTAAACATTTAATAGTTCCCAATATTGATGTAAGGAATCAGGCTTTTGCCAATTAATGAGCTTCACAAATCACTGCCATCACTAACAGGCCAATCACCTGTCTATGGATTTGTGAGACTAAAACACATCCCATTTTTCCTATGGAAACCAGGAAATTCTGAGCTCAGGTCCTGGGCTTGGTACCTGGATGACTGAGATGGAAGTAACAATAGGATTGATTCGGTGCTGGGAAAAAGGCAGCAAAGTTCACACTCTCTTTCCTGCAGTATTGCCTCTGGCCCATTCTAAAACTTTTTTAGCAGAGTATTGCGGGGAGAAATCCTGCCTAAATATCAGTGTCCAAGAACAGGTATCTGTCAGTGCCAAGGAACAACAAAAAAATTTGATAAACCTTTCTCCTGTCTGCACCCTTAAAACATTTTAGCCAGATACTTCTATTTTCCCCACTATTAAAGTAGTTTGGAAGCAGGATGTTCACAAGAGATGAAACAAGAAACATATTCATCTCAAGAGCAATGTGATCCCTTATTTCCCGACCATCAGAATGTGGGATGTGTTTTAAGATTCAAATCAAAAACCCCAAGCACCATGGCCTTTTACCTTGGTTCAAATGTTTCTCCTCATCTGCCTCTTGCTTAGCCTTGCTGTACTTACTGCGCCTGTCAGAACAAAGCAGAGCATTAGAGTTCAAAATAAGTATCTCACCCTGAGACAAGCTTAGTTGTCCTGACTTGCTGAGACTTGAGCTGCTGGCACCTGCCACAGCCCGTGACACAACACACGCCAGCAGTGCAGGAGGGTCCTCTCCTCACACTTCTCTAAGTGCTACAGGCACCAACAGAGCATCAAGGGAAGCACAAACCTACTTGCATCTCCACATTTAAAGAAAGAAAAGAATATGAGCGTTTGGCTGCTTGTTCTTCAAATGTGCATTTGCAACTGAGGAGCCAAATTTGCTTTTTAGCCCTGCCACATCAGGATTTAAATGCTACAACAGAGGTGCTTGACTGATTTTCAAACGTAATTAGGCAAATGCCAATATCAATATACTTATTTAACTGCAAACTTAAACTGTAAACAAGTCTCCACACAGAAATTGGATCTCAGCAAAAAAAAATCCCCACCAACCCTGACCATCAACAATGCAGATCCTAAGGATTTTTTTTTCATTCTTTTAATCACTGTATAATTAAAGAGGCTGAAGAGCTCCTGATGGCAGAGCTCCTCTACCAACCCTCTGAGTCAGAGACAATAATGTAGTACAGTATGTTAATTCTATGGATTACTACTTCTACACTTACACCCATGATATTGTATCTAGTTATGAATTTAATTAGTTCAGCTTTAAACTTCAATGAATAAGTAGCATTAAGAAAAGTTAATACAAGAGGTTGGTCCATTAGGGAGGATATTGAGGAGTCAGCTCTGCCATATGTGCAGGGATTTGAAGTTCCCCTGCATCTAATGGTATGTAGATGTCAAGATCTGCTTTGGGCTTTTACCCATCCATCAGTGAATGTTCAGAATCAAGCATAACAACAGACACTGCTGTAGAGAAGGGCTTACTCTCAGTTTGCCTGTTCCTATGGAAATCCAAGTCTTCCAGTGTATCAGACCCAGGTCAGCTAACTGGTAAGAGTCTGGGGTGGAGAGAAGAGGGAAGGCAGAAGCAGAAACCAAGCCTGAATAAAAGGATGCAACACTGGTACTGGCTGCAACGTGCAGCTGCTGCCTGGAGTGGGGCAGGAGATGACTAGGCATGCCAGGGCTACAGGGGTGAGACAGGCTGAAAACAGTGAATAAGGGGAGGAGGAAAATGGAAGTAGGTGAGACAAAGACCTATGGGGAGATGTGAGTTTAAAGGGGTCAAAAAACTTGCAGATAACTGGAAGAAAACACGTGACTGAGAGCCCTGCTTGCAGTTAATCTTCATGAGTCTCACCATACCCCTCCCATCAGCAAAACCCTTCTGCCCTTTAGCAAAAAGTATCCCACTTCCATCTCTGCACCTGCCCTGCGGGGAATGGCAGCTTCCCATCACTGTCAGCTGGGAGGCCACCTCCCAGCCTTTGGCTTTGCAGTCAGTGCTGGGTGTTAAACACACTATGCCAATAATAAAAAAAATAAATTAACCATGAAACGGAAAGAAAAAAAAAATCCTATTTGACATGTGAAGACTAGCTGACCTTTGAACCAAGCCTGACAGCTCCCAACATTGACAGGACTTGTGTTCAGACAGAGAAAGCAGGTATACATCCAACCATAAGCCTTTGGGAGCTTCTTTTCTTTATAAAAATCATTGAAACACAAATGGCTCCAAATCACAAGAAGAGCATTATTAAAAACCACACTGGATCTAAACATCATTTAAACCATTTAATTTGCCCCAGAACTTGTGTAACAGAGCTGAGTTAAACAATGGGATGATGTTCTGCTCCCAGCTACTGAACTGAGTAAGACTGAGGAGGTGGCACAAATCTCACTCAGTACCACATGGGATCAGGTCAGTTAAGGGGACTGCAGAGATGGTTTCAGGTATTACACAACTTCTCTCAGAGGAAAGAAAAAAAGGGGGGAAAAAAGAATTCTGCTTTTCAATTAGGACCTTTGAAATTCATTTTATTAATGTTCAGGCACAGGTGGGAAATACGAAATGCAAACAGGCTTTGCATGAAAGCATTTTAAGTATGAAAAAAATTCTCTTTATCTTATTTTTAAAAAGTACGAGCACCCTAACAACAGATTAAAAAATAACCTTCCCCCACTAAAACCCAAAGACATGAAAAAAGCGAGGGGAAACAAAGGGATTACTGTTCAAGCAATATAATTGTAGCTTATTAAGTTTAAATAATACCTTCCAAACTAACTACCTACTTCCACTTCTCCCTGTGTCACCTGTTGACCTCTCCTGCCTGGCTTTGGGCAGGACACTGCTGTGTGCCATTGTCCCCGAGAGCAGCCCAGGAGTCCTGCACCACGGGGCACAGGGGCTGGGGCTGCCTCTGGGGCAGCTCACCTGAGTGGCAGAAGGGAGCCTTTGTCACAGATTTGAAGCCAGTAATTACAGGGATTTTGGCAGCGGTGATTAAATAGCCGGCATTCAGGAAAAGAACACAGAAGCTTTCAGAAACTGCAGGGGTCAGAGGCACAGGCAGAGCTACAGGTGGGGGCCGCTGATGAAGAGGAGGTAACAACGCAGGGTATTAACAGGCACTGAGGTGAAACAGCAGGGCCCTGGCGCCACACTGCTGCTCCCACCTCCTCCTCCACACACAAAAGAGGGGCTGGGGGTGCTCAGGCACCAGGTTGGCAGAGCACCTGCTCCAACACCACCAGCAAAAGGTGGGCAAATGCGTTCACCTGTTGGTGGGGCAGAGATAAATCAATTTATCAGCTGGAAGACTTTCTGACAGAAACTTCCAGATGCCCAGAGGACCATCCTACTCCACTCAAGTCCTTTTACAAAGTGTCTCTGTTTTATACTTTGTCGAATCCTTTACAACTCTATTTGAGACACCATAATTTCCCTCAGCATTCCTGCAGAGCAGGGTTTAGGAACACCCACGCTACCTCCTACACACTGCTCTGTGGATGTGCCCATCTAAACCTCGGTAACTTCAAACCAACATTAGGCAGATTAGTTCTCATATTAACACAAATGCAGTGGTCGCAGGACAGAACCAAACAGCTTGAGCTGCCTGAAGGCAAAGTCCTTTGACAAATTCTGCTGTAAAGATGAATTTTGGGATTTGAACAATGTCCTGAAAAAACGTGATACCAAATTACTAGTAATAGCCCAGTGTTCAAAAGTGAGCATCTACAGCATATGCCCAGTTCCCACATTTGGCTCGTGGATGCACAGAGGCCATGTCTGCAGGCCAAAGCACGGGTTTGATTGTACAAATATGACTTTTAGGTCATGGCTAGATTACAAAACCTCCTCATGGGGACTCTGTGAAACAGAAAAGCTTGTTCTCATCTGAAGTAATTTGGGAACAAAGTATAATTACTTTGCTATTAACTTCTGCTGGTGCAGGAACATCATGAAATATCCCCAAAGCCCATACCTCTAAATGACATTGGTATAGTGGTTAAAATCATTAGAGTAACAGTGAATATTAAAGTAGATTCTGTTTATTGAGAGCTACTTCCAGAGACTGGAGAGCTGTGTATTGAGGAGGGCTATTAATTAGCAAGGCACCATGCATTAGTATGCACAGAGCAGTTTCACTGTCCCTGTATTTCATTCATCTTGCTATGTATGTCTTTCCCCTTCCATGGCCTCTCTGAGAGCTACCAGTGCGGAGCCACAGGACACCTCAGAGCCCGTGGCCACCAGGGTACTTTTATCTCCATTCCCACCAGTGCCTGGACCAGCCTTTTGTCCCTACTGCCCAGATGCTCTTTGTGGTGCCTTTGTCTGGGCCACACACGCGTGGGCAGAGATAACCGAGCAGACATTCAGAGCGGTGAGGGGACCTGTCTGAGATCAGCAGGTCTGTCAGTACCTGGCTCCAGGCAGCCTTTCCTCTGACAGCTTTATGGCCGATACTAACGAGAATCAATATGAGGGCAAGGGGTTGACAGTTCATTTTCTGAAGAGTGATCCATTGAGGGCCGATCACCAAGCAGTGTTTATCAGCCTTGGGAAGAGACATTTTTTTATAGGGGGAGGAGGGGGAGGGATCATCTCAAAGCTCGACAGGCTCAATTCTCCAAGGTGGCGACTCATAATTAGAAATCCAATGTATCCTGCTATCAATCCTGCCTTAAATAATAAAATGATCAATAAAAGTAGAGAGGAGATTAAGTCATCAAGCTCAGTGATGCTATTTGCTGTTTCAACGGCTTTTAATAAACCTGTCTCTCTGCATCACATTTTCATATGTTCTGCTCTTCTTTCTTCTTGCCAGCATGGAGGCTTTGAGTTGAACACCCACAGAAAGCTACCACAATGCATGTCTACTTTACAGATATTACAGTCATAGTCACTTAACTCCTCTCTAGGACGATTTAAAAAGAGCAAATCAAAAGGAATTTGTGCACATTAACAGCTGATGTCATTAAACTGACCAACAGAGACTGAAAAAACGTGCATTCCTCAGATCCTGGGCTTCAGATGTAGTAATGATACAACCAGTTTTATCCCAAAATTACACTGAAGCAAGATCATGCTGATCTTTTTAAATGAGACTGAATACAAAGATGAAGACAGAAACACACTGTGTTTCTGCTACACTGTCCTCCCACTCACAGGATTGTTCCTGACGCCTGGGTTGAATTTGGGAGAATGAACAAGTACTTGGTAGAAGATTATAGTGCTGCTTTGATGAAATAACCATCGATCCAGTCTGCTGTGTTACTGCATATGATGCTGAATGACTGTGCCTTCCATTTCACAGTCATATCCCCTCAGACAGGAAGGACTAACCCAAAAGACTAATGCAAACTCATACAGACTAACACAAAATCACAAGCATAGCAGTCTGATGGCTTAGTTCACAGCAGTGCCGTTGTTTACTCTCAATCAGGAGTCAGTCCAAGGAAATCTACTGTACCCATACCCATTAAACTTAACTTCAAATTACAGTAACCACAAATCTCTAGCTGGCTTGCTTCTCAATGCCAGTTATTGGAATCAGCTTTGCATTTGAAGGGTAAATAGAGCTGGAACTATTGCCATTACATCACATGCTGCTTGGTACTAATGTTGAGAAGATCAAAGCTACAAGGGAGAAGGCTTGTAATGCAAATGTACTATTTATGATGCTAATCAAAGAATTTAGCTTTGTTTGGAGGAGACAAAAAGTTCCCTGATGAAAGAAAAAGAGGGAGAGAGAAGCTTAAGTTCTTACCTCCTGCTGATGACAAAGGCTGCAATGAGAATGACCACAAGAACAACACTGCCAGCCACTGAAACAAGAAGCACTGTGGGATTGGTACCATCGCCAATGATGGGGGAAGGAACTGAAAACAGAAGAGGGACCATTAGTGTCAGACACTCTCAAAAAATCAACCTAGGTAGCACTCAGTGAGCTTTCTGGCTTGTGAAGGCAGTTTAGAGTAGCACTCAAATCTACTTTCAGGCCTTTATTATATAGTAATTTGATACAATTTTCCAACAGGGTGCTAATGAGCTGAAGACATGATATTTAATAATGATTTGGGGAACTTAAGTTCACTGGGAACTCCTTCTCTCCTTCAGTGCTCCTCAGAGGGTATAATGGCTAATTTTTTTTGCCTTTCTAATTGCTTTCCACACTTCTTTCCACCTCCTTTTTCCCCTCAGTGGGGCCAGATGATCAGTCCCCAGGCTGACACAAAGACAGTAAGTTATTTTAAAATGTCTACCCTCTTCTTGCTGGATTGATTACTTTCAGTTGTTAACATCCTGAAGGATGTTGCCACTAACTGGCATGACCTTAACTTGATTTAAGCAGACCTGTATGTCCAAAATAAAATAGGCTTGGTCACACTGTCTTCCTGCCACAGAAAAGCAAACATTCTGGGAGCTAAATTTGCACATTTCCTTGAGCAAAGTGAAAAGCTCTGCTAACAACATAATTCAAACATTCTTGTCTCTATATGACTGCCTAAGGAAAAGTGCAAACACGTGAGCTGATGTAGGATACCTAAATAATCTATGACAATAGCTTGCAAAGGGGAGTAACAGGGTTCTATTCTCCTTGAAATAAGATATTCCAGAAACATGCAAAAATCTACATTTACAGAAACAAAAATCTCTCAAGCATCAACGGCTTCCAAGTGTTCATAGGGTGCATGTTCCCTTAAGCTACACTGAAGTATTGTCATTGCTAGAATCTAGAATACAGCATATCCAAAGAGATGTCTCGGGTCAGATTCATGGCATCACAAACAGCCACGTGGCCACAGAAGAACATTTGCTCAGAACAGACACACTACAGTCCAACCATCCAACAGGAAACTCCCAACACACAGCTCAGTTACATCTGCACTCTTTGCTCAAGGAAAAGCAGAGGAATTCAGTGGGCCTGTCGTTACCTGTGTTAGTTGTGAACTCAAAGGGTCCACTGAAGTCTCCGTACCCTGCTGCTGTCCTGGCCCGCACGTGAAACACGTATGAAGTCAGGGGGTTCAGGCCCTTGATGTCCGTGTTCCTTGAGGCCGTCTTCACAATGCGGTAGCTGCGCTCATTTTGGTCCTGCCAACGAGAGAACACAGTGGTGATCCAGTAAAAACATCTCACTGCGCCATGAACCATGGAACCCCACTTCCTTGCCAAAGCTGTCATGATGAAAAAATATGAGTTAACAATGATGGAATTCTCAAAATACGTCCTGAAGGCTCCTGCTGTTGGCCTTGCTCAATACCCCTAGCACTGCGTGCTGCGTGGAGCTCTGAGCAAGCCAAAAAAGGATGATGAGGCGGTAGGTATGATGCTCATATATCACTGATTACTTAAGAAATCATACAATGAAAACCTTTGGAAAACAGCCAAGAATTCAAATAGAATCCTCTTGATGAACAAGCACATTTTACTCACACATGCTGGCACTTTGTTTTTCTTCCTACCAGCCAAAAGCCACATAAAAAAATTGATTAAAATATTTTAAGACAGAAAAGACTTAGAAAATGTCTTCCAGAAAGTCCAGTCTTAAAAATTGTTCTATTTTTGCCTGGGAAATCCATCAGAAAATGTAATAATCTAGCTTGCCTGCAAATCAGATGCCTTTTTCTGTGTGTTTTAGGAAAGCAAATGATTATAAAAAAAATTTTGAAGCATGCATGTGCACATGACAGACAGTGCACACAAGCAAAAGCAGGTAATTGTTCATTTTTGCAGAGAACCTTCAAAGAAAATAGCTCTTTTCATAATTCCATACTTGAGAAGTTATTTGGAGGAATAACATCTCCCTCTAACTTGAAAAGTATGAAGAATGTAATTTTCTTTCCTTGTTCTCTATTAAAAGCCAGCCAGTCCACACTATCACTCTAAGCAGAAGCTATCGGCAAACAGATCTTATCATTATGACTCTGTTATATACTTTATTATTATACTTCTGTCTTTGAAGTAAAGCTAATGTCTCACTTCTGCCCGACATTATTGATTCTCATTATAAATATGATTGCTACAAAAGCTCAGTTCCTAGGTAGGAAAAAAATAACCAAATAAACTCACACCATACAGCTCGAACAGCCTATGAGTTTTATTCTTTCAAGCAAGCATTCCAGTGTATGAAATCCTTAATTGGATTTTATTAAACTGAATCTATTTGGTTTCAAATGACGGAATCCTATTTGGAAATAAAATGCAATGGAATGAAGTATAAAGCTCCTTGCTTCTCCATTTTTAAACAGTACCTTTTCATAGTATTTGACTTCATACTCCAGGATGACTCCATTTGGCCTGTCAGGTTCCAGCCAAGCCAAGGCAACACTGTGCCTTGTTATCTCTTTAGCCTGGATCAATGCAATTGGGGATGGAGCTGCCAGAAGGAAAAAAAAATATATATAAGCAATAATTTAGTTTTTGTGAGGAACATGTATTTTTAATTGTAGCTTTCACAACATGAGCACTTTCAGAAAACGTGTTTTTCTTGCAGGGCACAGGGAGGAGACATTAGAGGTATTAAATATTTTTCCTGTTTTCTCTAACAAAATTACATTTAATCCTCTCTAATAAAGATTGGGTTTGGATTCTGGACAATACTAGATAGATGGGTTTTCAAGTAACAACCCAGTTGTCTAAACACTGCAATGTTCATGATTCCCAAGTACAAACCTCCATAAGAGATAAAGGTTCTAAAAGAATCTGACTTACTTTTGTTGTTTGTCAGGCACAGCGCACAGACTTGTACTTTTGTTTTGGTATACAGTGATTCTCCTCTTCCATCTCCCAGAATTAACTGATGTTATTTCATTAGCTATTTACTTTGCAGGAACTATGAAATTCCTGAGGTTCCAATCTGGTTTTCTCTAAAGCTGAGAAAATATTGCCACTGAATTAAGTAAGACCAGAATAAAGCTGAATACGTATGAATTTGGACCCTTCCATTAAACCCAGGAAACTTGTATTTCAAGAGTCTGAGCCAATTTGTGCCTCCTAACTTGCCTTGCTTACGTCACAGTCTGTGAGCAGTCCTGGAGAACGGGAAGCTCAGCACCCAAGGGCCAGATTCTGGCTTTGATAGCTCCTTCCCAGCCAAAAGATACCAGAGATTGGGCCATTGTGTACCAAACTGGCATCATTTGACCCCGTCCCAGATGGCGCTGTATTGATGCAATGAATAGAAAAAGCAGGATTGTACTGCCAAGGGTAAGGGCTGCAGGATTTTTGGAAAAACTCTACCTAGCAACAAGCTAAACTCCAAAATCCTTGAAACTGTATCTGTGTCAGTAATAAGGGCTGCAATGATGAAGATAATGGAAAACATGTCTTTGTGCATCCTGCACTGTCTATAGAGCCCCTGCTAATGCTGAAGTTCAGGTTTCTGACTGGCTGGAGGACAATGCCTTCTCCTTTGCCTGTGATAGCAGCAGATTCATGGCTGCGCTGGGGAACAGGTTTTCTGAAGATTTATGAACCCGGCTGCCCCTTTCTTGCTGTTGTGTTGCTGTGTGGTCACGTCTCTAGCCAGCTGTTATCAAGCTCTTTTGATGCTGACAATAGCTGGTATAAATGGCGGAGTCTCCAGGGATAAAAAGGGACATTCATGAAATTTTTAATCTTATCTAACAAAGCTGTCCTGTATAACCAGAGATTAGAGGTCTTCCTAAATTGAATATATTTCTTCTTTTGTCCCCTGATGCTGTAGCTGCTCTTTTTTTCCTCCTTTCCCTTTCTGTTTGTTTCTTTTTCTACCCTTAACTTTGGGATGACGATCCATGAAAATGTTGGAGAGTAAAAAGTATCCTTGAAACAGGTATCCTTGAAAACTATCAAGAAAGACAAATAAATAAAACACTCACTATAAATGAAAGGAAAATTGAACGTTGAAAGCCTCAAGCCTACTTGACCATGTCAGACAGTTCTGATGGAAGTGAAAATAACCAGTAGACGCTGCACAGTCACAAAAGGGTGTCTCCTCTTGATGTGAAACCATCAGGGAGCTGCTTCCCGATTTACTATTTGACAGTTTGGCATCTCTGTTAGAAATGCCTCCAGAACCTTTATCTCTTTTTCTTTGTCTGTCTCTCACATGCAAAGGCAAATACTGAATGACAGAGGAGACTATAAACACAGCCAACAGGGAGGATCCAGGTGTGCTCCATCAAATTAGATATGTGGCATGACTGAGAACCTGCTTAATAACCTCACAGTTCCTCAACAGAGAATCAGACTTTTTTTCTTCCCCTCTGCAGTAAGAATACCGCTCAGCTAATAAATTAGAAATCAGATTTGTTACCCTAAAACATACACGTGCCCATTACTGATAAACCAGAGAAATCTGCTTAGTTAATCGGTGCCTCATGCAGGGCAGACAGGCAATTCTTTTTACCAAGAATCTGTCACTTACACTGGTCTGACCTCAAGAATTGTAGAGAGAAAGTTCACTTTCTTTCCTTTATCCTCTTTTTAACCTCCTTGGTTTCCCATTTCATTTCTGCAGGCATCTATATTGGAATTTAGTGAGTCCTTCAATACTGGGCTGGTAAGTGCTGTATGAAAACACATTTCTTTCCTACTGTAGCAGAGGAATTTATATTAACTAATCCTGCTTGTGAAAGATGCTTAGCTTTATATACTGTAACAAGTGCTTTCTCATGTCTCTCACAAATGGACAGCTGATCTTACGCACTACACCATACTGGAATGAGCAACACACTCCTGACCTCCAGAAAACAAAGAAGACTTGTACATCAATTCCTTTGTTATTCCTTATAATTTTAATAATGGCCTTATTTTTTACTTCCTGTCCTTTATGTGCAAATTCATCCTCCTCAACTTTTACTCTCTTTTTTTGTCCTGGATTCTGCAGATGAGTAATTTGTTTCTGAGTGTGTTTTGACTGTACATCCTGTCTCTCCATATGCTATACAGAAATCCTAGGAATGCCGAAGTCCAGCTATAAGATGAAGTACCTGAATTGCAAGATGCTGTCCAGGAGCTGTCTGACATCTCTGCAGCACAGACCTACAATGGTCTATGCAACAGGATGGTGACCTGCAGCAACTGGGTCCAGAACCCACAGGGAGCACTACAGTTACCCCACTGCATGGATAAAATCCTAAGTTACCAATTCCCTATTATTTCTGCAAATAGCCCTACAAATCAGGTTTATTTGCTTCCTTGTTTTTCAGGATCCTGCGCAGTTGAAAGACTGGACTCCTGGAAGAACAGCTAGTCAGGGTCTCCTTGCACATATATTATCAAAGGGCACAAGAGTCTGGTCAGTAGAGTCCAGGACAAAGACAACATTGCCACTGCCAGCTCATCATGGCACTCCAGGGAGCAGTCACAGCCTTCTGGGTGAGTTTCTGCAAAATATCTACATTCTTTGCTTTTCTCCCTTTTGCCTTTAAATTGCCTCTGATGTGAAGATAAATATGTAAGGTTGTAAAACGATGCTTTGATCATGAGCAGAATAAAAGACACAATCTTCTCTTATATGTGCATGGACATTATCAGGGGTTCATTAGATACACACACTCCTACATAAAACACATTGAGGACAGCTTGACCAAAAAGAATAATGTACATAATTAAGATAGTCACAATAAGATCCCATAATACTTATGGAAGGGAGTAGGATATCACTTTTTCTTTCACTTTTTGCACTTTCATCCATCCTACTCCCTGATATTTGGAAAGGAACACTAAGCAATAACTTGTTTCTCAATCACCACTGCTTACAACAGCGAGCTTTCTGCCACACGTGCACAAACTGCACATACCAAGAACCAATTCTACCAGAACAGCCCATTTAACACAATGATGAGGTATTTTGATGCCTAAGAAGGGGTCCCTCCTTGAACAAAAGCACCAAGTGTAACTTTCCCGAGTTCAAAGCTCAGCAGTTCCTCTCCCTTAAGAACCCCACTCCCTACTGATGTGAATGTTGCAATTTTCTTTCATCTACTTCCTCAATAACCTGCCATTAAACACCTACTAGTAGTTTTATTACCTCGGTTCTGAGCTTGTGGCCTACAGAGAGAGAAAGAGCACAGATGTACTACAAAAACTTCACCCAAATGCCATAAAGCCATATCCCAAGGCTAGTGAGTGCTGAATTGTAACAGTTTTGAGGCACTTTAAAGGATGGCAGAGGTAGAGTGTCAGTTTTTCATTACTGGTTCAAATTGGGAGGGAAGGAAAAAACAGGAAATAAATAGATGCAATAAAGTCTCTGGCATGTAGGCATCCATGAGTGAAAACAGTCCTTTATAAAACTACAACACATGAGTACTCAGATATCAAAGATACACAATGCCCAGTGTTTTATTGAAGATGCCTTCTTACCCACAGCAGGGTTTACTTTCCACTCCCCATGATTTGAATTTAAATGGATCATGTTTACTCAAGGGGTCTTTCACTGACTGAAAAATATACCCACAGTTTGTACATTATCTCAGCTAAATTCAAATAACATATTTAAATTTAATTACTTGAAGCTTAGGGGTTTTCATGCTTTTCTTTATTCCCTCAATTGCACACAACACTTATTTGTTCTTATCAATGGCTATGTGCTTTGTCAAGCATCAAAATTAAATGCTTGAAAGCACTAATGATGTTACTGTGATTAAGGGTTTTTACCTTCCAGGGTAGATACTAAAAGCCTGCTCCATTATTAATTACTTAAAAAAAAAAAAAAAAGAAAAAAGAAAACAAGATTTCAGAGAATCTAACACTGAAGAAAAGTCCTCTTAGAAATCAAAACAAGACAATAAAAAATCTTCCATTAAAAGATTTTCTCTTGATAAGGACACAACATATATAAGGGAACCTGGCACATTTCAGGTTTTCTATTTGACTATTTACCTTGTAACATTGTGGGGGTTTACATGTGATTTTTTTGAATTATATTAGCAAATAATCTCACAGCAGGAAAAGCACATGCAACACAGAAAATCAAATATCGTTTAAATCATTTCTAAAGGCAACATTCTTTAGGCCACATTCTGATAATTTTATTCATGTAAGAGAGCAACCTAATCTACGAGCTGTCCCACTGAGCTGAAATGAAGGGAAGGGAGAAGTATCCAGCCCTGTTTAGTTACATGTACCAGAATAAATTAAAAAGAAGGTAGCTCCCTTTCACAGAATCACAGAATTTTTAGGGTTGGAAGGCACCCCTAGAGATCCTCTAGTCCAATTCCCCTGCCAAGGCAGGGTCACCTGGAGCAGGTGACACAGGAACACATCCAGGTAGGTTTGGAATGTCTCCGGAGAGGGAGACTCCACGACCTCCCTGGGCAGCCTGTTCCAGTGATCTGCCACCCTCAGTGTAAAGAAGTTCTTCCTCATGTTGAGGTGAAATTTCTTGTGTTTTAGTTTATGGCCAGTGCTCCTCATCCTGTCACTGGGCACCACTGAAAAGAGTCTGGCACCATCCTCTTGACACCCCTGTGAGGTATTTCTATGTATTGATAAGATCCCCTCTTGGTCGTCTCTTCTCGAGACTAAACAGGCTGTCCTCATAAGAGAGATGCCCCAGACCCCTTATCATCTTTGTAGCCTCCAGTGGACCATCTCCAGTAGCTCCTTATCTTTCCTGTACTGAGGAGCCCAGAACTGGCCACAGCACTCCAGATGTGGCCTCATTAGGGCCGAGCAGAGGGGCAGGATCGCCTCCCTCAAACTGCTGGCCACACTCTTCCTGATGCACCCCAGGATACCATTGGCCCTCCTGGCAGCAAGGGCACACTGCCAGCTCATAGTCAACTCATCATCCACCAAGATTCCCAGGTCCTTCTCTGCAGAGAAGGATTTCCTAAAGTTCTGCTTCCTGTTGTCCCTTGGGCCTTTTATCCACTCCTCTCTCCTGTCCAGTCGGAAGTGCTCCAGTTTCTGAGGAACACCAACCCTCTGCTCCAAGTATTCCTTGCAAATGGCTTTCCAAACAAAGGAGAATGCACTTTAGCAAGACCACATTTCCAAACATATGCAAAGCATACGCATAAGCCATGCACGTACATCAGGATAAGCAAATGAAAGCCTTCTGCACATGTGAACCGATGTGCACACACAGATTAGATGTCTGCATGTCTGAAGAACAGAGCCAGAGTTTGGCATTCCTGCTCCTCACTGCCAGTACGACAGCTACGCCTTTCTCTGAGGGACCTGCCAGAGTCTGCGGGCTGGATGTGCACTTGAAAAATTAACCACACGCATATTTAGGTTTTTTTCATTATTCCCTCTGTATAAGCGGAGCAAACATTTGTACTAGCGATGACTGGGCCAGGTTAGGACTTGGACAAGGATCTAGAGGCCTGATTGCTCAACCAAGCCACTGGAAGCCTCCCAAGACATTCCCGAGTCCTCTGTCTTCCCACCGTCTGCCTCTCCCTCCCCCAGGAATGATGACTGGCGATGAACACCTCCCAGCTTGGAAACTGAGACACGCCAAGATTCAGGCCAGCACTTTCAAGCTTTAGCATTCTAAAGCAAAGACTTTAAATCTACGCCACTGGAGTAAAGCGCCCAAGGTTATCCACCCACACGTGAAAATCCTGCTGAGAAGCAGCCTGACAGCTGAGCTTGGCCTCTTTCTCTCAATCCCTTCAACCAGCCGTAAGGCTGCTGAACTAAACTTTCCCTCCTTGTTACTAGAAATTACGCTGCTCAGGAAAAGCACCAGCTTGGCCACAGGATACTCTCAGAGGAAACATTCATCCAAAATGACAGGCACAAGGGATCTTCCCTTTCTTTCTAGGCTCTGCAGCCCAGTCACAGAGAAAGACCTCTGAGAAAAACAAGCAACAAGCTCTCAAACCTAGGGACCAGCTCACATCAGTTATGTTTGTAATGATGTGTTCATAAAGAAAGGGGCTAGAAAATGAGATTTTGAAGACTGTTAACACAGTATTATTATCTTTAAAATGTTTCCTCTGTTTTAAAGTTTTCATTTCTTGCCTCTCCCAAAAGAACCTGTGCTGCAAATCTTGCCAAACCACAAAAGCTGGCTCTGACTTGCATCAAATCAAAAGCTTGAAGGAAAACCCAGGCTCTTAGCAGCAACAAATAGTAGTAGCTGAGGATTATTAAAGTGATGTGTTTTTACCACCCCAATCCAGCTTCATTTCTTGGCGACATGCAGTGGCTGCTGAGACTCTACAAAGAGCCTGTGTATTTTCTGGGCTGCACATCCAGTTCTGTGTCAGTTTTAGCACAGACTCCTTCAGCACAGCAGAGCTGCTCTAATTGAGATCAAAACTATTATAGGAACTGAGATGCGACCACAGTTCCCTGTGGTTTACATCAGAAACTAAAGGATGGTGAAGAAGATTTTGCATGCCCAGGAGATTGCTTGTTCTGTCTATTAAAGAGGGCTAGCTCTTGACAGCAATACATTATTTTCAGGTACTGGCCCTCCAATTTTGAAGACCAAAGATTGATGTTAGCTCATGCAGTGCAGGTCTGGAATAACTCCAAAGATCTAAATCTGCAACCTACAATCCCAAAGATCGCCTTAAACCAAAAGATTATAGAATCTACATAGCATTTAGCAAGAGATCTGTATTACAACTCAAGCATGGGGTCTGTTTAGTCTAAAAACTGCTTGTTTTCTTTCTGCTAGCTTGCTAAGAAATCCTGTTGGCATGTTCTGACAAGGATAACTTAATAGTTGCCAACAGAAACATGGCAGAATACAGTGTATTTCCTGTATGTATGAATGCCAGTTTAAAACAAACAGGAAAACAAGCCTTTCAGTTGGAAGGCAATTTATAAGAATCCGTCTGAACATTACAACCAATTAAAAAAAATGCAGCACTGAAACGTTTCTAAATGCTTAAACTAGAATGATTAATGCAGAAGGGTGAATATACTCAGTGCTGTGAGTTACTCTAGAAACTCTAGAGCTATAAGTAATTTGTTGAGATGGGGAATTAGTCAGCAGCTGTCTGACCTGAGCAGGTTTGGAGCCGCTGGTCACAAAGCAGGTCATGTTGCAGTTACTCTTCACTCGAGTTGAGGTTGGAATCTGACCCAATATAAACAACAATAAATTTTGTAGCCTAAAGAAGCCAACACTGATGCTCCACTGCATTATATTGGACTGAGAGAAGTAGAAAAAATGGGCCAGGCAGTCCAGACAAAGATAAACTACCATGAGCTGGAGCAGTCATGCTTAGAGAGGTAAGATCCCAGGACACAAAATGGATAGAACACTCATGGGAAGCACGTGCTGTGATCATTCCCTTACTTCCCAGATGCTGGTCCAGCAAGCACAGACCACCAAAACCACTGACGCTGTGACACAACATACAGCATTGTGGGGAGCCAAAACGAGGAATTAGAGACCATAACCTCTAGTTATTAGAGCAGATAATAACGTTGGAAACGGGGCATTCCCCAACAGCTCAAAATAAGTAGTCTGGAGCAATATGACCCACTTAGCACCATCCCCTCAGGGCAACTCTACCTCACCCACACACCCTGCTGTTCCTCCCAGGAAGCCGGAGGTAGCCACCAGAGCTAATTCCTCCCCAGAAACAGCCTGTCCTTTACCCTTGCATTGTTGCACAGGAGGAGGATCCACTGACCTGCCTTTTCTAAACAAACTCCACTACCCCTCCAGCCCCTTCCACCAGGAAATCAAAGCTACCCATAAAGACACATCTGATGCCTGCAAATGAGACCCTTGTCCCATTCTCTAAGCCCTTCCCTCAAGTGAAACAACCATCCAGCTACTCCTTCTTCCATTTTGCCCTCCTTCTGCCCACAGTCAGAGTAGTTAAGACATGTCTGCATACACATCATTAGTCAACAGACAAGAGGGCTAGAGCTGTTTTTAAACTGTACAGGACCAACAAGGTAACTTACTGTATCTGGTTCCCTGGTCCTTTCTTATACTTACCTCCAAGTTACCTGAGCAAGAGGTTCCTCCAGCAATTACGGGATAAAGCTTAACCCACTATGAGACAAATGCATAATCTGGCATCCAAGGCAACAACACATCTAATGCTGTTCTCCTTGGCTCTTACACAGCTACTTTTTATCTACTTCAAATGTGTGTGTCTAGATGATGATATATATGTGCTAAATAACATCTTTGTCATCTACTTTCAGCATTAAAAACATTAGATTTTGTAAAAAGAGCTGCTTAAAAGCCTTTTTGAAACCCAGACAAATAAAAGCCTCTGCCCTATTTGCCACTTAGATGCTTTGGAAGTACTGAAGTATCTTCTAAAATAAATAAATAAATAAATAAAAAGTATGACTCATTTTACTAAAGCCGCCTTCGTTATTTTAATAAATAGATTTGGCCACATTGTCTCATCCTGGCTTCTGAAGTGCTCCTGTAATAGCAGAGACTTAGACTTTCCCATTTGGGTTTCTAAGATCAATCACCTGCAGTCAGAAATGGCAAGAATATTGGGGGAAGAAAAGATAATGAAATTATAAACATTTTACTTCAGTTGTGATCCACAGCTCCAACAGCAACTGCAGGCTGGGTCTCAAACATGACCCCCTGAGCCTGAAGCACTCAACAGAATCAAACCCCAGGACTCATTTGACAATAAAAATCCCAATTCCCATCTTAACACTTGAGAGTATAAATTGTTTCATAGTCACCAAAGTTAAGGAACTTCAGCTGTATTTACTTTAGGCTCCATCACACAGAAGAGGCTGGTGCAGAAGGTTTGCATTTATGTATTTACATTTCAGCTGAAATAAACCTATAAATTTTAATTATGGTTGAAATTCAGAGAGTTCAGCTGGAACTCCGGTAAAGTACCTTCTGTACAAAGGTTAGATGGATTTGACATGATACCATCTCTGCCTCTAGGCTGTTGAGAAACTCTTGAGACTGAATAAAGGATTGGGTTTTCTGGGCTCACATCAGGAGCACTTTGTGAAGGACACTGGTCTGACAGCACGTGGAGATCCTCATTCTTCCAGGATGCTGCAAGACACCCTGCCATACTCCCCATCAAAGTTCCTCTTCTCCAGGGCGAAAAAATACTCTGTGCTTTTGGAAAGTTCCACAGTGAATCAGACTGCAGCACACCTAACTCACACACTTGGAGCTCTCCTACCACGTCCTTTCACTGGAACTGAATTAAACTCCCTTTCCTTCACCTGCAATGGGCAGATTTCTTCAGGAAATTAAAAATCATTAATAGACCCGATGAGAGAGAGAAAACTCCGCACACAGTGTTGCTGCAAAAAGCAACATTACCTGATGTTTGCTGTTCATTAAAAAAAAAAAAAAAGTGATGAGGTACAAACTGGGGAAGAGTCTTGAGCTTCCTGAAACACATAAACCTTAAAATTAAAATCTTACTTCATGATGTCAGTAACCAATTACATCATAGGTGGCACATAATTAAACTTATAAAAGGGTTTCATTATTTTGGTTTTATGTTGCATACTGAAAACCAGTGTATTATTCATTTTAAAATTGTGTCAATTAGAAAAACCCCAAATGGAATCAGCAATTAAATATTAAAGGTGGCTGCCTCAGTGGAAAACACTCGGAAAGATAATTGGTAAAATTTCCTGTGCAATGCAAGTGCCATTACAAAATTGGAATCCTAAAAATAAATAAATAAATAAATAAATATTTTAAGAAAAATCAACCTTCTGAGGTTATGAGGACTTAGAGCTGTACAAAGAAACCAGCCATGTTTATGTCCTGCAGGAGTACTGAGTCTGGGTAAATAAAAGTCCATGAAAACAACAATCCCAAATTCGCTCAGCAATTGCACAGACTGCTGAGTCTGTATTCCAAGTCTAGACCTTCATTTCTAGCCCCAGATTCAAGCACATAGGATGGCACTGAGAGCCCATACCAGCTCCTGAGGAGATGATCTCTGCAGCAGGTCTCTTCTCCCCACCAAGGCCAGGACTCCTAAGGGTACTGGCAGGGTGGAACTGAGACCTGCACAGGATGGGGACTGCAAGGAAAAACATTATATTCCTTCAAAACCTGCAATTTAAAAACCATTTATGCTTCCAGCAGCACACAAAGCATTTTTCAGTGTTATGTCTCTCCTCTCTGTAAGGTTCACAGTATTAGTTTCAGTGCAGTTTTGTCATCAAAGTCCAATAATTTTATTATCTTCTCATTTGATCCAGATGGAGCTGGTACCTTCCATTTAAGGATCACTCAGATCAAAAATAAGCTAAGGAACTCCTGGTGTTACAGAGCCCTTCAAACCTGTGATGCTTGTAGCTTGTCAGTGTAACAAACAGAAATAGAAATATTCTCTGGTTAAAGTAAAATGCCACATGTGCAGGCAGTGCTAAGAAGTCTCCCTCTGAGTTCATCCTCTTCAGGTCAGTTTTTCCCAGTACTTTCATAATTGCAGTTAAAATCCTCAGCACAAGCAGTAGTGAAAACGAGTGGCTGAGAGGCTCTTGGAAAGGCACTGCTGGGTCTGCACATCATGTCTGAGGAACTATGGAGAGCCCACAAATCTCTGCAGCTCCTCCTGGACTCCCCTTGGCCACCCTGTCCCAGAGTGCCCAGGGAGCTTGAAAAGCACAGGATTTAACACTCAGCCACTTACATATTCCAGTCACTTTCTGTCTTATTTATGTGCATGCACAGTATCCTGATAAACTATAAGGGAGGCTGCAGCTACTCCATCTGCATTCCCTTTTATGCTGGAAAGATAAATTGGGGCTGATTCAGAGGACAGATTTAAAGAACGCAGTATGTTACTGAGACAAGCGCAATCTTCCCAGGGTGCCACTGTAGTGGGTTGTCTTGAGATCATGCCTTTATTTGTTTGCTAAAATAAATGGACACCACACAAACCCCAATTCATGTATGAGACACCTCAGCCAGCCCACTGTACCCTCCTATTTTGCTTATCCCAAACTGTCTTGTTCTATTATGTCTTGATGGGACCACTTAATGGCACACAGAATACTAAAAATAATAAAAAGCTAATTAAAAATTTCAATGCTTTCCTTTTAGTCCTTGGTAATCTAAGAAACTGAAAGACATTTATATCCAGAGCACATTACAGTTTAAGGGGTTTTCTGTCTGTAATAATCCATGGATACTTTCAATGGATTTTAATACAGACAAAACTAAAGATATTTTATGGAGTAGTAGAAGAATTTAATAAAAAAATCAGAATCAGTCAATTGTCTTTTTAAGACTAAGTGATAGAATTCAACAGTAGGGATAAAAGTCCTAATAAATTCCACAGGAACAGTTCAGAAGGCTGAGACAAAAGTTATCATTTCCTCTTAAATTAACAGTAGGACTTTTCCCTAAGGGATGATTTGAAATACAACTGACCAAAGAAATAAAATACAAATGCTTGAGCTTCCTATATTTCTCTTGACTGTATTTAAAAATATAAATGCAAACCCATGATCAACTTTTGTTATTACCAGCTTACAAACCGCAATTTTCAGAGACCCTGAATCCATCCTGGGAGTGCACTCAGAGTTCCAGGGCTCTGGTTCTTGAATTTAGTAATGAAGGCAGATTACCTTAATCTAAGGAGATGCCATGAAATCCTTCAAGTAGATGCAGAGAGAGGCTACGCATTTGCCTGCTTTGTTTGGCAGGGAAAGCCCACTGGAGCCCTGCCACGATAATAAAGCGCTCCCTGCACACCAGTTCACACGTGGGGCTAAATCTGAAGTGACATTTCTCAATGAAAAGCAGCACTATTCACTCGTGTGCTCAGCATTTTGATGTCCACCAAAATGTGGCAAACATGATTATAGAGATCCAGCAGGCATGCCACAGCTCTATTTAGTCCTCATGGTTCAACACAATGCTATGCAACATATAAATAAAATATAACTGGCTGCCTTGGGATGGCATTCTGGGAGTATGATTTCATGCATATGGATGGACTTGACACACATTTTGCAAGGACAGAATATCTGAACCAGAGGGGGCTGGCTTTGCCCACCCTTTAGGGTCAGTTCAGCATCCTGCCCTCCAAACTATGAGCCAGTGCAGAAACTTTGGGCTTCGGGGACTAGCAATGTTTATTTGTGCTACTCTGCATGGCATTTTAATTAGTAACTGTGCGGATTTAAAAACTTTGAATGGACACATAGGGGCAGTTGTGCAGCCCAGCTTTTGTGTTTCCACTCTCTCAAAAAAATCCTGTTTGAGGACATCAGCAGGGGGTTAATGGAAGCTTTGATAAAGTTCTCCGAAGCCTTTTATTGTTGCTGAACTACAGACCAGACTCTCCTGTCTCTCTGGCTGCTTTCCAATTGATGTAGTCAGCTGCAAAAACAACTAGAGAATTTAGAAGCCCATCTAAACACTTGGTAGCCACAAACATTCTTGGGCAAAATCTCCTTCCACACGAAAATATTTCTGTGCCAGTTGTTTAAGGGAAGAGCTCAGATCAGTTATCAAGCTCCATGAATGGGAAATGTCAGTGTGCTGCCAGAGAAAGGGAACACACAGTTAAATAGTCCAGAGCAAATAAAAGCTGCAGGACCACATCTTCGTCTCTGTCAGTTTGGTAACTATTCATCTGTACCAACATCACTGAGACCAGAATTTGACACCTCCTTGAAGTAAATTTATATCATTTAAGTACGATCAATTCTACACAGTCTTGAAATTAAATGTCTTTTTCTCCAGGAGGATGTGTAACTAACCTCCATTTTCCATACCAAACCATGAGATCTTTCAAAAAATGTGACCAAACTTTTATTTAAATGCTGCAATTACTTCTTGGCTGTATCTGACATGCAACTTGTCTAAGCTGTTCGTTGAACCCTGAAGCTGGTTATTTACTAAGGAGCTTTAGAAAGAACTTTTTTTTTTTTTTAATTCCGACCAAGACTTGCATCCCCCACCTTGAATACAAATTCATGGAAATGGGTGGTGCAGACAGCTTTGCCAGAAAGCAGGCAGTTGTTATTTTAATTATTATTTCTTTGTGGAAAGCTGCAGCTACCTTAAAATAATAATTTAATCCTTCTCAACAATAGTTTTCCCGGTTTTGTTTTTAAGCATACGGGAGCACGTATGCTTATAACTACACAATTATTACAGACCATCAGTTAAAGCCTCTGCAAGAACACAGAGTTGTTAAGAAGAAACTCCCACTTGCATCTGCCAGCTTGGAGAAGCTCCTTACTCAGACATACATAACTTACACACATACTTAAACATGCAGCAGAAGAAATCTGGAGTAGTCAACACATGACATCTTTGAGGCTCGGAGAAATCTCATGCTCAATGCTGAAATTTGCCCATCCACTGTTCACTTCCATGCTATTCCCAAATTTCTAGTGCAAGGATCACTTAACTTCTTTCTGGATCTCCCACTGCACTAATATTCGAAAGATTGTGGTTTCCCAAAATACATCATTTGGTTTGCTTGAGAAGTTCTCACTTTACTCCTTTTGATGTAAATCTTCAGACAGCAAAAGCCAAAACACAGCTCCCTTGGAAACACAAGGGAAATGGAAAATTCAAGGAAAAGAAAGGCAGGTTGCTGTCCTGCACAGCCTGCCAGGTCACCTCCCTGATTATAGCAGATGAAACCCTACAACAGCTGATAAGTTGTCCCAGCCCTCCAGCCTGAAAATGTGTATACAAGGGGGGGATCGCTGCTCATGTCTAGCAGATAAACATGAAGCCTTAGAAACACCACTGGTTTAGATTCAAAATGAGAAAGTTGCAGACAAGTAGCTGGGAATTCTGCAAGATGCTGCAACAAATCACTCGGAGTGTTACGCTCACGGATCACCCCTTTTTTCAAGTCCCTGCTTACTAGTCCTGAATTCACGCTTGACACAGCTCCATTTGAAGAATAAGGAGACTGCTGATCCATCATCCTTACTACAAACACCTCAAAGCAAAAGAAGAACACCCCTTTGCAACTCTCCTTTTCCATTACCCTGACATTCTACAGAAAAAAGAATGCAGCACCTCGTAGTATCACACACACTTCCCATGCTCTGGACAGCTGGCATGTATCCAGATGTTTGCCAAGAGATTATTTTAAATCAGGCTTGTGGGGACTGGGTGGCCAGGGTGCCGTGACTGTTTACACATACCCAGCTACGTGCATGAGTTCCCTCACGGGTCTGTGTGCCTGTAAAAGGACTCTTGAACAGGCTATTTGTATCCTTTGGCTGCAGGGAACAAGTAACTGGAAAGGGTGGGACTCTGCTGGTAGCAAGTACTTTGAAAAAAAGTAAAAATAAAAACCTGAATTGAATCCTGGATGCCTGGGAAGGCTCCAGCCAGGTCCAGCTGTGCCCAGCATCTGGAGTGCCACTCACTCCTCTGCTTGGGCAGAGATATGAACTCACCCACCTGCTCAGCTCCCAGGCTGGGCCATCCAGCTTGCTGCAAACCTCCACACTTTTCAAAGGGGTCAAACACTCCCGACTGACAGCCTGTCCCAGCATTTTAATCCTTCCCTCCACAAAGCCCTAAACCTCACCCTGTCCCCCCCCACATCACCCAAGGGAGGCAGGAGGGAGCTGGACTGGAAAGCCCACCAGCCGTGGAAGGGGAGCTGACTCTCACAAGCCTCCCAACAGCCTCACCAGGCACCAGGGAAGGGTGATGTCAGAGCAGAAAATGACTTATTTTGCCAGCTTACAGTATTTTACAGGGTCTGTGAAACCATGACACAAGTGTATGATGAATTCTGTCTTCACATTCACAGAGCTCCTTTCCCAGCTATTTGGAGATGAAGTCTTCACTGGGGTTACACAGCCCTTCAAAATTATGTTTCAACACAACAGTAAACAGCTCTTCACCGGGACTGCATTAAAAAAAAGGCATTTTTTTTGCAAGAGCTGAGCTGAGCATAAAACTAGCAGTCTGAATGACTACAGACCTTGATGTTTTTAAAATTAAAATTAACTTCTTTCACCACCTCCCTATGGGTAAGATTCTTATTATGCACATAAATATCACCACACAAAAATCAAAACCTGTTATGTTCACTCTCAGCAAACAGAAATGATTTGCTATTATTTATAGTGAAACCAGGACTATACTCAAAGAACACGAGGGAGTTTAGAGAATCAGATGGATTGTTCAATCTTCATAGTAACTGTTAATTTTATTTTACAGTAGTAGTTTAAGTGTGTTCATGCAGTCACATAAAGAAAGTTCTGTGACTGAAATCTACTTAACAGTGTCTTTTGATGTTTCACTACAGAGCAATTCTGTATAGATAAGTTATAAACATCCAGGAAAAAAAGTGCATTAAAATACTGAAATCTTTAGGTTTTCTGGTCTTGGCATGTGTTGCTTTTGATCTGCCTGAGCAACTATTATTTTGTCGATACGAGGAGTGCACACTGACCAAGGGCAATGTATGTCCATGAATTTTTACTGACTGCAAATGTAGCTCAGCACAGGCTAAACCACACTGGCAGAATCTAAGACCTTATATGCATTTTCTGTGCTGTTCTGTACAACATGTGAGGAATGCTAATCAGTATTTGAAAGGAAACGTGGGCTTTCAAAGAAGACCCACCGAAATGCAAAATGGGAATATATATTCCCCTAGCAAAAAGTCCAGTAGAACTTATGAGTCATCTAGAAGCAAATAACTCCCACTTCTCCTCCCCCCCCCCAATTGCTAACTTGAAACACAATCATCCTCAAAGGATCAGGATCTTTCAAGGTTGTTTTTTTTTCTTCCTTTTAGTAACAGAATTAAGAACATAAACAACAAACAAATCTAAAGGCTAAATAAAACTGAGTAACAGTTGACATTTCCCATCCCTGCAGTGAATGTCAGTATTTTGGGTTCACTACAACTGCAGCCTGTCCCAGAAGAATACTCAATTCACACAGATCTCATTGGCCGTGCTTAAGTCCTGGTGGCACCATGACCCATTTTAGTTCCTGCCTGGAAATGGATCCTGAACCACCGCAGGGCTCTGAGTGACGGTGAGGGACCAGGGGAGCACACAGAGGAGGGGGAAGGACTGCAGCACCGCCAGCCACACTGCTCTGCCTCCGAGATGAAGCGGCTCTGAGACAGGTGAACAGACAGCTAGACAGGCAAGGTGTGGGGGAGCGCAGAGACAAAGGGGTTGGGGAGAGGAACAAGAACAGAAGGAGGGAAAAATGGGACAGCCTGAGATATTCATAAGAAAGAACAGTTCTTGATCCTGAGCACAGGCAGCTTGAAAACATCCAGGATGATACAACGGGAGAAAGACGAAGTTTATTTATTTATATTGCATTTTCATCCTAATTGGCATATCCTGCATCCATCTAGCTGTGTCGGTCCACTTAAGGAAACACTGAGCCCAAGGTAACCTAACAAGGTAACAAATCACCAGGCAGTCTGTTTATTCTGAAATAGCAGCTGCTTTAAACTCCAACAAGCAAAGGAGCAAGAAGGACACCCATCCTTCATAAAACGCAAACAAAACGAAGGGAGCAAAGCAAGCAGCATAATGAGTTTGGATTTTAAATCTCATTTAAGCTTGTGTAGGCTCCCCACGCTGCTGCCCTGCCTTATGAATACCTTTAGCATCCGTGAAAAAACCTTGTCCCGGCGGCGCTGCCCCCTTGGACAAGCACAAGAGAGACTGAGCAGTGAACCTGGCTCTCAGCTGCAGACCTAAACAGCTAGCTGTAATCTTTAATAACAATATAAACTGTTCAGTGCCTCTTCAAAAAAAAAAACAAACCAAAACCAAAAACCCACAAAAGCTTCCTGCATGCTGTGAACAAGATCTCTTTATTGAGAGCTTTACTTTTAATTTTGAACAGCTTCACAGCATTATCCTTAGCAGGGAAAAAAAAAAAAAAGAGCCTGGAGATTTTTGAGCTATTCTGACAACTGCATGGTAAGAGTTCCTCATTGAAATTAGCTTCTCCTAGCAGCATCACAGGAGAATTGCTGGTCTGCATCTCCTCCACAAGTCATTTTACATTTTTTAAAGATGGACAAAGTGCTTATTTCATTTCATTTCATCGAAAACTGAAAGCCACAAAAGCCACCACCACTGATGGAGACCCACAATATCAGCACTTCCAGTACTCAGTGTGCTAGGGGATGCTGGCTCCAAGTTTCAGCAGTTCAGTGTTCCATCCTTGCTTTTTCAATTTGTTTTTAATCTTATATGGGAAAAGAGTAACAGTTCCTATCTCAAAAAAATTTTAAAAAATTATTATATTGAACATGCAGAACAGCGAGTTGAATTCATGATTCAAAATACTTAAAATGTCACAACATTGAAGTATTTCACTAGGAGATAGAAATTTGTACATGGTTCAAAGCCTGAAATTTAGCTTTCTTTTTTTTAAGCAAGCTATAAAAACCAGGACCTTTTCAAAGGAACCAGAAAAAATACTTTTTCAAATGCTTTTCGATCCTACTTTGAATGGTGAATCTTATTTTCATTTAAACACTTTTCTACAGTATTGGAAACTGAAGAGTTTCTAAACAAAGAGGGGAAAGTAAACTGCCTCATTTCATTATCTCTAGGAGTAAAATGATAAAAGCAAACAAAAAACCACCTGTGCCTTTCGACTGCACCTTTTACATCACTGTGACACATTTCGTCAATTTTGTGCTGAATATACCAGTAATTGATTTGTCATTGTTCTTTGCCTGTCTCCAAATGCACACCTTCTGCAGGGGCTGACACCAACACATGCAAACACACAGATACCCAGATTCCTGATTCTGACATCAAAAGCTGCTTCTAAAATTTCTGCATATTTTCTTCAGGTTGTATGGTTGCATATTTAGAAGGTCAATTTGTTAAGAGGAAGGATTCCCTGGCCTCCTGCATTCCTACTGAATTTAACTCAAAGATGCACCTCTTGCAAGAAATTCTAGCAAATTCCCCAGAATACAACCCAGAAACACTGCTCACATGTAAAGAATTCCAAAAAACATATTGACAACGGTTTTTTCCGATCAAATATTGGAAAGTACAAGCAGAGAGAGTAAAATAATTTACAACTTTTCAGTGTTGGTAGTTTCATTTTTATTAGCAAAAGAGGGAAGAACTGTTTTTAAGGGAGGAGCTTGGCTGTAATCTGAATTTAGAAATTGCCTCAAAGAAACCAAGGCATTACATTAGTGTAAGAAAGGTGCAAGATCAAAACCAAGTCTGTGGCAGTGCTCTATCATGATGTGATTTCTTTATAATGAAATATAGTGAAAGAAAATTAGTGGCACAAGGATTTTAATGCACCCCAGACACACATTTACAATGATTAAGCAGATCAGTACTTGTAAAACCCAAGAGTCTAACTTTACAAACCTTTACTCAAGCAAGCAGCTTCACCAAAATCAATGGGATTATTTGCATATGTAAGGATTATTTATCTCAGCTGAGATCTGTAGGTTTAGGCCACACATTTCTATTTAGATCTTCTATGCAGAAGAAACCACAAAGTTGTATGAAAAATGGGAGAACACTGGCACCTTGGCATTAATTTTCATTTATAACAGTACAATTTTCCCTGGCCCTCTGACGCATTTGATAGACTGGGCATGTTTTGAAATTGGAAATGCTGGCAAAAATACAAATTTCCTGATGTGAAGAATGCTACTCATGGATAATAAACAAAATCAATTCTTATTTGCATATTCAATCAGATTTGGGTTTGCATATAAAAGCATAAGATGGTAGAATTTTCACACGGTAGATGGATCCTGCTCACTTATCCATGCATATATGCATCCACTAATCCTTACACATGCCAAAATCAGTCAGAAATACTCTCTATGCTAGGCATTCATAGCACAAAAACACTGTCCCTGCTGCTGTTCTCAATCTCCTCTTTTCGTATAGCATATGACAGCACTCTCCCACGGCTTTCTCCTAAGACTCCCTAATAGCCCCTGTTCTCTATTAGTCTTCTTTTCACTAGGCAAAGCGATAGTTTGAATTTTTGAATCATAATTTAAAAGGGATGCTGTCAACCGTATGTGAAGAACAAAAAACGCTGGACCAGATTTTCAAAGGAGCTTCAGCTTGGACCTGACAATTTTGCTTGTAACTGTCACTGCAAAACTGAATGTATCTCTCACTGGTAATACTGACACGTTCTGGACTACAGCTAAGATCTGCAGATTTAGACCGTGCACACCTATTTTTCACACACATCTACTAGGAAATAGAATTAAAAACATTTATGTAGTCCAGTACTATCAAAATATGCAATATTAACATTGTCCCATACACCAGAAGTCTAACAGTAAATTACAACCCTGTAAGCTACGCTCCAAGGTGCAACATCTGTGGGACCTGAAGGCAATCAGTGCTGTGAGCCATCAGATAACAGGTTTGACAGTCTTGTAGCCAGTCTGACAGTCTGGATCCCTAATTTGCATATAGAAGACTGTCATATTCAAACATATATAATTTTGTGCATCACATTAAAAATTCAACTGGAACCCTGCGTGAGAAACCCTAGCTTGCTGCAAACTAAGAAATGTTTTCACATAATTAAAGACAAAGATCAAACAAATTAGCATCAAAACTAAACGGCAATCTGCTGCAGCAGCCTTTGCCCTTACTAGGTCAAGTAAAAGGGACCAAAAAATCAGAACTGCCTAGGGTATCTGAAATAATCTGGTATACACAGAAATAGTATTTCACTCTCCCAGATGAATGAAGCGCAAAAATCAGACAGCATGAAGATGAAAGCTCATATAGGATTTCTACAGCAATGCCAGCTCTGATCAATTGAAACATTGTCAGCAGCAGGTTAAGGAGGTATTTACTTAACAAGGGGACAGAATCTAATTGACTTTGCAGGAGAAGAGAGTGAGCAGGCAGGCAAGCGAGCCACACTCATTCCACTCTTTGAATCTTACACAGTCCTTTTTGAAAGGGGGTAGGAGCACAATCCTGTGCTCCCAGAGTGTGTATTTTGCCCTCTGTAAACATCAAGGACACATTTGTGTCCCTGTGCCAGGTCTCTCCTACAAAGGGGCCAAGTTGCTGGAGGGCCAGGAGAGGGGACAGGGCAGCTGTGCTATTGTGCTTCTGCAGATGCCTCAGCACAGCCTGCTCCCAGACACAGCACCCAAACTGCCCTCTCTCTAGTTCTGAAGAATTTAAACTATCCATATAAATAACCAGAAAATAAGGGTTTGACCCAGTTACACATCTTAGAGCTCCTCGCATTCATTTGCTAATGCTAAATGTAATGGAAATCACAGCTTTCCTAAAAAACAGGCAGCAGAGAGAGAGGAAGAGAATTACTGTTTACGTTCCTACCTGCTTGGTTAGTTGTCACAGTGACTGACACAGCTTGGTCCTGGCTGGGGTTTTGCTTAGACACTCCATTCACTGCCCAGACTTCAAAGGTGTAGTTAGTGTGTGCCAGGAGGTCAGTGATGGAGACTTTGGTGGTTTTCAGGCCGTTCTGCTGGGGGCTGAAGTGCACTCCACTGCCGCAGGACCGGCAGCGGCCGAGGTCGCCGGCACCGCACCTCTTGCATACCACGTTGTAGGAGATGTCTTCCCGGCCACCTTTGTTCTGGGGGGGGCTCCACTCCAAGTTCACTGATGTCTCATTGACATTGGAAATCAGGTTCTGGGGAGCAGATGGAGGGCCTAAAAAGACAAAGTCCACATGTTTTTAGTAACTGGAGAAAGCTTACATAGTAGCATCAGACTTAGGGTCCCAGACCTGTGCAACTCCCATTTAAGTCAAGGACAGCAGAGACCAAACAGAATTTTACTTCTCTATGTTCTTAATAAGACGAAAAATTAACTGGTAAGTCAAACTCTGATCTCTTCATCTGATGAATTAACAGTATTTTCCAGCTCTAAATAAGCCTGAAAGCCCAGTACTGCAATTAAACAAGAGGGCTTTTTTACTTTCACTCTTTATACATGTTATGAAAAATGTTAAGTTCACATATTTTACACTGATTTTTCCATGATCTCCTGAGCAAAGGATCAAATGCATAAACTCCTGCTTCACTTGACATTTTCAAGGTCCTCCAATACCTACAGGCAGACTGTCACTGAAATTGTTATACAAATATCTCATAAGACTTTTTTTCTGAAAAATAGAAGTGCAGTATTTTCCAGACAAGTTGATGTCAAATCACATTCAGTGAACACTGAAGCCCATCAAGCAGGGACCTAGACATGACGGTTTGGGATGCAGAATGGAGATCTGAGAAGAAAGCTGGACACAGAACTAAGGCTTTGAAGGATGAGGAATAAAGGTTACAATAGGGGACTGCTGGAGAATGTGAAAGAATTGGAGAGAAAAATATGGTGAGCAGCTGAACGAAGAGCTGATAAAAGAAACCTGGTCAGGAACAACAGATCAGACAGAAAGCTTGGAAATAAGGCTGAATTTGAGACACAAGGTCAGCTCTTCTACCGCAGGGACAGGAGACTTTAAATAAACACGCTGCCAAAGAGTTCCCAGCTGTTTCCAGCACAGGGATTTGAGGACAGAGCCAAAGGCAGGCTGGGGATGACCTCCCTGGGCAGGAGGGGGCTGATCTGGGTGTGGGGCAGGAGCGGGGCAGAGCCTGCTGGCGGCAGCTCCTCCTGCACCTTCAGCCCCCCTTTTGGGACTGCTGACCAGGGGGCAGAGCCCTGCCTCGCTCTGGACCAATGCACAGGCAGAAATCCTATTTATATGCTTAAATCCCCACAGGCTCCAAACCCATAGGCAAATTGAAAATGCAGAAGAGCTAATCCTATGACTCTTAATCTAATTTCAATACAGTTGAGACACACTTTATGTACCCTTAAATTTAACATGGATGATTCAGAGCAAACCCATGAAAGGAATGGGTATTTTATACATCCCAAAAAGTTTCCCTGGCCACTGAAAGGCAGCCTGCTCTGGGGCAGAGCACAAAGGCACTTCGACTACACATATAACACTTTGAAACAGGTAAGCACTATATCAAAATGAAACAGAATGAGAACAGAGCTTCCAAAATATAACGATCCAAACAGGAATACAGTAAAAATAGCTGTCCTTAGTAACTACTCCTAGTCAGAGTTTTACATACAAATATTATTGGCAGAAAAATACTGGAAATAATTTTGTAGAAAGTCACAAATTCCATTTTTATTCAAGACACAAGAGAGCTCATGAAAGCTTCTTAAATTTTATCAAAATACATTTGTTGGTTGGAATTAAAAAAAATTCAATCAGATCTCCTGGCAGAAAAGGGAAAAAGAAAGTTCTGGCAAATTTCATACCGGTTTTTGCATTCCTGCTATTTGTCAAATGTTATGAAACTGAGGGAGGTTGTTGGAGAAATCAGTCAGCACCAATAGTTTAATTAACTGTATAAATACATCAGTCATAATCCCTAATATGCCAAAGGTACAAAAAGAGCCATGAGAGTAAGATGGGAACCGAATACATTCCAGTGAAATTCTGCTGAAATTACAAAGTGACTTATCAAATCCAGCAGCAAAGAGGTTAAGCTGTTAAGAGGTGACTATGGGGAAGATTAATTCTGGCTCCCTCAATTCATCAGACGCATCTCAAAGGAAGCCCAAGACCTAAGCACAATGTATAGGACAAAATTTTGAGGGCTGCATCACCTCTCTGTGTCTGTGCTTGAAGCTGTCAGGATGTTACACACGTTCAACAGCAGACATGACTTTTATTCTTGGACGGGTAGGTAGGTTAAAAAAGAGTCTCACGTTACACAGAGGTCAAATGTATCTAGTTATCTTCAGTACCTAAATGACAGGTCTCTGTTGCAGGAGTAGCTGAGCAAGGATTGTTTCTTGGTGCTTACTTCAGAAATACAAAATTAATATATTAATTTTGAAAAGAGGGAAATCCTCCCTTCCTGCCAAACCTTTGAAACAGTCTCTGAGTTAATCAGGGTTGACAGGTAGAATTACTGCAAGAAGAAAGAGCCAGGGCCAGCCCCTGCCACGGGGAGCCCTCCTGCTTGCTGCACCACCAGGCTGCCATTCATGACTTTTATTTATACACTGGCAGCATTTAGGACTCCTAAGGACAAAACCCTTTTACTGAAAGATCAGTTACTGAACACAGTAAGAGATGTTTCCTGATCCAAAAATGCTTAGAAACTAGACGGGAAAGAAAAGGGAAAGAAACCGATTTTAATCACTGTTCATCATGTGGAAATGGAGGCAGACAGAGCTGTGGTAAGACAAGGGCACACAAGATGTGCCTTGCACATCTGGGGATTGGTCACAACTGTCCAAAGTGTCAGCCCAGTGTCTCTGTCCCACAGTCAGCTCTCCTTCCTCCAAAAGCTGGCTTTGCCAGGTCCCTGGGCAGGAGAAAGTGGTCTCTGCTTTGCCTGCAAATACACGAGCCTTCTTTTCAAAAATACACTCGGAGTGCAATGAGGTGGAAGACACTTCTAAAATTGTGAACTCAAGCAGCAGCACAGGAACTGCTGAACAGGAACTGATCCAAACTCCATCAACCCCAGACCTCCCCAGACTGCCTCACACCTGGGCTCTCTCTTCAAGGCAGGCAGATGCACAAGGTGACAACGTCTGTCCTTCCACACTGTTAAGGAAACAGAACCAACAAAAGCCTCAGGAGGGAACCAGCAGCCTGCAAGCCCAAGGCTACGCCATGCAGCCCTGGTCTGCCCTGGCCAGAGCAGCTGGCAGAGCCAGTGGAGGCTGAGGTTGTCTGTCCTCCCAGAGTCTGGCCAGGACCTGGCGGCAGGAAGCAATGAACAGAAACTGCTCCTGTGAGAAACAGCAAGAGCCCTATAGCAAGAAAAGGCAAAAGGCGTTTTCTTTCAGAGAATTCACTTGCTGCAATCACACACGCAAGTGCATCGACTCACAGCACAGCCAGGAGAGCTAAGGTGGTGCCAGTGCAAACACTTCCCTCCCCAAGCAGCACCCGGCTCTGCCAGGGCTGAGAATATCCCCATCTCAGCGGGGTATTCCTGCAGCAAAGACCTCCACACAAGGAGGGTTCATACTGCCACAGCTGTGGTCTGAATGATGTGCCTCTTAGCTCAGATACAGCAGCCAGTTTGGGGTTAAACTCAGAGTTGCTCTGATGTCCATTAAGATATTTTCCAAGGCTCTAGGTCCAGTTTCACATGGGAAAATGTGCCAGAATGAATCAAGCTCCTCAGAAGCAAAAAGTCAGTAATTAGTATGTGGGACAGGGCATTGCAGTGTCTAAACAGAGATGCGACGAAGCGGAAAACCAGGGAAGCAGATGCTTGCAGGTCACAGAGATGAGTGCACCACCTCCAGCATGAAAAGGAAGATGCGGGGGAGTCTCCAAATGGTGGGCTGACATTACAGTGAGGGAAAAAGCAATTTCTTTTCTTTCAGGAGCATAGTAGTCAATGGAGGTGTTGGCACTGGGAGTGGGGAACAGCTTCAGATTGATGGGTCTGGTTTCAGATGTTGAAACACAGGGCGTATCTGCTCCTTCAATGGTGATCAGGATTTGCTTTGTTTCTGACAAAAAGAGCCGCTGCTGCTAGATGAGATGAAAACCCTTTCAGTGCCACAGCAGGCTGCAAGTGCCAGCACATTTCCAGGATGAACCCAGCTAGCAGGATCCCACATGAACAGCATCCTGCCAGCCCGACCACCGCCCTCACGCAAACCCTGTGTCCTCTGGCACAAATATATAGCTAGGGGCAGATGAAAGAGGAGACAAGGACCTGTGCCTCTGAATCACCACCACCGTCTGTGACTCTGTCACAAGTCCCATGATTTACAGCACTTTTCTTAAAACTCCTGCTGATGGAAGCATGCTATTGCATGGGCCATTTGACATGCTGGAAGGAGCTAACACTGCCACACTACCCAGGACAGCTTAAAAATGTGGCAGTTCCTAGAGGAAAAAAAAAAAATTAAATCTAGACATTTTAATTTTGAAAACCAACTAACTTTAAAGCTCATTTTATGATTTTGGGAGGACAGGTGCTATCCTTTTTCCTGCCCAGGTCAACAGACTCTGAGGGATGGATCTGCAGAGCCGCTCACTATTCTCACACTGGGGACTGCAAAGAGGACACAGGGCCTGAAAGCTGGATCCTTCTCCCAGTCCATTTACCAGCACCATGAACGGACATGGGGGTCTCCTCTGTGGGAACACAGGGAGCGGAAGTTTTTAATTTTATTCCTTCCTGGGGCTCCATAAATCTTGTTTCACAATAAACCCATCAAAATCAACTGAGCCATGAAGCAAATGGAAAGGCCCTAGGTGGAGCAATTCATTGTGTGTGTCAGGGCTGAGGGAAACACTGAAGAGTCTGTTCAGCAACAAATAATCTTCATCAAGCTATGTTCCTCACCCCTCCTATTAGATTTACTTAAACATATTAGGCAATGCAGATTGTTTGGTTTTCTCTTGGTGCAATAAGCTATAGCCTTCATATCCATCTGTCTTTCACCCACACGTAGATCTGTCTGTCTTAAGGACAGTGTTCTATCTTATGTCAAATCAACACTCGGGGAAACAAGAGATTTTAAGGGGTTAATAGCATGACCATTACTTGTACCAAAAGGACTGATGTATTTTAGCACTCCTTCTACAACCTCAAGCAGCATTTTAGCTTTTCATCCATCAGCATTTCTTTCCCTCCCTTCTTACAAAACACTGAAGTCCCCCTCCAGTCAGAAGCCTCCCACATGCCCCTGTATGACCGACAAGGGCCTGCTGAAAGTCATGATAAGGGCACTTATCAACACCTGTCTCCCTCCTTCCTTCCAGACCACAGGAGATTTCCCTGTTCTCCATTACCTGTGTGCCAGCTCTCTGTGGATTACAGGTCTCTGTGGGCACAGTTAAGGAGCCTCTGTAATGCAAACCAGGGATCAAGTCCGGTCCAAGCGTTAGAGTGACTCACACAGAGCTTCTGCAGTGAAGATCCAGTAAGGAACTTGCTCTCCAGGACTAGACTAGCACCTGTGGGGTGCAGATGGCAAGGGGCCACAGCTGCAAAGTGAACCAGGCTGCAGACTAACACTGGGCATAATGACACCTCAGTAAACTGTTTATTTGCAAGGAGAACAGTATTTTTCTTTTAAATCAGCTGCCCTAAACACTGAAGGACCATCAGAGCTTGTTGGGGCAAACATCAGCAGGTTGTTTTGCCTGTTGTTTGGACCATCCTGCTGAGAACGTTATCCCAAAGCCCCTTTCTTTCTGTCCCCAAAGGACCAGTACAAGTATAGGAGGTTCAGTATAATGAATCTGGCAAAATCATTCTGGCAAGGAGAAAGAAAGTCTACCCTAAACGCACTGAATGATTTCAAAGGCAAATAGCACAGACGATTAGCTGCAACTGAGTGAATATTCCTGCTGCCCTCAGGGCCCAGCCCTTCAGGCATGCCAAAGCAAAAGCACAGATCCTAGGACCCTCAGCATGCCCAACGACGGGGTCTAATCAGGGTGTGCCAGGATTGCAAGTTCAGCACCACCACAAAGCTAGGAGTCAAAAGAGGAGAGTGTCTCCCCTGAGAAAAACCATATACCACAAACCCACGTCAGAGGATGTGCTGTAGCTGGGCTCATAGAGCTGGAGGGACTCCAGCGGGACAGGCAGGCAGGCAGGATTGGTTGGGCGTGCAGGGAGACTCCAACCAAGAAATCCAACCCTTTCTCTCTACAGCTGTAAACCCAGCCCATCTATGCAACCGAAAAATACCTCTGGAAACTAACGAAGGGATCTGAAGGTAGACTTGTAAGCACACTGTACTGGGGAACTGTATTTAAATGGTTATGACAAAGGTTTTAATATCCCTGGTTTTACATCTTCCTTTTTTATTACTGATCTGCCCAACAAGGTGCTTCTCTAAAAGTCTCTGTGGGTGTATGTGGTAAATTCAATTATAGTTTTCTACAGGCAGACCAGACAGACTTGTTTGACATAAAGAATACTGTCTTCACTAAACCAGTTAATTTAGTTCAGCAACAGTGTATGGTTAGGAGGTGTGGATTAAAGCACAGAGAAAGGAGATGAGAAAGAAATGATTCCCAGCAAAACAGCTCCCAAGCGACTTTGTTGTCTCATAAAATGACAAAAAATCAGAAGGATCTTGCAGCTTGGTTCTCTGCCGCCCCAGGCTGACAGTACTCCAGAATCCCACTTCTAGACAACCAGTAGCTCCAAATTTTGGGCAAACAGCTTTTGTTCACCCAAGCTATATGCAAGTAAAAAAATTCTTTTTCCTTTCCTCAGAGGTCCCATGGCCCACAGACTGAAAATAAAGTTGTGGGCTCTAGTTTGGCCAATTTTATCAGACACGAGTAGCCATTATATACTATTTTCTTAGGCTGAAAACAAAAGCATCACAAAACAAACCAAAAAGCACCTCAGCACGGAGTTCTGACACTTAATTCCTTTGAAGTAAATTTAGCACTTACAGGAAACCCATTCTGATGGCACCCATCTGTCTGCACTTTTCTATCACAGTCTGTCCCCTGGCAGAGGGCTCCTTCAAGAACTCCCTTTTTTGTGCCAGCTTAGTCCTCTGCCACTAACAGTGGTAGGAGATTATTTTGATGGCAGAATTACCCATTAAGGACTGAACTGATATTATCAGTATTTGGACTGTAACCACATCTGTTTACTACTAGCCTATGGTATAGTTAAGATTTATTACCTTAAAAGATCTAGCTGTGGGAGGAGATCTATTAAAAACATAAACTGAAACCCACACTCTCCATGGAAGTACTAATAGGGATATTTCAAATATATATATATCCTCAAGATGGCATGCCTTTGTTGGGAGCATCCTGTCAGTCACCAGATCAGTGCATTTAAAATATATCCTCCTTTGAAAGAAAGATGCTTTCAAAAGATATGTACGTGACTAAATAACAAGCGGGATGAAGCTTTTGAGCCCTGGAAGGAGAAATTATTAAAAAAATAATTTACTCCGTCTGTGTGTGCACATGTGTAAAAGAACATTTCTCTATCAGGTAACGGATGTCTCTGCAGCCAGGGCAATGGATAATTATTTTCAAGTGGGTTGTCACACTGCATTCAGCTTGCGTTCACCTGACAGTGTGAAATCAGAAGGAAGTTTCATTGGCAATTCCCACCAGACATAAGAAAACCTCATGCATGTAGAAAAGACTTTAATCTTCTTTAACCATTCCCACACTCTCCTTCATGAAAATATCACCTCCATTTTTTTGAGGCAGAAAAAGCAGACCTTAGGTTAGTAAGGATTCACAATTATTCTAACAAACAGTATAAATAAGATGATAACCTGCTGCAGTTTGAAGCTTTCTAACTTCACCCCAAAAGCTGAGAAAACCCTACAAACACACTGTTAAATGCAGTGTGCCAGCTACGGGTGTTTGTTAATCAAAGTCAATAAGGCAGACCAGCAGGCTTCAGTGGGCTTTGGATCGGGACTGACAAAAGGATCCTCTTTATGAGCCTGCTCCAGAGATGCTGACCCTCTTCATCTCCACTGATTTCAAAGGGAACTCGAGGTATTCAGAAATCTTGAGCTAATTTGCTACATAATAAACAAGATTCATACAACAGGGAAGGGTGCTATGACTCACTGTCATTTAAAAGGAGCCTACCATGAACTGGGCTGTTTTGAATTGGCAGTTTGGCCTTGGCTATACTACAGAGGAGCAGCTAAGTCTTTGATAAGTTAAAGGAGCAGCAGGCACCTGGGAACAAGTATCTGACTGTCTAATAGCAAGAAAACCTAACTAGAAATGCACTATCAGGAACGGCGAAAAGTTTAGCACAACTGCTATACAAGATCTGAGAGCCAGCTTTTGTGTACAACACAGCAAGAATAAAGAGAACAAATAAAGAAGTGTAAAAAAAGAAAAGATCCATACAATGAACTTTTCCAAAGATCCTTGGAGCATATCTGCAGAGGGCTATGAAATGCCACTGGAAGTACATCAAGTACCTTTGAAGGGGATGGCTCGGACACAGAGGGGCAGGACTAGAGCTCTGCTAAGGCTGTTAGTCATGTTGCCAGCCTCACCACTGGGCCATGCTGCTGCTCTCTCAACAGGGCCTCACCATGCCATTATTGCACGGATGGCCTTTAACAACTCCAATCAATGCTCTTTAACTTGATCGAGATCCTAGAATTCATCTCCCTGGAGGCAGGGCTGAGCATGAAATAGAGAGTTTACTATTTTCAGAGAGGATGCAAAGAAAGTAACTATTAAATAACCAATGTCTTTAAACTCCTTAAGTTCACTCACTAAAATATCTGGCAAAGCAGTGCCAGGCACAGCCTTCAAGAAAAAGTACTTTGGCATCCTCTTTCCATCTCATAAAGCTTCATTAAACCCGGGCAACTGTGGAGCTGTCAATGATGTTTCAGCATGTGAGCTGTGATGCCCTTCAGATAAGCCTCTGTTGTTGATCTCTAACCATCTGAAAGACAAGTTATAACACAGAGTAAACACCTGGGCTGTGTAAGTTTAAGCTTAGAAATAAAGCCCACACTTTCCAGTGACAGTTGTGTATGTTGTTGCCACTAATTGCTTCTTTCAGCAGTTGTGGACAGGTCCCCTGTTGTTGTGGGCTAATTTACACAAGCACTGGCAGTTCGGACAACCCTCACTTCTTGTCTGCCTGGCTTTTCCTGACCATTTATCATTAGCGACTGTGTGTTTTTACAACTGGTGAGACCAAAGTCAACAGCCCGCAAGATGCAGCAGCCACGTGAAATATCAGTCATCTGCTCCATTTCCACCCCCCTCCTCTCTGTGCATGGTTAGCATTACAACTGGGTTATAATAAGGCAAATGATTTGGTAAACAATTCTTCAGTTATTTACTTGGGCAAGATTCCTTTGACTTCAGTGGGAGCTCTGCCAAGCCAGGGATGTTGGACCAGTGCCAATGATAAAATGCTCATTTTACTGGCATGTACGACTTCCTATTTACTTGCCAAAAGAACCCTGGTTACCAGTTTCACAATGGGCTTTGTCCCTTTCACCTGGACAATCAACCAATTAATATCTCCTCTCCAGCCTAAGGGAGTTAGGCAAAAAGGTCCAGTTACCACTGGCAGAGGTGTGGGAAAACTGATGCTTGCAGGCATCACCCCTGTGGGCTCCAGGCTTCATTTCCAAAATCTGCCATACAAGAACATTTTGCATTGCCACATATGCTAAGACATGTTATCATATCTACTCTAATACGCTGTGCTGCAGACAACATCACCTGTGTTCACTCACTCTTTTGAGATAAAAAGAATTCCAGTGTGGATACCAGAAGGTTATCTGACAGGAAAGAAATCCAACCAGAAAAATAAGTTGTTCTGTAATTGGCCCAACTACCGAGTTTCTTATTCTGTTTTGCCCTCTAATTTACTTCAACGACTCTACAGAACTGGGTCCTGACTAACCAAATCAAAGCCCCCACTTAATTGAGTAAATGTCTCTGTTAATTTCAGGCTCTGGCCAGAAAATCAGAAGACAGCTAATAAACAGTTGCTGTACTTAAAGGAGTGATGATTTTAAGTCTCCTGATTATAAACACACATTGTCAAATTACTCCAGTCTCTTCTCTTCAAGCCATAACCACTCCCCTTCTTATTCAATTCCTTCAGCTCGTCACCACAGACAAGGGGAGACAGCCTTCTCCTTTGAGATTCCCATCACTCACAATCCCTTTCTCTCGGTCTGGCAGCGATGCAGCAATGGATGGTCTATTTTCCCAGACTATGTGGAGAAGAAAAATTACTCTCTCCCTACTGCCTACCCGTTGTTCCCTCTGCCCTTGCAACAGCCATACTACAGCTTAAAAGCCATATTAATGTACTATTTACATAATGCACATTATGTAATGTGATGCTTTAAGAACAAAATAATTTACTTAAGGTATAGACATATATAAAGATGTGGAAGAATTATGTTATAAATTTCAATTCTGAATATTAGAGTCTGTATTGGCATATACTTTATATTATAGAGAGGGGGCTCAAACAGCAGAGGTCGGACTGCAATAATGCCAGCACAAGTGTGCAAATCCAGGGAAGGAAGCCTGGCAAAGCCAGTGCAAAGCCACCAACAACACATTAAGCAGCACAACCATGCAATGTACCCTACTGTCTTTTCTTCTAACAGCTAAAGCAGTGGGAATCTGCATCTCACTGGAAAACTTGGAAAAGGTACAAGTTAAGTTGAAGGAAAAAAAGCACATTTGTTTATTTAGAAGTCTAAGCAATCATTATAAACATATGCTCAAATAATCAGCTCCTGTGTAATTACTCATTTGTAAATGCAGTTATTAGGTAAGTAAATTCACTCCTTTTTGAAAATGCAGGTCAAATATTTATCTCTGAGATACATTAAATCCAACACAAGATTGTACCAAGGATTTATATTAGACTGCAACATTTACAAAAGTGAAGTGTTTAGACCTTTCAGACCTTTTTTAAAGCCTTGACCTTGGGAACAAATAAGGACAGTGTTATTTTAATGTGCATTCAAATTTTAACAACACAGTCACACAGCTCTAGTGGAATCCACATTGAGTTTCCACTGTAGATTGCTCATCATTTCATTATGGTTCATTATGCTGATAACTGTCAGAAAGCATTAGAAGCAGGAGCCTTGAGTAATAGCACTGAAATGGTAATTTAAAAACAATATACTTTCTGGAGGAAATACAGCAGTGCACTAAATTCAATTAGAAGAGGGGAATGTAAAGACAAGTAAGTGATGTTTGCTGTTAGAAGTCAGGCTATTCGGTTTCTTGATAACCTACACTGGAGAAGGTCCTTTTAAAAGCAGGCACTTTTCTCTTGCATCTCACTAAATTTTTTCTCATTATCTCTAAGCTTCTCTGGTATAAACTGTCTTAAATGCAACCTTTTTTGAAATATTTCAGGTCGTGACAAAATATCAATCCATCAGTCACTGTTTGGGTGGCATAACGGACTAAATTATTCAGGGTCATTTACTGAGAGAGATTTCAAGCTGGACAGTCTGTGCTGATAATCTCTCTTTTGTAAAGAGCTTCCAATTAAAAATCATTAATAATTCGAATCGAACAGACAATATAAACAATACAAAACTGTCCCTTCCTCACTCATAATGTGAGCATTGTTTGTTAAGAAAGAGTTAGAGAACTCGACTCATTAACGGTGGGGACGCAGGAACAACGCCCATTAATTTGGGTGGGAACTGCACCTGCCTGTTCCAGGCTGCAATTCCCAGTGTATCCCCTTACAGAGAAGGAAATTCAGGGACAAGGACCATGATTGAGACTGATTTGTTTTCCAGCCTCATGGGCTTGTGTGTGGGTAAGGTAATTTATTCTCCATTACATTGCTAACCTCATGAAAGACCCTTCCTCTCAGCAAGTACCGAAATATAATGAAGCTCTCATTATATGAGAGTTGCCTTGACATTACTTTTGCAATGCTTCCAAAAGGGAAAGGCGTCCATGTTTTCCACGGTTTGTGCTCAGGTGTATTACAGGTCGATCATACCATCTCCACAACCAAGCACAAAGCTGACAAGCCCACTGTGCTTCAGAGCTTAAAGCCTGAATTCCCGAGTTTGGCAAAAGCAGCAGATGCAGGGCGGCTCTGGCCCTCAGTGGTGACAGACACATTGATGATTATCCCCATGAGGCAAGTTTAAGGGAAAAGATGCATCAGTAAACGTGTATGTCAAAGTGTCTATGCCTGGCCTTCGACACAGCCCACTCCACTGTCTTACACTGTGCCACATTCTGCTCTTACTAGTACAAGCCTTAAGCCAGACATAATTATTCACTCTAACAAAGCTGAAATAGAGGAGAATACTAAAATGAGAGTTTGAGTTACTTGTTTAGGAGTCTGATGCTTGGCTTATCTGAGGCTAAATACAGGTTTTACAGCTCAACAAGGGATGGCAATATCAAAGCGTAGCATTATGGAATGATAAAATGATTTCCAACCAGCACATCAAGAAATAGCTGTTGCATTTCTTACTTACCATGGGAACTGCAAGAAAGGAAAAGGAAAGGGAATTCTCCAATTCCCTTTCATCCACTAGCACAATCAGGCTAATGGAAAGTCCTAACAGTCCTCTTCCCCCAGCTTCGAAGGTGAGATAAGTGACAGGGCCAGCCAGTTTACTAATAAAGGAAATCAATAGCCAAGGGTCAAAGCTTTACAAAAACACATCTTAAGAAGGCTGAAGTTCTTCATCTTAAGAAGTGTTTAGAAATAATAAAGAAAGGATCAATCCACAGCCCATTCCAGGTGTTCTTTCCAAATTATCCAATGTTACTTTTATTCACCTGGTCTAATAGTTCTCCAAGTGAACAGAAACCTGATTTTACAAGCCAGTGGAGCAGAGTCTATCTTTTTGCTAGAAGAATGGATCTCAGATACTGTGTTTTATTTCTTCATTAGCGTGCCGTCACACTGAGCGATTACTAAATGCAGGCCTGAATGAGAATACCAGAGTTAAAGAGAGCATAATGAACAAAGAAGGTGCCTGATTATTATGGCTGTCAGCACAAGGGAATTGGGTTTGTCACCTGGTTTAACCAACTGGTAAGAACTGATTAGACTCTGAATCCGCCTGAAAGAACCTTTGATGTTTATGCTCCCTTCTGTCTCCACATCTTGTCGGGAAAGGCAGACAAACGGGGACCTTCTTCCGAAGGATGTCCCTTCAGCAGAGGCCCCTCTAAATGCTCTCTATCACTTGTCTCAGGTTCATGGCCAGAAGGCTACTCAGTGTGGGGAGTATGGCAAAGGAACAGCTCCCCAGAGCCCCCTGACCCACAGTCCATGGGCAGCCACGCAGGCAGGGCTGCATTTTGTGCCTGAGCACGTCCTACCATCACAGCAGCATTCAGACAGGGCTAAGGCTGACCTCAAAGAGGGGCTGTGGGCAGGCACAGCAGGGACTGGGGGGGGGCACAGCTGCCCCACCAGCCAGCTCAGAAATAACCTGTGTCATTCTTTATCCTGGATCACAGAAAAAGAAGCCCTTAAGCTACAAGGAAATTCAAAGCTACGAAATGGGACCTCCAGAGACAGGCCTGTTTTCCAAGAGCAGGTGTCCATGGGATTGTGGTGTTGGCTTGCCTCTGCATGCCAAGTCCTCCTAGACTGCTGCAGAGATGAAGGCTGAGGCCAGCACCACGGCCTTGCCTTTTCTCCTGTCCTCTTTGTATTTTCAAGTTAAAAGACCAAGATCAGCAACTTCAACTTTGACTGACCTCCAAAGACAGGAATGGGGAAGGGTGCCTGAAGTAGGCCCAAAACTTGACAAAAAAGGGCTAAGATTGCAGGGGTACATTTTGCAATACAAGCAAACATACGTATCATTTTCTCACTATTTCCCCATCTGGAAATGTTTCACTCTCTCCTCATACTCCACTAACTGCACATGCCTACTTAATTTCAACCAGTTGATTACTAATTTGATTTCAATTTGATCAGGATATCACTCACTAGGACCAGGGCTTTGAGAAACTTCTGCTGGTATAATATTATTTAGGGCATACATTCCAAACAATAGTTCTGTTGTTGCAGAAGGACATTTTTCCTATCAAAATGGTCAAGTTTTATATCTCCTAGTGTAAATTATATTATATAAAGCATGTTCTTGCCCACTTAGGCAAGTTTCAAAATACAGCTAGACCTCCGTTCCCAGTCAACACTTGGCAAGGGATATATGGACATCTCTGCTTCCTACTAAGCAAAAGCAGCTGCTCTTGGCTATGCCCTGGCCTGCTCAACCACCACCCAGCAAAACTCACTGCTGAAAAGAAGGAGATCACTGAAGAACAGTTGGAATCAAGGGGGGGGTGAGGAAGGGATAAGTGCTGGCTTAGTTATGGACATACTCTGTTTCTGCCTTGTAAGGAAGAAATTAAGATTTAAATAAATGTGAGTCATCTTTCCAAAATTAATTCACAATATATTAAGATGTTACAAAAGAAATATCTTGTCCGTCCCTCACTCAGAGACATACACACTCTCTACATAAATACACAGCTGAACTCCAAAAATCTGGAAGCATTTCCAATAACTTTCAGGGAAAGTCACACATGGATATCCCCCTGGTAAAATACAGTCCTTTCACTTATTGCTTGAAACTGCTCTGCTCCTAAAGAAGTGAAAACCAAAGATGACACAGTTAAACACTAGGACATACCTGGAATCCCAGGTCTTCAGCTGTGTGAGCCATAAACCAACACACAGGACAAGGAGTTGCTCCAGCAACTCTATGAGTGTGCTCAATGCATCTCTCCTTCTCCCTGCTGAAGGTATTTTGGTAGAACTAAAGCAAATTCCATTTGCTGTACACGATGTATTTATCTACATAGGATAAAATAAACCATGCCTTGGATGGTTGTTTCATTAAAGTTTAAGATTTACTATTACAATCCCTTTCAGATGAACACTCATGTTACTAAGGGTCACCATCTATATTTCAAGCAAATTATATATATAACGATATTATAAATTACAATTACAAGAAAACCTTTCACAATTTCTGCAAATATCAATATTTAAAGAGATGAAAGGTGATGTGATCTACTGGCCAGGTGCTCAGACTGGAGCTTAGATCTGTATTTTATTTCTACTTCTGTTACTGAGGTCTGCAAGTCACTCTTTTTCAGCTGCATCTCCTCCCAGTCTCCTGATTTATTTAGACTGTAAACACTCAAGGGTCAGCACAACCCTGTCACCATTAGGAATTCAGGGCTGAGAACTAACACTTTCTCTCCCAGAAGTGTGAGCCAAAATCCAAACCACATCTGCAAAAGGCTTTAAGATCTACTGAATGCTGCTCACAGAAGCAGAACACTTTTTAGAGACACAGATCTCCAGGCAGTGTTTCCTACATACACAGTGAAAGGAAGACAGGAGAAGAAACAGACAATAAAAGGGAAAGAGACTGTTCAAAGACCAACTTACGAGTGCAGGGCATGGAGGCAGCATCATTTTCAGCTCGGAAGAAGCCCCGATCGCAGGTGCAGGAGGTAGAGCCTTCCCAGATGGAGTAGCTGTGAGGCGGGCATTTGGCACAAGCAACATCTGTCGAGAGAGCCTTGTAGTATCCGATTTTGCAAGCTAGATGGAGGAACAGGAAGGGAGAGTGTTATTGGCCCAAGCTGTGATCATAAATTGTTGGTTTACTCATTCAAAATCAAGGCAGGAGACATTTCAAAGAGATCTAATGATGTCCTCTTAGCCCCAGGTGAAGAATTAACAATCACCACATTCTTAATGAGTAATCCTATGTCAGGGGATACTGATTTCTCATTCCAATAAGAGCCATTTTAAAAGCTGGCTTGGAGATGGGAAAAAAAAAAAATTATACTCTATTGACACTGCCAGAAAATCAGCTGCCTCTTCGTGCTTACTGTGGAGTTGCATGTGGCTTAACCCATGTCCACCTGCACCCACACACACCCACACACACACAGAGCATGACAAATGGGGTGCTATTGGTTTATTCTATGACCACTTAAGGAATGGCAGCTGAGAGTCAGACACTGCCAATTTTTAAGAGGGAGTGGGACAGGAACTCCCTGCAATTGGCAGCAGGGCCCTCAGCCCAACATGCCTGGAAATGGCACATCTCCCTCCTGGCAAAGCAGAATTCATTTGGCTCTTTCTCCCCAGGGGAGGAGATCAGCAGTGCTCTCCTCTCCTCAAAGCCAGGGCATAACTGCACCACTGTCACCAGGTCCCATGGGCAGTTGGCAAGCTTTCGGTGACATCATCTTGACAAATGCAAAGCTTACACAAATGGCTACTTTTACCTCAGTTGGAAAAATCTCATTAGCATCATTAATAACACATTTTCATAGTGGCTAACAGGTATGTCATCCTAGAAATTTCTCTCTTGGCTAGAGATAAAAGCCCACCATCACCACTCACTTTTAGCACTATGCAGAAGAGAGAAAATTCCCAGGCATGCAAACCGGTAAAAAGGAAAGGTTGTTCCCAGTATTTACTGTGTGACTCACTCTCACATCTCGTCATTTATCACCTATGCTACCTTTAGGGTTCCCCTGCTACGCACACACTCCTGTTGGGAGAGCACAGGCCCCCGCACAGCCAGGGTTTGCTCTTTCTGTTTCAATCTTTCCTTAGTCCTCCTTGTTCTTTCGCTCCTTCTCTTATGAGGCCCTCCAATGGGAAATGGAGAAGGATATAAGTAAACTTTTCATAGAAGAGCAAGTTACTTCATTCTTATTAAGCAGAGCCTTTTATGGAACTTCCCTAACAAGTCCTAACTTTACGATGTGCCACACCACCTCTAAGAGCACTGGGAGATCAGCCCCATGTCGCTCGCTGGGGCTGTCACTGGAGCAGAGGACCTCGTAAAAACACATTGCTCAAGTGGCCAAGATTTATGCTTCCAGAGTTTACATGCATTGTGTTATTAGATAAGGTTCAACCTGCAAGGTGCTTTTTGGCCATGCTTCAAACAGCCTTGGGGTTTCAATTAAAATGAGCAACCACAGCTCCAGCAGGAAGAATCACGGGGGTCAAACCCAGCCTCCCCACATCAGAGACAATTAGGGCTTGAATACAAACCCACCACGGATGGCCTTTCAACCAGGCACTTGCACTATGCAAAGACAACTCCTGTAAAACAGCTTATTGTGCTTGTGAGGGGAACTGCCCAGCAAAAAAACCAAAACAAACAAACAAACAAAAACAAAAACAAAACAAAAAAACACCACAAAAAACACACACATGCAAAAAAAAAAGTAACCATGGGAAATAACCTTTCATCTTTTTTTGTATAATTTGCAATATCTGGTGAGCAAGTTGTACTATCACTACATGTTCTTTTGTGCCTGGTTTAACAAGAGCAGCAGTCAAGTGGCAGATGCTGATCTGAGATATTATTCCTGGTTTTCACTGTCACGGCTCAGATGAAAAATATGCCTAAGCCTGTATATAACCGGAACAGATACCTACAGGCAGAACCTTGCTGCCATATATAAAGACAAGTCTTTGGAAAGCAGAATACAAGAGGAAACCACACTGACTGCTCTTATCCACAAAATTCTTTCCATTATTCAACATTTTAAAAATTAAACATGTAAACTCTAATATTACTGTTAATATGAACATCATAGTTCACAGAAATTATTAAACAAAGAGCCATCTTTAGCATATTCCTGTTATTAAAATACTTAATAATCAACAATCTAGTACAAGACTGAAGATACTGCTAGGGCTATAACATGCTGCTGGAAAGAAAAATGTCACAGGTAAAGATTTTTGCAACCATTCCTCCCCCTCCCTGTCTTTTCAGACTCTGTGGTTTAAAAGGCAATAGATGGATTCAGTGGGTACTGCAAGGTCAACACTCTATAACTCGAGGATTTTTATCCCCTCGTTTCATGCACTGTATTTTGTTTTCTACTATATTAAGCCAAGATCATTAATATTTCAAGACCTGAAGAAAGCTCTCCAAACACAGTGGTTGCTCCTTAAGCACACACAGCCATTTTGCTTCAAAAAAATCACCTGCTCCTGAAGAGAGTTTCCTTCATTTTAGTGTGCTCAGGGATTCACCACATTTCATAACAAACATAAAAGGGCATTAGAGAATGTGCTGCATTAGACCAGTAGTTCTTTGCCCCCAAGAGCTCCATGGTACCGTCACTTAAAAACTCGAACCTAATCCTGTAAAAGCTGTTCTTAGCATGAAGTGCTGCTGACACACCTATTACAACCAGTGCCTGTTAAGGCTATGGATGGGCTTTTTTTGAAGGTTAATGATTTAGTAGGCAAACAAGAAGCCTGTACAGAACCCGTTCCCTGGAAGTCTTTATTGCTTGCTCATGACAAATCTTCACGCGGCTGCTTTTCTAGGAAGGATTTGCTGGGTGAGACCCAGCATGAATGGGGTTCTTACACAGTTTTCGAAAGATGCCATTGTAAAAAGATTAGTTCACATGTGCAATGCAAACTTTGAGTTCAATTTCTTAGCTTTGCCTTAATTAGTTCTTTCTGTTAGGTTTTTTTTTTTTTTAAAGAAGGAAAATCTTTTCTCACATTCAGATCACCCACCAGCATAACAGGGTTACAATCGACTGGACTGGATTCAAGGGAAATTCTTAAACCAAGTATTTTCAGCTCACAGTTTTTCCTCAGAACAAATCCCATTGATTTTAAATGGACATCAGCTTGAAATAATCATGCTGATATCTTTGAGTTATAATATTAAACTCAATTTGACTTCTATTTCTATTAAAATGAGACAGGATTTGGCAAACATTGCTCGTCATTATTACATGCCTTTTTCCTTCCTTTTTTTTTTTTTTTTTTACCAGAGTTATACATGTTAAAACTGCAAAAATTGCGGTGAAGAATTATGGAACCCCAGTCAAATCTAGATGTAATTTTTCTCAAGCTGTTTTTCAAACCCCATTTTCTCATTAAAACCTGACTTTCAGACTCATGGCTTCCTGAAAAAAAAAAAAAGAAAGAAAGAATAAACGTGTGGGCTGGAGAGTCTGTTTGCTTGGTCTCTGCAAATGCTGAATTTTCTATTACAAAATTTCAGACAGTAATTTAAGAATTTAAAAATTCATCTTATAATGGAGGGGGCTCTAAGCACATTCTTTTTTAACACAAGTACAACAAAATAAACATATTCAATTGGTTTTGACCATTTTTAAATAAGCTATGGGGTTTTTTATATTGGGGATGGGGGAATCTTTAAAAAATTGTTCTTGCAAATTTAAAGTTGTTTAAAAAAACCCCAGTACTTCCTTTTAAATTTTTCCTTTATCTTTGTGGAAATGGCAACAAATCATTCCATCATATATTGGAAAAGGCTTGACATGCTTAATAGTCCTTTAAAAAAAAAATTATAATGTCTTGTAAAGGGTTGGATAAAGAAATCATCCCAATCTCTTTGTTGAAAAGTCCCTAAATAATTAAAAATGCAGTGCATATCTTAAAAATATCTCAGGGAGCTCCAAGCAGAGGCTTTGGTAGTGCTGTGGAGGCAGCACTTGGCTCCTCACTCAAGGAAAACGAGCAGGATCTGAGGCAGGGAAGGGAGAGACCCTGGATCCCAGCAGGGCTGGTCAAGCTTTGAGCAGTGACAGGATGAGGAAGGTCCAAGCAGGCCAACCTTGAGCTGAAAACTGCTGGGCAGGAGCTCGGGCAGCAGCCCTGGCAACCAGGGACCAAGGTCAGGAGAAACATCCTACCTGAGGCCTCAGCCTCTGCTGACGAGGAGAACTTGCAACTGAGAAAATACTGATTTCTGATTAGGAGCTAATCAATAGGGTGAAAAACAAGCACAGAAACGTGGCTTTGCCCAAGTAAATCTAGTTAAGTCAGTGAACTGATAATAGAAGAAAATTTGGCATAGATGTTCTGAAGTGCTGTTTTACAGAAAGCCCAGTGGGATGCAGTCCTTCACAGGCCAGCACCACTGACTGAAAAGCCACTGCCTTTGAGACCCCTGTGCTTAAGTCTCCACACGAACATCACAAGGAAAGGGCCCTCAACCAGGTCAGGACCACAACCAAACCGAAACCGCGCTCCTGCTGCACCCTCCTGCCCAAAAGGGACCTACCTGTGCACCACCAAGAGAACATTTATTATCACAGGCAAGTGAGTACTACAGCTAAAATCTGTGGAGTTGGCTGAAATTTGAAGCAGAAAAAAGTATTAGCTACATGCTCAAAAAAACCTCAGAATTTCTTGAGATTTTGAATCAAATCTCCCTCTACACACAACAGAAGAGGGAAAACTTTTAAGTCAATAACTGTAGCCAACTTTAAACAAAGATCCTAAAATAGCACTCTTGGTGAAATGAAGGACAGAGCAAATGATTTAATAAGAGATATTTCAATGTCAGGCTTATAGATTTCAGTGAGAAAAGAAATTTGTGTTTAAAGACTTGAAAAAATACTTTGATAGCATATTTGATGTCTTTCATCACTGGTTACTTTTTCTTCAGCTCTTCTCTCTCTGGAAATATTTTAAGCTCATGTTTTAACTGCACCCTTAGGAACAAAAAGTTACTTTTATTTTTCCCCTTGAATGTTGTTCTTAGTCTTTAAGAGGATGGATTTTCTCTCTTGGATTGTAACAAAACCACATCTGCCACATAAGTAGGCAGCATCTTCTCAGCTTTCTTTTACTGTTATTACCATTTCTGAACAGATTTTTGTGTGTTAATTATAGAACTCAATCGTTTGGATAGTCTCTTTTGATGAGCTTTCTGCCCTGCACCATGAACCCCTCCGTTATTGTACAGCTGTTTTACTTCCCAATGCTCATCAGGGTTTTCTAATTGTCAAGCTGTCCCAGCAACTAGTTCTTTTGACCTAAAAGTCAAAGAAAGGGAGTCACCCTTGTCTCCTCGACATGAATACCGCAGGGGTCCCAGTGGCCCCCTGATACGTAGGAGACAATGCCTTTCCAGATCATTGCCACTACAAGCATAATTGGGTTTGGGGTGAAATGAGAAGATTTAAAATAGGATGAATTAATGAGTTTCTTGTAAAATTAAGTCGTTCTCCTGGTCCAATCTAATCACTCACTGTAATGCCCCTGAGGGTGATAAATAAAGATCCTTAGAAGCCAACAGGGGGAAGAAAAAGCTTTCTCTTGAGCCTTTCTTAAAAGTCAAGTAGTAGAATCTGATGTGATGTACCAAATACTGTTTCCAAATAATGTCAGATTCCTTTGATGTTCACATTGTAAGATCTTTGCCTCCTATTAACAATGACTGTATTACTGCTACAAATTAAAAGGAGTTCCCATTTTTAACTCGTATCGCTGATGAGAAAACCAGTATTTCTACACACTAAGCATATATTTTTGATGCATGAATGACACAAGGAAACAAAAACACAGTCCCATTGGGACACAAGGAAACACAAACACAATCTTACTGGGGAAAGAGTCGACTGTTTGACTTCAGAGTAGTTTTACTCCATGATCGGGTAACAAAGGTAGGAAGTTAATAACAAAAATAAAGGAAACTTGGAGTACAAATGTACTGTGATTTGAAATCCAAAGTCTGCTTAAGCCACTGGAACTGTGCATGCAAGTACCCTGGCAGGTAAGCACCATATCTGGCTAGATTTTTCCCAGTGCAGTAATTCCAAATGTTAGAAGAAAGACACCAGGCATGTGGGGTTCAGCTGCACCACACCACAGAGATGATTCTCCATCAGCTACCTGCACCCACCCAAGGACCTGCAGGTACCACCATGGCAGGAGGACTCAGTTATGCCAGACCAAACGATGGAGGCTCCGCTGCAGGTGCCTGTTGCAGCCCTTTTGGCATTGGGAAAGGCTTAGCTACAGGCAGCAGGAAGAAGAGGAGGGCAGCATCCCAAGGCAGTAGCTGTAGGTCACAGCAGGACTCAAAAACCTTTGGCAGTCCAAGAGAGTGCATTGCCTGATGTGCATCCATGGAGATGTGATCATCACCTCATTGGCAGGTGGCCAGATTTTTATTTGGCTCATGGGAGACAAGAAATTCCGCTGCCTACTTCAGTTTAAGAAGCTAAAAGAAGTGAGGAGCCAGAGAGATCTTTGGTGTGGAAACAAACCACTACCACCATCCGAGGTCTCTTATTGAATCCTCAGGAGGGAAAGCGATAAGGCACTCACTGCCAACTGCAAGGTGCCCATTGCTACAGCCTGTCAAAGACAGCAAGGAGTGGCCATTCACTGACATCAGCCAAATCCCTCTGCACCATCAGGCACATCCCATCAGGTCCCATGGACTTAGTCCTCTCCTGTAACACTTCACTTCCACAGACTTTACTGGACCTGGAAGGCCAGACAGCCAACCTTGCCAGTGAAAGCCAAGGCAAAAAGGCATTTGGTACCTCAGCCCTTGCCATGTCCTTGGTCACTAAGTCTCCTCCCCCGCTGATCAGCGGGACTGCATTTTCCTCAGCCTTTCTCTTGATGCCTGTAGGAGCAGGTGTCCTTGGTGTCCTTCATATCCCTCACCGCATCCAACTCCAGCCAGGCATTGGCTTTCCCAATGCCTCTCCTACATTCTCAGGCCATGGCTAGACTATAGAATCCCCCTGGGTGCCTCAGTTGGCCAAGGGCTCCCTGCCCATCCATCCTGGCCTTCTGCTACGTCTCCTTTGCCTCCTGCAGCTGCGATGGGCTGCACGTGTGCTTTCAGCAGATTGTCCTTTACAACCCACCAGCTCATATGGGCTTCTTCACTGCCCTCACAAGGAGAAAACTCCTGAACAAGCCAAAATCTGCTGTCCTGAATTCCAGAGCTTTACTGGTTTTTTTCCTAATATACGTGAAGTCCAGTGAAACAAGCCAGGAAAAACGAAGAAGTCTCTAGCTCAGAAAAGGGCACAAGCACAACAGGACAGGACATGTGATACAGCAATCTGTTCAAAAGAGAGCTACAGGCACACACAGAACTGCCAAGTGTATGACAAGAACCAGAGTGGCCTATTAATCCCAGCCAAGGAGGTCCTGTTCTCCTGGGTATCATTTTCTTGACACGGCCTTCAGAGCCAGACATTTCTGCTGTGCAGACCCACACTTGGACACCACACACAGCCAGGCACAGACCCATGGCACCACTGGCATCGCTACACTTCCAAATCCTCTCTGCAGGGACAGAGCTTGCATTTATGGAGTGCCACTCCTAAGCAGCATCAGTTCTCCTGGGTTTTTCACAGAGAAATGCTTTGCTTATCTTCTACAGAAATATTTCAAACCAACTTGTATCTCAGCATAATTATGCTGATAACCCAATAATTTCAAAAGCTGAAACCTACTTTATCAGTCACCCTTTTCGAAGGAAACTACAGTCAAAAGCATAAAGGAAAAAATTAAATACATATACAGTTCATATGTTAACTAAGTTTGATAGGCACACACATAGAAAAGCCCCAGAATTAAAAATTAGCTTTTATTCTTAAAAACTATTAAGAATTATTCTGAACTTTGCTACACAGCTGACAGATCACAACTGCTAAAGAAAAGAACCCCCATCAAAAATATATGAATTTGAAAATCTCACATTTCTATGGATTAATAATAATAGTTTATCCAAGCAACCCACATCTTTGCTATAGCTGTGGTATTCAGGGGGAACAGCTGGGGTTAAGCTTGACATTTCCCACATCATGGTCACTACTGGTCTTTGACAGCACCCTGATCTCACGTTAGCTCTCTCAACCCCACCTGCACAAGCAGCTTCCAGCTCTGCACTGGGGGGAACACCTGAAAAATCTCACCAAGGCATCTTAAAAGAAAAATCAGCCCCTGGACAAAATATTTGCTGCATCGGGTTTTTGTCTGAAATTAAAAGAAAAATCAGAACGCTAAAAATCCAGGGTGAAAAAATTTGTGATTGAAAAAAAATTACCACCACCAAAAAAAAAAAAAAAAAATAAAATAAAATCCTTTCTCTCAGTGAGAAGTCAGCACTTTCCTAAAGGAACGAAAATCCCAACCTGCTCTGCTCTCTACAGGAAGATATTTGCTAGGACTGGCAAAGGCAAGCGAAGCAGCCGGCGGCCACCAGCGGGAAGCATTGGGGACTGTCCCCGCAATGCCACGGGAGGTGTCCCTTCCTACCAGCGCAGCAGAGCACTGAAACCACGCACAGCTTCGCGTTTAAGTGCTTTAACGAAGGGGAACGTGCTGCTGAACCGGGGACTTGGCACCTCGTGGCTTGCATTTTTACTTTTTAAAAATACTTAAACAATAAACAGATGCCCCGGTATGAGAAAGATCCCTCTGCTCAGAAGCAGCGATAGGGCGGCTGTGCCCTTTTTGGGAGCAGAGAGGGCCAACAATGCCAGCACACTCACGCAAGGGCTAAGGGGATCTTTAAAATACTGCTGCCTGAGCCAAGTGTTCAAATGTTTTGTGCTTCAGAGTGTTCAAGCTGTCACTCTGCTCTATCACAGACTTCATCTAACTTTGAAAGTTTAATCACCTTTATACAAGCTGTGAGATTTAAGAGATGAGTCAACTAATCAGTTTCAAATAATTACTCAATTAGAAAAACAAGTTGACGGTTTCCCTTGAACAGAAGCAGCAGCACGAGGAGAATCACCAAACACAGATTTTAAAGCAAACCTAAAAAGTTAAGATTTGGGTTTTTTTTTAATAAAGCCACAGAAAATTATGATTTTGTTCTTTAAGCAACTAAATTTTACAGAAAAAAAATAACTACTGAAGTTTTACCATATATACTCCAGTGAAAGCTGATTAATTGGCCTGAATCTCCACATTAACAAGCCCTAATCCTCTTGTCAGGAGACCTGCTTACAAGCTTCTCTCCCCAGTGGTGTAAAAGCACTGATGAGAACAGAGATCTGTATCTTAAAGCACTGTCCAGCCAGCCTGGGACTATCTCTCATCTCCTAAATCTTAACAGCTCTGTAGAAAGCCAATTAAACCTCCAAAGTTAGATGAAGTCTGTGATAGAGCACAGTATCAGCTTGAGCAGTTTAAGACAGAAAGGCCTAACACAGAGCTCCGACATTGCTGTTTAAAATAACTATTTGATCCTAATCAGCTGAGGGTCCTGGACTTAGAAAAGAGTGTCCTTATAATGTACTAAAGAGCATCCAACATGTTATTTCCAGCTATTTTAAAACTGCTTATATTTTATACAGGCTAATGAGACACTGAAATAATTATTACATTAATACCCTTTAACAAATTGTCTATTGTCAAGAATTTGAGGATTGATCCTGCCCATAAATCCTTTAATGCTGTCTCCTTTGTGCAAGTGGAATTTCCCTCCACATCAGAACCCAGCTTAGCTGTAATGTTTTCTGCTACTGTTTGAACTTGTATCATGAGTGTGATGGAGCCACATCATGCCAGCACACTAAAAACTACAGTGTTTTTCTGGGCTTCTTTATTCTTGGTTTAACTGTGAACAGCCCAGAACAGAGTTCAAGCTCCTATCTCCAGAGCTATAGCAAGATGCCTTAATATGGTTTAATCATCACATCCTCTCTAGATGGCTGTATGACATTATTTAAAAAAAAAAAAAAAGCCAATAAAAAACCACCCAACTATTTTGGTCTCCCCAGAGAATTGCTTGACACAAAGGTTTTGGGAGATGTCTAAATATAGACAGTTCTGGTGAGATCCGGGTCTATGCAAGATAACAACTCTGCACTATTTTTGACTGCTTAACAAAGATGCTGGGAACACAATGGCTTCAAACAAACACTGCTTTGGCTCTCCCCAGCACTACAGAAAATAGATGAGGTGCTTACAGAATCACAGAGTCTTTTAGGATGGAAAAAAACAAGGAGTCTGACCGCTAACCCAGCACTGCCAAGTCCACCACTAAACCATGTCCCTAAGTGCCACACCTACACATCTTTTAAATACCTCTGCTTCTTAGAGACTTCCATCAACACCACTGTAAAAAACTATCAATCCTCTACTAAGTAGAACATCAATCAAAATAGTGGCATGCAAATCATGATCCATTAAGTACTTCACACTTGATTACCCACGACATTTTAGAGAGGGTCATACATTGATGAGTTGCTTCTCTCTTCTTTGCCCTTTGCGATTTGGAGTACATAACCACTTCTAGTTCATTATCAATGCAAAATTTAGCACTAAGCTCAACTTAAACAAGAGGAAAACAGCAGTTCAATTGTTTGTCCTTTTCTCCTTAAATTTGCTCAGTCTGCATGTTTCTCTACTTTACACAAATCACACCTTTCCAGAAGTGTTGGACTTGAGGCACATGCAGGTGCACCCTTGTTTAAATGTGGCATTTGCTACTAAAGACATTCTAAAAGTAGAATACTCAAACCACCCAGGATCTTCCTCAACACTTTTCTTCCCCCAGCTTTCTCCTAGATGTGAAAATCAGTGTGAAGTTTCACAGAATCACAGAATGGTTAAGGTTGGTAAGGACCACTGGAGGTCTTCTAGTCCAAGCTCCCTGCTCAAGCAGGGTCCCCTAGAGCACATTACTCAGGATTGTGTCCAGACAGCTTTTTAACAGCTCCAGGGAAGAAGATTTGCCCCTCACTGGGCTAACTTAAAACCCCCCAGACCTGCCAGGAGCTATCTGGAAGCCATTCTTCTGCATTTGTTCTCACAGCCTGAAGCTTCACAATGAGATGTGATCTCACAGCTACACGGGAGACCAAGATAGGTGTAATTCCTGGCTCTGCCACAGAGGCTGAGGACAGCTTGCCTGACCTGCCTCTGCCATTCATGGACATAGTCTGTATCACGGTTTAAAGAGGAAACATCATTCACTTTCCTCCCACCTGGTCTGGCCTCACCTTCTGCTCACTAACTTCCAGGTCATCTCTCTGCAGGTATGGGAGGTTCTCACATATGGATAACCCTTTCTCGCAGGAGTCAACGGCAAGAAAGAAGCAGGGAGTAGTGGAAAAGAAAGCGTGGCTGCTCCTTTGGGGCCCCTAAATTGAAGGGTGTAACTACACATACACCCAGTGGGTAAACTTCAGTATCCCTGCCTCAGATCATCCATTTAGAAAGCGGCAATAAGATTCACAATAGATACATCTAAGAGCTGTTGTGAGGTTTAATTAAGCAATAGAGCACTTGGAGATCTCCAGATAACAAGGCGCCCATATAAGAGAGGAGGTGATTACTTCTGATGAAACAAATCATGAGAACAACCTGGCTCAGCAGGGAATACCCAGGGCTGTGTCAATTCTCCTTTTACAGCCCTGATGGAGGAAGCTTGTGGAGATTGTTCCCTGCTCTTTTGCATCTCAGGCTTTGGCAAGATTCTCGAGAGGATGCAGAGAAATGCCTGCATTGGCTGCACGCGCAGAGATGTGAAATACAATCCCTATTTAAAAATCAAAGAGCTGGGAATCTGCTCCTGTCAACAAGCCTTTCAATAGGGAAGAATAATTTAGCAAGAATAGATGAAATCTCCCACCTTAGGGTGATCTGGGTGGCTGTGAGGAGAAACGCGTTTTGGCAGTTCCCACATTCTTTTGTCAAACTTCTGTTGTCTGGGAAAGAGCAGAGTGCCAGAAGCCCTTGCAGGTGAATACTTTGGCTGTTTCATGCTCACTTGATTCAGAGCAATAACGTGTTTATCTAGATGTTTGGAAAGTTATTAATGAGATCAGCAAATCCTTTCCATGTATAAATTATAAATCACCTTCAGCAATGCCATGTAAATTATCAAGTCAAGTGAGAACACGCTTATTTATCTGTGACAGTCTTTTATCACCAATAAATAAAAGCAAGGCAGGAATTACCTCAGGATAAAATTGTACTGAAGTACCATCAGTTAGGTCACGAACAGAAACACCAGCACAGCAGAACCCCTGTATCAAGACATCCTGAAGGATATGCCAGGAGTGGCACTGCACCAATCCAGAAGGAGTAGGAAGGCAGAGCGCGCTGTCCAGGCTGCGCTGCCGACCCCATTCAGGTGCACTCAGAATGCTTTCCACCACACTGGTGCATCAGCACTTGCTCTGCAGAGAGCAGATGTGTCCCTCAAGACTGCACTCAGTATCTTTTCTCATCATCACACATCCCTGTAGAGCGAAGGAAAGGAACTGGATGCACAGAGGCTGGTTTGGGGGACATGTTGTAGCAGCCCCATCAAGCAAGAGGTTTGGAAAAAGAGCGGCTAGAGAGATACAAGTTTTATGAGTGGCTGGTGTGAGCTCTGGATAAGAATAATTCTAATTTGAGCCAAACTTGGCTTTTAAATCCTCCACCATCCTGAATTCACAAGACATATCATGCACCAGTTCCTTTAACTGATGTATAGTATCTTTATATCAGAGTTCTGCCCATCCATCTTTCAGGTCAGGACAACCCACAGATTTCCAACAGCTGCTGCTCTAAGAGTACAGGATTTGGCCCAGTTGTGCAATGGGCATGTCACCTGGTAAATTTTAAAGTAGAGGTTTTTTTATGGAGGCAGCCGTTTAATGAATGCTTTAAGCCAAGTTTTTCTTCAAGAGTTCTGCAGAAAGTTTCCCTTTGCATGAGAAGGTACATTAAAAAATATATGAAATAAAATAAAATCCCGAGGAAAGGAATTGCAGAAACTGATGTTAGATCATGACGTTAGACATGACCAAAAATAGTTGTGATAGGTCTCTTCTCCCCCAGCTTAGTCTTTGCCATACAGCTCCAGGGGGGCTCTCTGCAGACACACCAGTGAGCAGGTGGAAATGATGAATTACGAGAGGGTGGCAGGGGCCCTCTGACTCACTCCAGGGAAGCATCCAGAGAATGAATCCATCGCTACCAGAGCAAAGCTGAAAGCTTACACAGTGGAGGTGCCTGCTGCTCCTGTGGGACATGGAGCTCACGCTCTGGGCATGGCAGGAGGCACACCAACCACGGCATGATAACACAGCTTCAAGACAAGACTAGTTCCAGCTTGAGGAACAAGCCCACAGCTGAGCCAATTGCTAAAGCAGATTAAGACTTCTCAGGTGACTGGGTTAACGCTCTCCAGTGCTGATGAACAAGTGACAGGTTTCTTTCTCCTCTCCATGCAGATCACCGGATGCCAGATCCATCCCCAGCAGGGGCAGCTGATGAGCTGTCCATCCCCCACGGGGCTCTGCCACATCACCCTGAACCTCCTGTGCCCCTGGTTACCAGAGCAGGTACCCAAAGAGCACAGGCCATGGGCTGGGATATAGGTCAGGACACAGCCCAGCCTGCAGAGCCTGTACCCCAGCATTGGTGACACACAAGAAGGAAAGCTTTCTTCTGAATTCCTGCTGGATGTCGTACAGCTGCTAATTGGGAGAAAGCGACAAAACAAACACAATTTTGCTTCTAATCTGGAAAGGCATCCATCTCCAACAAAACTATTGGCAAATGAACCTAACAGTAACATCCCATTTTGGCTCAGAGGCCCTCATGGCTGACATGATAGAGCTATTTATTCAAATATCTGCATGATACGTAAATTAGTGAAAGACAATAAACAAAGAAATTGATGGTGGTAACCATGAAGCTATTTAGAAATGGCCAAAAGCACACTGACTTCAGTCCAGGCCACAAAAATTTACTCTAGCAAAGAAATGCAGTGGTGAGACTGGAGCTGGCATGTGACTCACATCCGCCCTGATCACCTCACGCTCTTCCTGATACGATAAGTTATCAGCTCAGAGTTCTCATGAGTGCTATTTTATCTACTCTAACTGAACCATATCAAGACCTAATTTTGCCTCAACAATTAACAAAATGCTATCACCAACATCCAAAATGCATCTAAGATAGCTTAGAAGAGTGAGGTTTTAAAATGCTGTTGACAAGATGATCTGACACAAGTTAAATATGCTTGGGCATGCAAGGCCATCCATTTGCAGCACATATTTTTCACTTTCCTGAAGATCCAAAATTCACACAGAGTAACCTTCACTTCCTACCTTTAGCCAAGACAGAAGACCCAAGGAAGAAATGTTTCCTTTTTTCTCTCTGCTTCTGTCAACTATCAGTGGATTCATGCCAAAATAGAAAAAAAAATACCCTGCAAAACTTCACTGTCTTCCTGGTGTTCCTCTGCCAAATTTCATACAGTGAGGCACCTTACGACTACAGATGGATAATCCTCAGGAGCAGCCCCAGCAGCCACCTGTGGCCACCAGAGCCTTTTTCTCTGTGCCCACCCCACAGAAGGATTACTTGCACTCTGCCTTTGACCACCAAAACCAAGTTCACTGAGAATTTGTTAGGTTGCCCCAGCAAGAAGTCCTTCCAGGACCACCATTTGCTTGAATTTTCATGCACTTTGTCACACAATTACCAAAATCTTTATTAGCCTATCAAAAAGCCATAGGAGAGGCTGTACTGTCAAAAAACTAATGCTCATATCAGCATATTAGCTTTCCACGTTCCTTATTTGTAATTACTTAGCACTTTTTCTTGCCTGCATTCATTAAGAAATGTAAACTTAAATAAACAAACCCAGGATTTTTTAACAGAACCAAACCATGAAATTTGTACATAATCAAAACGTGAGGCAGTTAAGCAGAACAGAAGGAAACGTGCTGGCTGCAATGAATTAGTTATGGCATGTCTGATGTGCCAAGTTTATTTTCTAGACATATTTTTCCTGTGTGAAGGTGCAGCCAAACAGCAGCCACTAATGGGTCAGTAAATCTCCACTGTGCCAGGCAGAGCCTCAAATACATAAGATCAGCAACTCACTTGGGGAAGAGGGGAGATGGTTATTTTGCTGTATTTTATTCTTATGCATTTGCTTGCTTGTGTTTTGTGAATGTGCCACTTAGGGCTGTTTTTTCAGTTGTGCCAACTCATCGTGGGACACAAGCAATCTTTTGAAGGACCCGTATGAATCACTTCTGTCAACATTAAGTGGGTTTTGACATTGCAAACACTTAGTGACTTCAGTCTGAAATCCACAGTAATTTTAGGCCTTCAGAGGAATATAGAGTTTAAATATTTAACTAAAGGAGAGCAAATTCTAGGCCTAAAGTAGATGCCTCCCACCGAAGTTGCCTTAAAGCAACAAGAAGGAAAGTCACTCCTACATGGGAACAGTTACACTGGACTCACCCATGGCCTTAAAAACCAGCTCTCCAAGACCACTGGCAGAAGGTCCCCCAGGTCCATGGGGGTGAATCAGGAGCCCCTGCCCAGGCTGTGCTCTGCCAGTACCAGACTGCCACATGCACCCAAGAGAGGCCACGGACAAGGACTCCCAGCAGGGCTCCTTCCCACCTTTGCTCAGGACCCTCTGGCAGGCACTGAAGAAGCCAAGTCCAGCAGACAGAGCAACTGCTCTGGGATATTAAAAGGTTTCCCAGAACTGCTGTTAAGGAGCAGCCTCAGCATCCAAATACTTCAATAGTTACCTGAACACTTGCAGAGCTGCAGCTGACTCATAACCCAACTGCACTGGAAATTCTGCAACTGGGGAGTAAAGGTGCTGCCTCAGAGCTCCTCCACCTTGTTACACACGCAGAGTCCATGACAAAGAGGATTTGCAATTCAAAGCACTCATGGATTCAAGGTCAGAGTTTCCAAGTTTCAAGAATTCTTCCTAAGTGCAAAGTCTAAAGCACGGATACCAACAGATTGATTTTTTAGCATCTATCTGAAGCAAGCAAAGATGAAGGCTATTATTAATTCAGCTTCTTGAGGGGGACTACCCTGTCAGTGTGTGTTAGAGACTTGTTAAACAAAATGTTTTGCAGTAAATCACATGGAAATGTGAACTCAGCAAATGCCAGAGGCAATGACAGGAGGATATAAATGACAATCAGAAAGGCGTGTCCGGATGCTTGAGGTATGAGCCACGATAAAGTGCTTGTGAAATTTCACCTGCCTGAATTGGGACAGAGGTTGTGGCCTTCTGATAAAAAAAAAAAAAGGGGGGGGGGGAGAAAAAAGAAAAAAAGGAAAAGAAAAAAATAAAAACACACAAACCCCGATGTGCTAATTAGAAAGTAAACTATATGTCTGAACAGACATCCAAATATTCCAGCCTCAGCAGGGAATAAAATCTACAGACTGTGGGAATTAGTCTGAATGAGACCTCACTAAATGGTCGCTGCAAAGTTGGAGAAAGACAGTGCAAGCCAACAGTTACTACAAGCACCTCTTTAGTCAGCGGGAAGAGTGAATTCTTTTCACGTAATCATTCATTTGCACTCATTCTGAAATATATTTAGCAGACCTCTGCTCACCTTCTCAGAGCTGCTTTTGACTTTCTAGAAAATATATGGAGCCGATAACAATCCTTGCAAATTTTGAGAAAGAAAAGCAGATAGACACATACCTTAGCTGATTAAATGTTGAACATTAACAATATCCATTACCCTCACCAACAGCTAGAGATGACTGACAAAGAGGAACGTGAAATCACATTATTGCATTCAGCAAACCTACAGAAAATGCTACTTTTCACAGTCAAAAATAGCATACCTTACCAGCCCGGATTTGATCAGCCCATTTTGTCAGCAGTAAAAGCTGTTTTCTAGGCCATAGCATTTTGCATTAATGCAATCTGATTTGCCACTGCTTTTTTAGAAAGCTAAGGTGAATGTGTGATATTGAGAGAGGGCAGTTGTTAATCCAGAAACGAAAGTCTGAAACTCCTCATGTAGGGCAAGGTCAAAGAACAGCTGCCTATGGAAAACCCCACACAGAGACCTGCACACCATGTTCTAGCTGGTATTCCCAGGAGCTTTGTACTAAGCATATTTTAAATAAACAGTAATATACTTCTCAACAAATGATTTAAAAAATGTGGAGATAATTACTTCTCATATGGCTTTATTACTGCTTGCACTTACAAATACGTCACCTGGGTAGTTTTATCTCCCACATTAGTTGATATTTAAGAAGTTCTGATTATTACTCACATTGTTCTGAGTGTTATATCTGTTCCTAGCAACTGAGAGAAGAAAACAAGCCAAATAAAACACAACGGTATTTTTGAAGCCACAATATAATAGTTACCTAGAATAAAATCCTGCCTGCATGCTTCTAAAAACTGTGGTACCATACAGAAGTAGTGACGAAAGAGGTGGTGGCAGTTTTTGATAGAGACAACTATCATTCATAAGCTACCGGCAAACTAAACAAAAATTAACAAGCTCCATAAAGCAATTAAAATCCAAAGTGTAAAGTAGATGTAATGACTCAACAGCCTGATCACTGCTCTCATAAAACCACACTAATAATGCATGGCCTGAGTCTCCTCACATTGACATCAACATAAAATCAAGTAGCAAATTGAAATTTTTCTCATTAGTGGAGTTTCACAGATAGAAAAGTTGTAAGGTAAGAGAAGCAGACCTGAGGGCTGCACACGGAGAAGACTCACAAGAAACCAGGTCTGTGCACCACCCTGTGTGTGAGTTTGGCTACATCAGGGGTCACTGTATGGCTATCAGCACTCCACTGCACGGTCTGCACACTCTGCATTGCTTTATCAATCCCACTCTCTAAAGACAATTCAGTGGGCACTGTCCACTCACATCTTAGAGACAAAGCACATCCCTCCTGGCAGCAAAAAAGCTAAATATTTTCCAGTGGGTTTAAAAAAAAAACAAAAACCCAAACCCAAGCCAAAAAAATACCTAACTAACCAAACAACCTCCACCCAACTGCAGAAGGGAACAAACACTATGTGAACTCCTAATTTTTGCCTTTAAAACCTGTCTCATTACTGGGCGGACAGCCCTGCTCCTTCCATCCCACCCTCTGCACTGCCAATAGAATACTGCTTGCAATTTGTATGTGATTCAGACTTAGAAGATCATTCTCATTCTAGACTTGTACCCAGCTGAAAAGTTTCAAAGATGTTGTAAGATTCAATACAATAGAACAACTGTCCTTGGTCTCCCAGATAACAAGGCTTTTTTAGTGTTTAAAATAACCAATATGCATTCCATGCATATTTAACCACATCTTTGTATTGTTTCTTTATAAAGACAACTTTGGCCCTCACAAATGAGGCTGTTTGTGGTCTTAGGTAATGCAGAGTATATTAATTGGACAATACCTCACACTTATTTTGGAATGCTAATTCGGACAGAGCCTGGCTCTCACTGCACTGACTGTCACTTGCTGACTCTAATTTAGAGGGGTGGCAGTGAATTAGGAGTACAACAGCACGTTTGTGAGGTGAATTTCAAGCATGCATGGGTGTCACAGTATGACTTAAGCAGTGACCCCGAACCACCAGAGCTGACGGGTTGAGATTTAACAACTTAGTTTAGGTGGTAGAAGTCATTAGCAGTTTGGGATCAGCTTTTAACTTTGGATGGAGGAAGAGAGTTCAAAAATTAACTAGATACTCCCTGCCAATATCCATCACCAAGCCTCTGCCAGCAATGAAGCAGCTCTTATTCACTGCTTATGCAGCTCATATCAAACTTAGACCTCAAACTCAGGACATTAAAGAGTCCATGCTACATAGTAATTTGGGACACCACCTGCCTTTAGAAAATACAAGCAGGATGTTTAAGCAAATGAAAATGTCTATGAGCCAGAAACCTCCACAGCTCAAAGCAGCCAAGGATTTGCATAGATGCGACTGCACCCTTCCTCCTGCTCACCTGAAGCCATTCCTGAGGCTGTGCCCTGAGCCATGCCTAGAGGAAGGCTGAGGAGGGAAAGTCGAGCATGGCTCAAACACCACCCTGCAGTACAAGGTACCCTCTGAAGCTGGAGATTGCTCAAGGAGCCCAGGGCTCCAGGATTGAATGAGGCAGCCTCGGGCTTCTTCTGGTGTGTACTCATTGGCACTGGCTTCTCAGGGCCATAGATCCTATAGAGCCCTCAGCACTTGGGATTGCAGGTGCTGACTCAGCAAGGCTCTGGGCTCTTCAGGCTGAGAGCAGCCCTGTGAGAAAAGGCAGGGCTTTACAGCACTTCCAAATCCACTTTTTAGCAAAGCCTGGTCCAGAGCCCCACTCCTCCCCTCCCCTTCTGGACCAGAACTAGTACTAATCAACTTCCTATGCTATCCCCTTAGCAGTTTAAGTACATCAATTTGCCTGACTTACTTTGTCCCAGTAAAGCCAGCAGCAACTTACCGTGGCTTGCAATGTTACCTCCCCTTATGCTGCCTTAAGGCACCGCTGTGTTGCCTTTCCTCTCTCTTGAAATGAATCTTTGTTTAACCAATATGAAATTAAACACAGAGAACCAGAAAGACCCTTCTTGCCTTTAAACACTTTCCACTGAGGACAGACAAATATTTTTGGTGACTGATATTTTTAAGGTTTGGGCAATTGCATGTGAGTTTACAAAAGACCCCTTTCAGATTTTGATTATTTATGTGCTTCTTTCTTACACAAACAGATGCACTGAAACAAAGACAGAGCTCTGACCCTAGCTGGGTGGCAGGCACCTTCCTTGCCTGACACTCGCCCAGCCATGAGCCATTGTGGCTCAGGTGAGGACTTTTGGCAATGCCACCTCCACTCAGCTGACACATCCTTTCTCACTGCTGACCCCAGCCCTTATTTCCTGCTACTCCCTCCCTGTTGCAATGACATTCCCAGCAAGAGCTTTAAATAACAGCCTGGGGTATAAAAGCAGTGACTAACTCTTTACATTTCCAGTCATAGGCAGTGATCTCCTAACAGGCAAGAGCACTGACAAACCCTTCCTGCAAAACTCTATTTAGCAGACGTTTTTCTGTGGAAAGATGCTCATAATCATATCTTAGGACAATTAGAAACACAAATTGTTTTTACCTTTCTCCTCCCAGCCACTGGCTGGCTGTGCCCTTGAAGTACAAGCCAACACAGCCAACACAGACAGGTAGGACCAGCTGCTGCAGGGAGTGGGGCTGAGGCCCTGGGGGATGAGACCTCAGCTCAGCCTGCTGGGATTCAGCAGGATCACTCTGCAAATGCAGGCTCAGGCAGGAACTGCTGGGTCAGAACTGGATGAAACTAAACAGGTAAGAAAGCCTGACTTTTAAATGGGGAAGAGCATCCCAGTGGCCAAGGCAGGTGACAACCCAAGACCTGAATATGCTGCTCTCATAAGGGTTCAGTGCTCTTCAGACAGGAGTAACTGGACAGGTATAGGGAGTAAAGTACCACCTCACATGATAAAGTGAGGTCCTAATATGAAGCAAACAGAGTCACTGTAAATGTGTCATACTTTATTGCCTTGATATTGCAGACTCCCATGAGAGCATTACAGTAGTCTTTAGGATTCTAAGAAACTTCAAAATTTTGATACTAAAATCAGTAGGATCTCTCAGTTAAAAAATACACTTCCAGTTTTATTACAAACTTAAAACTTTGTGATTTGCTAGCATTCATATAATTCAAAGAACAGTCTTTCTCTGGCACTTCCCTAAGCTCAGGAATTTACACTAGCAAACAAAATGAGTGTTGTAGGTTGAAGTTACTCTTTGATCTGGTAAATAAACCCATAGTAAATTCAGGTTCAATTACAGTATTTAAATTTATGACATCTACAGTGCTGTAACAAGTTAGTGACAAATGCCAGTTTCATATAGAAAACATGTATTAACATGCACAAGGTACAAAAAAGAAAAATCAATTGGTTCTAACAGATGTATCAAAAGGTACTTTGGCAGTTTTATACAGTCTTTTATACGCATTTGTCAATACATTTGATTGCAGTTGCAGATACTATTAACAACCCACTATTACAGAGAAATTGCTAGTTTCATACCTGAAAAGTAAAATTTGCTTTACTTATACTTGTGTGTGTGCACTTACATGCATATTCAGCAATGTAGTCGTTGTTACTCCTGAAATTTCATTTGCATGCAAAATACCTCTGGTGCAAATTACCAATAACATAAGGGAGCCCATGAAATGTTAAAGACTTCAAAGGATGAGAGAAAAAGTATTTGCATTTTGGGCCTGATCCAAAGCACATTAAAGTAAAGGGGAATCTTTCCATTGGCCGCAACAGATGTTCTGACTCGAGGAAGTTTTGATGCAAGTTATTGACATAACAGTAGACTAGCAAGACCACAAAATCCACTATCTGAAGAAACCGAAAGTCAAGTTTGCTAAATACTGATTTACTGCTTTTCATCATGGCAGTTGTCTCTCAGTTTCTCCCAGGACAGTCTTTGCTGCCTCTCCTGTTGTCCCCAGCACATCTTTCTGTTCAATAACCCACATTCATTCCAGCTTTTACACCTACACTTTCTTTTCTCTTGTTCATGGCTTTTAAATTCTTTCTCAGTCTGCAGATACGTAACTTCCCAATACTGTCGTTTAATTCCAAAAAAGTGACATAGGAGACAAGTATCTATACAGGTCAACATAAAAACTGTCAAAATCTGGTTTGATAGGTCACTACCTATAGAGCATACAGATATCAACTGCTTTCAGTCTTTAAAAAACTCCTAGTGAGTCTCATAACAAAAGTAAACTGCTAGCTGCTCTCATCTGTTTGAGAATAATCAGCTTAATCAATGTTACTTCAGCAATCTCTGCTCTACTCTGTCAATGTTTTACTGCAACTTGTCATATTGCATGAACATGATAATGCCTTCTATACCAGGGCAGAAAAAACTTCACGTAAAGGACAGGAAGCACAGTGTGGTAAATGAAAACAAGTGACTGGACTTGTAACAGTGCAGGTACCACGTAGAGAAATAACAACAAGTTTATTTAAATAAGCTTGAATAATTTATTCCTTTTAGGAAGGACCATTTTCCTGGCATGACCCAAAAAGAAATGAACTAGTAAAAGGAGCATTTCTCTAGCACAAACGTTATTAACAAATGCCATAGCTATTCTAGGTGTGTCACCAGTAAGCAAAATCAAAGCCACTGCAATAAAACCAAAAAAAAAAAAAAAAGTACTAGGACATAGAGCACATTTTTCTTCCACTCTATACTTCAAAATCATAAGGACTCCTCATATTTCATGGTAAAAGGTTTTATTTCTTGGTTCCTGCAGCTCAGGTAATGATATCGTAATTCAAAGGTGGTGTAAGGCTCACTATAGCTCTGACCTCATAAACAATTTTAATATCCCTTCTCCGCATCTCAACAGATATAGGACTGCACCTGAGCTGCCAATATCTCCTCAGTAGTTACCTGTTTATTTAACTTCTAAGCGAGCACATGTGCTGCACATTAAAATCAACCTGGATGCAAAGAGAAGGCTTCCATCTGCGTGAAAGGGCCACCTTTCAACAAATATCTCAGGTGCATGGGAGGAAAAGCAAAATTAAGACAAAATACAGCATAGACCCACAAAGCAAGGCACACAGCACCACACCTGCTATGTGCATCTGCTCTGGGCCACTTGAAGTGTCAGAGATAGTGTGCTGCTCCTGAGCAATGGGAGCCGTTCTGCTGCAAACAGGGGTGGAGGGAGAACCCAGGCAGAAGCAGCATTTGTGTTCCTCTTTCCAGGTGAGCCACTAACAGGCAAAGCTCTTCAAGGCTACTCCACAGCACACCTGTCACACTGTATCATTACCGCAGGCTCAGATAAGGATGGGACACTAAGGCCAGCAAAACAAACCAGCTTCAAAGCTCTTATGTAGAGCCAGGATATGCTGGAAAAGCCACAGCCTGTTCAGTGTCCCTCTGCAAAGGACTGGAACAAACTGATAGAGGGGTATCCAAGATGCCTAAGGGATGTTCTGTTTAGCTGAAACTAGGTGGTTAAACTGGAAAACTGAAACGCACAGCAAGAGCTTAGCAGCCAAAAGACCTCTTCAGATTGAAACAGTTTCTCCTGAAGGAAAGAGGTCAGGAGACAGTATGATCAAGTCTCTGTTTCTAGGTCAGACCTCAAGAGCTACATTTCTGCAGTAAGACAATGGGGATCCGATAACAACTGTACAACAGCACTTACCACAAGAGATGAGGATGGAGATGATCCCAGTTAGTCTATTCCCCAGCCCCACAGGAGGATAACCTGTACTTAAACAATGCTACTAGATGTCTAACTTCGAAAATCCTCTGATACAGAGATTCCCCCACATCCCTGGGCAATCTGCACTGGCATTAAAGATCTCTGTAATTATGATTTTTTTTTTTTTAACTTGGGTCTTGCCTAATTTTCTGGGTTTGCATTTTAAGCCCGTTATTTCCTGCCCTGTTATCACCTCCATTTTTACAGCCACCTTCTACACACTTCTGGTTAAAGAAGAAAGGTAAGAGATATTTCAAGATATCTTCAAATTTAAGCAAGTCCAACCTTTGAACGCCTAAAAGTGAGCTGGACAGAAAGCACTAACACAGGCAAAAGATGCCTTAGTCTCTTAAGCCTGCTTAAAGGCTACAAATCCATCAATCAAGGTCTGGACTATTTAAAAACCCACTGCCTAGTATTTCAATTATTTCTTTCTGGAATAAGGCCAAAATACACTTGTGGATGTGAATAGGTAAAACAGAATCCACTACTTTGTGAAAAACCTCTAAAGGAACAAATTGAAAAGTGCTCTCAAAAATTTATTTCCCCTTACCACACGTACTTATTTGTTATCGAAGCTCTGCATGCAAGATTCACGATGCTGTGCTCAGGGCAATAAACAATTTATTTTGAGAAACCATGTACAGACTGAATGAAGATATAGAAATTACAATATAACACAGAAAGAGGCAGGTCAGATCAACACTGGGATATCTAGATAGTATCTCTATAGAGCATCAGCAATGCTTCATAAATTTAAATTTATACCACACTTCTGGTTCTTCGGAAGGTTTTAACATAAAAAACTGCAACAAAAAAGTATCTGGCAAAGGACAGAGGTTATTTTCCAAAAATAGTTGTGAGGTCTGATTTTCTTTTTTGTTAGCACGACTCATCCATAGCCTCATTACGTGGCTTACAACTTCCCTGCACAAAATCAGTGAGAGCAGTGGCATCAATCAGGTGTAGGTCTCTAGACTGTGGAAAAACTGCTGGGTGATATTAAGAGCCTTTTTCTGATTCCTGCCAACACTATGGCAGGGGAAAGGAGGAGCTTTCATCCTTTTAATCCTAAAGAACTGTAGGTAAGTTGTCAGAGAATCTTCATATTCACTTCAGATTGTTTTATAATGGGCAAATTCTGCCCTCCTCTATACTCTGACAACCCCTACTAACTCTGAGTGACACAGGTATAGTATTTGACCTAATTGCATTTTAAAGCCCAAATAAGCTTCTTGCATTCTAAACTGAGACAGACAACTTTTTTTCTTTGCCCTACCCACAAGTCCCTGTGACACAATACTTCTGACACATTGCAAATTTCTGAAGTATTATTCCTTCCAAACAAATATCTTCCTTGTTATTTAGCCAGGCTGAAGGGCAGTTCACCGTCATTTATGGCAGAGGCACAGAGAGGAGGGAATAGCAATTACTCAGCATTTGTTAAAGCGACGGCCTCACCTTTAATAATTGCACAGTCACATTTCTTTCCACAGGGTCAATGAGAACTCCGGAAGGGAGACTTGCTGATTGACACAAATATGTTTGTATTTCAAAGGGCAAACTACAAAGTCAAATACAAGGCAATGTTTGCACAAGAGTTAACTCTGTCATTCGGCATTCTCAAAGAGCTCAACAATCCCACGGAAAAATGTCTCTCCTTTGCTACAGTACATTTTTAACTCAAACTTTAATACAGGTGTATGGAGAGGTCAAATTAGCATGATTGCTGCAGAAGGCTAGCTAAGCACACAACCACAGGAAAGAGGAGTTAGTGATGACCTTTAAAGAAGCAGAGCAATACAGCGGGCAGAGCTCCTGCCCCCCAGCATCCCCACAGTGAACTGGCAGCAGCTGAACACTCAGCACAAGTTACAGCAACATGGTTCTCTAACTGCATAGACAGATAAACCAATGTCCAACCAAACAGGAAAGACAGAGAGGAGATCTCCTTCTGCACACTCTCATACTTCAATCACAGTTCATCTTGAACTAAAAGGACCAGCTCTGCACAGTCACCGTCCCAGTGCAGACTAATGGGAAGGAGAAGAGATAATAAGGCCAAATACTACCCTTGGGAGTGCATCACACCTGTTAAGACAAGGGCAGTTCCCTGCAGTGCTGGATCAGCCCCATGGTGCCCCTCCACCAGCCTCAATCACAGCCGGTGCTGCTCTTTCACAGTGGACAAGATCTCCCGCCCCTCTCTGGAGCCAGCTGCCCTCCTTGAAATTGCTGCAGTCACGCTCCTTCCCCTTCTGCTGTGGGTGACTGTAGGTGGATTTTGTTCTCTTCTCTCACAAATTAAAGAATCCTAAAACTATAAACACATCCTTACACAGTGCCCACAACCCTTTGAGCTCACTTTCCCAAGCTATTGGGTGTGTTGAATTCAAGGTTACCAAGAATATTAATTCTGGGCATACTGAAACTGGGCACTGAGAGCATGTCTTCAAAGAGCCACTGAGAACTTTAAGGTGAATCAACTAAATGGATAAAGGATCTGCACATGGGTAGATTCAGCAAAAAAGGATGGAAACAGTCTTGTGGGTAATTAGTGATGTACCTTAAGTTATGCTCACTGACTTCACTCCTTTAGTTGATTGCTTTCAACTTTCCTCCCCACACAGACAGGCCTTTGAACCTCAAAGCATTACAAAACTGTGTACATTATCAGCCACGTCTATATGCATGTGTGTTGTATTCAGCACCCACTGAACTGTCATGCCCAGCCTAAAGTATTGGATCCAGTATTTTCATATTGTATGAATTTTTGGAAGTAGTCCAAATTTGAGTAGCCTGACAGAAGTACATCTGGGAGTAGCACAGCACAGTTTCTAATGTGCTATGGGAATGACTTCAGCAACAAACCTCAAAAAAAGTTCCTTCACATTAAGTGTAACTATTGCTACTCTGAGATTAAATATTACCTGGAAATTACTCTCATTAACTGCAGAGTCCTTGATTAATGAGCAGGTGGAGTGCACATAGGGACCTGGTCCTGATTTCAGCTGTCTTATTAGCTCTACCCTGGACACTACTGATCACCACAAAAACAAATGAGGAAATCCAAGAACTAATTACAAGTGGACAAAATGTGTCAACCTAATAACTGTGTTACGGGACTTCAGAGATTAAGGGAAGGCTGGCAGATGTGCAAGATGCAAACACCAAAGCCACTAAAAAGAAACAGCAACAGAACTCTGTTATCTTCTCGCGTCTCTGGTGTGCGAGACCGCAGGAAGCCTCACAAGAAACAGTCTCCATTTCAGAACAGCTCCACAGCCATCTTGATTACTGCAATCATTTGTTCATTATTTTAACACCGATGGCCACAGGAGGAACCTTCAATGCTTCCCCCCGACTCCCAATCCCACAAGCAGGGGCTCTCTCTCCCACAAGACACTGAGAACTGCCCCAAGGCCCCAGGGAGGCCAGCATCAGGGAGCAGGAGTTTGGCAACCAGAAAGCCAAGGACAAGAGAGAGCATCCCACCTGGTGCTCCTGGAAGGTGCTGCTGCAGGTGTGCAGGCACCCAAGCTGGGGCTGCAGACCACACATGGGGGAAGTCAGAACCATCTTCTTTAGTTTGTCAGCAAACACAGCTGTATCTAAGCATCTCCTGCTATACTTATCCAGCAGCCACTGCCCCCAAGGTGTGAAACAGTAGGGACTGCCCACACACCTTTTTAATTTGTGTTTACTTGTCTCTTGAAAAAGCCCAAAGAAATCTTCTACACACCAGCTAAGTACAATAAAACCAAATACTCCAGCATCAGGAGTTCAGCCAACTTGTGCCCTACAACTGATCTCCTATTTCTCCCTACACTTTCCTTCTAATCCTGTTTATAATTACACAAGCTGTCTGATCTTTCCAAAGCTATCAATTCCCTCAAATACATTTTCAAATTGTCATCCTTGAAAGAGCCTGGGCACTGGATCAACCAGTCTCAGCTCGACACAACCCATGCCAGTATTGATGGCTCCCCGGAAATGCAGGGGTGCAGCTGGCCAGACCCCGAGCAAGGGTTGCCCAGCCCCAGCAGAGAAGAGGTGAGAGGAAGGTATTGATCCGGTCCTTTTAACATGCTAATTTGCCCATTGGCCGCTTCAGTCATTGCTAGGCTGGACACTTCAAAAGGAAACTGTTTTCAAAGCAGCGATGTCTTTTTCAACAGCAGAAAACACTTAAATCTGAAAACAAATGAATTCAAGCCCCAAGTTCACAGAAGCTCTGGTTGGTGCTTTTCAGCTCTCCAGACAGAAATGTTTGATGTATGGAAAGACAGACTTGCTAATTAGGGTTATTAAAATGTGGCCTGGCAAAAAGCCTCAGATTTAAAATAAGAAAATCCACACCCTCTAAGTGCACACTTTATTAATATAAAGATAGCCTGTATTAGTATCGAAAAAATTCAGCCATAATATCTTGAAGTGTTCCATTGATTCCCACACACACGCACACTTCACAGAAGAATAAAATGTAGTTAAAATTAAATTTCTGTAATTCAATTTCTGTAATTCAGCATCAACACTGGAACATATTTTGGCCTTTCTTAGCATTGATAATGGGGAAAATAAAGGCAGTTGTTCAATCCCTTCAACCACTGAGAACACACGATGAAGGCCAGACAAAACCCTCAGTGTGACAGAGACATTATTAAAGTATTTCAGAAAGCAGCAGCATTATTGACTAACGCCTTTGCTACCAACACAGAGTTTTCAATCACTGGCTAAATACAATGTGAGGAATTGATACAATGGCAGGATTTAATTACTGGTCTGTGGAAGCACTGAAATATGTTACATACACAAGCTGTGCAGATAGAACAAAAATCAATTGAGTGTTTCACATCCATGTTTGTGGCTCCTATCATGCTCCTAGTAAAACCTGAGGTAAGCTGTGAAAAACAGGAGTGTTCTCCAAGCTAAGGGAGATAATGAGTAGTAGCTCTGACCCACCAGCATATCACTCTGCTTTCAAAGTGTAAAGAGACGAAAACTTGAATTTCCCTCCAAGTATGTCTTTATTTCCAAGGCTAAAGTCAGCCTTGCTTGGCAAGCAGAAGACCTGAACCCAGATGCAGCAAGAGCTTAAGTTTCCAAGTTCAGTCTAGTCCTTCTCCTCTGGACCCTGACCTGAGACAGCCACAGCCCATCAAGCCCAGTACCAGCTACACCAGCAGCACCAGCCACATCCCTCCATGCCCACCTGCCCTGGCACAAGAAGGAATTCGGGATGCTGCTGACCTCTAACCCCTGGCTGCAGGGGACAAAAAAGCTGCAGGAGAGAGTAGGCAAATGGAGAGAGCTGACTGTCAACCTGACATTGGTTCTGGAGCAGATAGCAGCATCAGAGCAAACTCATTCACAGAAACAAGGCATGAAGAGATAACACTAGAAAATATGAGCAAAATGGAACTTGCTTCCTTGCCACTAAATTGTCAGCTTTATGGGACTTCATGCTGAACAGTATGAAAAAAAATCCAATTTGCTTTGAAGCACATTAGTCTAACATCCTAATTATTGTTTACATTGCCATTTGCCTTCTATTAAGAATTGAATAATTACCCAGTGCTCCATAGTTTAAAAATACAAGCAAACAGGATTATCTGGGTAATTAAGACACTGTACTGCAGCTTTGTAGTGTGGCTGTACAAAGCATTCACATATACAAGCAGAAGCAATAGTTATTGATCTCCTGAGTTCAAATAATGTTTCAGAGGGAGCTCCAGCTCGTAAGATGGGTCCCTCATTAGAGAAAGGTGACCAATTGCTTTTGACAAGTGCGGAGGGGACACAGGACACTAGAGTCAATCTTCCCTCTGGTCTTAACCACAGACATCCTACATGCCTCTGGGAAGGTTCCCTAGTCTTCCCTCCTCCAGGTGCTGCAGCACAAGAGCATCCCTCCTCCTCTTCCTCCTGCCCAGGACCCCACCTTTGCTCAGGCTGCTGAAACCACCGCCTCTGCGCAGCCTGAGCCATGCAGCACCATGCCCCCAGTGAATCCAAGGCCTGTTTTCCTAGCACACCTCTTTCACTGAGTTTGTATAGATTAATAATAGTGAGATTGAAACCCACCCATCTAAGGAAAAAATAAAAAGCAAACCAGCAAATGGAGTGTTTTCGAGGTATCCATGACTAAATGAGCCAAAGCAAATACCAACTGTACAGCATAGCTTTCCCCCCCCCCTCCTTTTTTCCTCCAAACCTTAATAGCCCATCCATATTGTACTTTAAACAGCATGACTTCCCCTTCTGGGTGACTATTAGGACAAAAGCAAAGTTTTTGCACGTTCCTTTGTTATTTTAAAGAGCCTTTCCTCCATTTAATTATGCCACCAGGTTTCACACTGCGCAGTTTACTACCCCTGTGAAATTACCTTCAAGTTAAACACTAATTGGACATCCAACAAAAACGAAAACTCCCCACAACCATGTTTTTCCTTCTGGTTTCTTATAGGATGTAGCCCCAACACGATCGGGGTCCCAATTTCATACCACTGATTTATAAAGACACAAAATGAAAACCAGTACTTTAAAGAAATACAGTACATTCATACAGCATGTGTTCTAACTTATATCAATAAACCTTTCAACAAATCCATTCTGAACAAGCCTGTGTTTTGGGAGCATTTAATGAGCCTCAGCTTTATTTCAAGCCAAAGGCAATTTTAAGTAAAGTTGAAATAAAGCAAAGTTAAAAAGAAAAGAAAGCCACTAAAACCAAAAATAAAATAAAATATGGGTTCTCGTATAATCATGAGGCTTAAGAAAGCAGAACTTTTCTCACAGATTATTTTCTTTCAATAAATAAAGACAGCAGAGCATTTCTGCATGTTTACTTACCCAAGTGCCAGGAGCCCCTTTTCACCACACTATAACCCTGGGCCAAGGCCACTTCTGCAGACTGTAGAGCAAAGGGAAGGGCACTAGACCAGGCCTGAGCAGGTCCTTGGTACAAAGCAGAGTAAGTGTCCAGAGAAAGTGTAATGCTTTTTTATGCATGTGTGTGCACAGAAGGGATCCCACCTCCTGAACCTGGTCATCCCCCAGCTGAGGATGCAGATATAGAAGGGCTTTGTGGTGGAGAACATATAGAGGAGATGACACACAAGAACCTGCAGCCCCACCAGGCACAAGAAGCAGCACTTCTATACCCCAGCCATCATTCTGCAGAGAAGGCCAGGGTTTTGGAGCACAGCAGTCTCCCACAGGCTGGCTTGAAGCTGCAGTTTGGGCAAGAGCGACAGTCAGCCATAGTCAAGAGGAGACTTCGAGACATGACGAGCACACTGTGCAAATATTACACTATCTCTTAAACAAAGAGATCAAAAAAAAAAAAATAAAACCAGAATCCATTTGCATAAAATCCAAATCTTTGAGCTCTGCATAAACAGAAGGAGATTTTGGCTGCCTTTTCCAAAGGAAGCTCTTATCTCCTTTGTGAAGTGGGGAAATGGGTGTGCTACTTTGCATGAGGGTGTATACAAAAGATGTAAATGAGGAATTTGCTGCGTGCAAAAGGCAAAGCTGGCGACAGCTGCCAATCCCCATTCACAGGGAGAGCCTCCCTAGTCTCTAGCAGGAGGAAGGAGAAGGGAACCAACATGTTTGCTTCCCAGGGAGGTGAAGCAGGCTCTGAATATTCATAAAATGGCCATTTAGTCATGGGAGTGTTAATTGTCTCTGATTCACAAAACTGTGTGACCTCACCTGCTCCCTGCAATATTTGAAAAGGATATGGCATAATGGAACAAAACCAGATAAGATATTTATCTCACAAGTTTGGGGGGCTTTTTAATGCAGTCTCAAAAGACCTTAGTGTATGCTGAGCATTTCTTTAATCACTTCTCACAGGCGCAATAAAGACCAAGCTCAGTGGAGCATATTATTAGACAGATAATAACCCTTACCCAGCCAAGATCTAAATACCAAACTCATCACACACAAGATGAGCTGTCTGGAAAGTGTTGTTTTGCCTTCCCCCCCCCCCCCCATAAGAACACACACAAAACCCAGAAGATGGGCTGTAAGTCCCACAAAAGACTACGTGGACCTACCATGAAATTCATACCACCACAACAGCTCATCTGGCTTTCATTCTGAGGATCGTGCTTTTTACCAGTAATACACAGAATAAGGACCAGATATTGCTCCCCTGTGTACTAGCAGAAATTTTGTCAGGAATTCAGAAGGAAGCAATCCCAGCCCTTCTCCAAGCAACACATGAAGGGACAACTGCAGCCTCCTTCTGAGGAGGCCAGGCAGGAGAAAAGCAATAGAGAGCCTGTAGTGACATTTAAATGGAGATTTTGAAATGCACCAGGTGGTACCAAAAAAAAAAAAAATTCACAGAGGGAGCAACCCTTGGAAGATCTATTGAGCTACGTGAGAACATAACATAACCAAATCAGCAGAGAAGAGAACCAACTAAATTTGGTTCAGACAGACTGTGTTTCAGTATCACTCCCAGGCCCCGCCTGGTAGCTTCCGTCTTCTCAGCTCCTTTTAAAACATAACATGTTGAGTCTATGCATTTTTTCCCCTCAGCCAAAAATAATCAACCTGAAAAAAAAAAATCCTTCTGAAACCTCAAATCTGCACGGTCTTAGTCACCCTTCTGATTACCCTTTTGTGCAGCCAGACTGTACATCAGTGCTATTCTGACAAAAAAAAGTTATCTATGACTAAAATGGGAAAGTACACACAAATTATTTTACTTCCCCATCCCTACAAAATCCACCATCCAAAAATCTTATCACAGAAAAACATATAATTAGACTGTACCCTTCTGATGTAAACTGAACTGCTGCTTTCAATGATCACAGCCACTCTTCAAAGCCTCTGAGATAAAAAGAATCTTATCATTCAAATTATTACTTCTTAGGGATGCTCTTATCAAAGTTCGAAGGAAAATTCTAAAAACAGCAGTGATATGAAACCAGGACTGAGCCATATTTTAAATGACACTAGATTTTCTGCCAATTGGCCAATTCACAACTCAGAAAAAGCAAGTGTAGATGAAGACAAAGCTGTTGGCTCTCATAACCTTTACAGTATCACAGTAAAAATCTCAACTGTCTCACATATTTATACTAAATGGCAGGTCTAAAATTGAGATTTGTAATTTCACAGCATCAAAATCATCACAGATGGCTACAGTCTATTGCTTCTTTAATCTCTTTTCTCCCTTCCTGCTTGTTCCCCCCCCCCCTCCTTTGAGTAAGAAAGAGACGTGTTTTATCATAAGGAAATCGTAACTAAATCCAAACCACATTATATTAATGTGTAACAAAACAATTTACATAACAATGATGAGTACAAAAGAAGTTGAAAATTACTTTATGTCTCAGCTTTGCCCTAAAGCACTAATTGCCTTAGCCTTGAGATGTGACACTAGTTGGGATAGTCATGTTCCATCGACAATATTCCACATTTATGCTCTCTTAAGTGGATAGCCATTAACACAGAACATTTGAGGGAGAATAAACTGTAACAGAAAATTAAAAAAAAAAAATCCACAACAGCAAACTGGAATTATTTTTTTTTTTTTGCATTAGGTTCACAGCTACAAGTGCATCTGTGAGCAAAGAATCAGTGCTCACCTAATATTTCTACTGATCAGGACCAATTTTGTAGAACCACTGCCATGACACACCTTTGAAGCTTCCCAAATAAGTATGGATTAAATACTTATCTCCTTTTCCTTCCTGCCCTGGGTTTTTGCATATGTGCATACACATGCATTTATGTATGTTCAGTAAGACAATCATCATCAATAAAATCAGCTGGAGAAAAAAAATAGCAGTCAGAGGAAGGACAGTTTTTTGTCATCATATCCAAACACCTCCATACCACCGACACAATTTTTTAAAAATCCCGTTCAAGGTCAGAAAGTCATTAACTCCCACTACAGGAATAACTTTAGATGTGGCTTTCCATTATGCTTCCCCCACACACACACACATCAGAAATTAAGCAAAAGCATCTCAAGGAAAATGCATTATTTAAAAATTAGGGGATTGAGTGAACTTGAAGCAGCTCACAGGACAACCCAAGTGCCAGCTGGTCTGCCCCAGCACTGTACGGCAGGGAGCAGGTCTCAGGAGTAGACACAGAATTCCAACATCAGCTGTGGATCTCCCAACAAGTGCAACTGGCCTGAACTATTTCTGCCCACTGAGCTTTTGTCAAACATTTAAGATCTTAATCAACCCTCACTCTGACCCTAGGATCACAAGGGAAGATGGATGAGGAAACGGACAACCTCTGACCTTTCCTTGTATTTGTTCTGCCACAGCCAACCTACTGAAAAACAATTGAGGTGGAACCTGCTCACCAACTCCAGTCCCAGACCAGCACCCTTTTACAGACTTTCCCAAACTCAAACTCTCTCCCCCTGCCCCCCAGTCCTCTGTACCAAAACCACAGGAATCCTCCTCACTTCGTCCTTCTCCTCCTCCCTTCCAAAAACCTGTCAGAGCAGAACATTTGCTAAACGATGAAGTTAAGAGGGGAAAGAAAAGGGAAAACCTCATTCAATGATGTCAAAGGCCAAACTGCTTTAACAGCCTCACTGGAAACCAGAGAGGAGCTGCACAGTTCCAGTGAGCTTCATGAATTCACCAAGAGGAACTTCCCAGTAAACTGTTCTGGCTGGAGAATGGCAAGTGTGAGAAAAGGAAACCACAAATAACCACTGATGAAACGGGTTTAGCACTTTCAAATTATGTGCTGGCTCAAATACTCTCAAAGTGACTAGCACAGGCCAACTTCACTCTGGAGAGCACAAGAGACAGAATGTTCCTATTGCCTTTGTCAATATGGCATCACCTGATCTTCTTGTTAATTGGGAAAACAGAAAATTGGGTTTCCTAAGCCCAAACTTGCTCAGGTGCAGCTGAGACCCGTTAGGTAAACTGACATTCATCTCTAAGGTCTAGTCCAACACTACAAAAATAAATTCAAAATGCATGTCAGTATAACCACTGCCCACCAGTAAAACCTCAAGAGATTTCCCCTCAACAACACAAGATTTGTTAGGCAATTAGCTCATCACGTCTGGGCCACTGACGCTGAAAAATGGTAGATCTGTGTCAATCAGAGTGACCCAGTGCTGACCTAATAGGCCTTTAGGAGAAAGCAGAATAATCCCTGTGCAATAAACCAAGATGTGCTCCCCCATTCACTTCCTCCTCTCAGAAGCCAGGCTGTAAATGTGTCGAGAAGCTTTGCCCAGAAGTTATTGAGCTATTAAGAGAGTAACAGTATCTCCACAGCCACCAAGGGCTCTCCTCACATCACCCAGTCAGTACAACAGCCACAGGTTCACACATCTCACAATAAACTGGTTTTCAAGTTTCCATCTCACTGGATTAAAAAAAAAAAAAAATATTAAAACAAAAAAAAAGAGAGAAAAAAAAAGAAAAAACCTGCCCAATTTACCCCATAGAGGATGCCCTATCATTGTGGTGCTCATCTTTCAGTTCTCTGTACAGCCCACACCAATTTTATTGCCACTATATCATACCTAAGCTTTTGTCATATAGCAAAAACTCTAGAAATTAAGGTTGAAGTTTACACTTAGTGCTTCTTTCCTAACAAAGCTTAATTTCAACACATATTGCTGAACTTCATATTGACTGTAGATTAGTGTTCAAAAGAAATCAAGTAAGACATTCAAAAGACACCATTCTCTTAGGAGTCCAGCCCAAGAGCTGTCAGTTACTTGCCTTGCTAACTTGTGCTTAGTCTCAAGATCAAAAAAATGACCTCATGAAAAGCACACCAAGAAGATGTAAGGCAATTGGCTCCAAAAAACCTTTTCTAAAAACATGGTTCCAAATCCCCTAAGGAGCTGAGCACCTTCAGTTCAGCACCAGGCAAAATTAAGCTCACTGACCTGTGCAAGAATCCATTTAAGTCTGATCTTAATTTATGCTTACATGAACAAGAGTTTAGCAGCAGAGGCTAAAGATATTTTATTTATAAACTCCCTTCTCTTCTTCCCTAATCTTTTACAACTTCTTTTTCCAGAAAAGGGAGGTGTAGAGAATTTAGGTATTGAGGTTTTTTCTTTTAGGAGAATCTGTCTTTTATACAGACTTTAATCCACAATTCTGCAGCACACAGGATGGGGTGTGTGGGGAGGGGGGGTGGAGGGGGGGGTGGAGACTTCTAGCATTTCTAAGAGTATCCTAGCACCTCTATTATTTAACTGACAATAGAGACTCTCTGAGAAATGAAAATATTTAACAAAGGCAGCAGTGTCAAATATCAAAGGGTATTTAGTGCTAAAAATTTGCGACAAGTAAAACACCAAAGACTTCCACTTCCCAAAGCAGGAAAGTAATCCAGCTAAAACTCCTGTCCCTGCCTCCCAGACTGGTTCTTAACCCACTGCATTATCCAAAGGAGACTTTGCCAGAATTTCCTGTGCTTAACAAAGTTCACTTGAAAGATTTGTCTCTTCAAACAACGGTAGCTCAACTGCACTGTTGTGTAGTCATTCCCATTTCAGTGACTGTCATGAGCCAAATAAAATTTAGGCACCTGCTAGAAAATGTGTTTCACCTTCTGCCTATTATGGCAGTATCATTTGTTTTACATTATGTAATTCTTAGCCTTGCCACCTGGAGCTATTGGACTTCATTAAACCCCTCTGTCCCACCAAATCCCATGTGGCTGTTAATTACTGGCTTTACTCCATTTACTCTCATCTCTGATTCAATTATGCATTCAACTAAGCCCTAATGAAGAGTACAATATGGCTCATCCTACCTTGGCATTCGCCATTGCGTTCTTCATAGCCAGCATTGCACAGACAGTTGCCAATGGGCACCAGCCATTCGCCATCTGCCCCACAGTACATTTTTGGCACATCCTTCTCTTCTGAGTTGTTGACACAGGAGCCACGAACCTCCACCAGAGAGGATGTATCAGCCCCAGTAATGGTGTCTGGAAACTGTGCCAGGTTCCGAACTGTCAACGGGCACTTCTTATAGAAGACACGAACAGAGACCAAAGCAATGCAGGCACCGACATCCTGAAAAGCCAAATAAAACCCTTTCTTGCTGAGTGGTCCTACATCCCGTATCTCTGTATTCAGCTTCATGATCCTGTCTCCAATGTCCACCTGGGTGAAGCTCTCATCAGCAGCAATGGTATCGATCTTGGCAAACTGGCTCTCTCGAATAAAACGCTCCTTATCATTGTTTGATTCGTAGTAATAAAGGTTGAAAGTCTCTTTGCAAGTTCCCATGACGCCCGGCAGGCTGTTGCAGTCTCTGAGTGTGAACTTGATTTCAATATAAACCCTTTGAGCTCCCTCACGGGGAATCCAGTCAGTTCGTAGCCAATTATTCTGACTGGGCTCCATCACATTGCAGACTTGATAGGTGCGGATCGGAGTGTTCTTCTCATCCATAATACTTACTTCCTCCCACTGCAGAGAGGAAAAGGGGAAGAAAAATATATATCTGTATTAAAAGGAACAACTGAGCTTCACAGCAAACAATCTGCACTTTTCCATTAAAGGGAAACAAACAAACAGAGAAACAAAGACAAACGAGCAGACCAAGTCATAGCCAGGACCTCAACTACTTGGACATTAAAGGAAGAATCTGTCCAGGAGAAACGAGTTCCAAATCCAGTAATGCCTCAAGGAGCAAACATGTTTTAAAGACCCTCTGAACCAATCCAAGAATGCTCCATCAACTGACTAGGTTTATTTGCACTACAGTTCAGTCCACAGGACCCTGCTTAGACTAGGGCTACATACAGGACTTCACAGACTCCCAGTGCAGAACTGGCCTGCAGTGTTTTCTCTGCAGTGGATAACATGTGGACTCTGTCTTGTACGTGGGAATATCCAACACTGACATAGCATGACTTGGTCACACAAAAAACACGAGACAGAGAGAATAACATCCACATTTCTGGCATCACTATCACATAGTTTAAAAATTCTTAAGCCAACTCTTATTATTTCTTTAAGCTGCCAACTCCTTTCCTGGGCTACCCATATCCCAGACACTCAGCAAACAGTCTTTACTTCAGAGCTGGGCAGAAATAGCTGTCTACAGAGAACCAGGTCCTTGATTTGGTGGCACTTAGAGAAGGAACAACAGGTAAAGAGACAACAGCATCAGTCTACCAGCAACACCACCATAACTTCATTATCCAAACAGAGTTTCTTACTAGTGGGAAGGCAGAAAAAGAAGGAATATTATATATCCTTTTCTGGAAGAAATGTCAGGAAACAGCTACAGTCATATCATCAAAAACCCAAAAAGGTTAACAGAGAGGTAAAGTACTGAAAGATCAGGGTAGCTTGCATGCTTCAAAACTGTTACACCCCTCAAATCAAGTTCAGGTATCTTCAGAAGTGCCAAACTAAAAGGCAATATGACTATGAAACAACAACAATACATGTAATCCAAGGAGGGTATGGAAAAAAGAGATTCATGAGTTCAGCATGATGAACTTAGAAAAGGAAAGCACACATACTCAACAGTTCTGAAAAAAAATTGTTTTAAGTATTATCAGAAACAGAAGAAAGTTTATCACAGTGCTCTCCTGGTGGTAAGAAAAGGGAAAGTACAGGCATTAGGGAGAGAAACCTTTCCAGAAAAAAATCCAAACTGTAGCACTTCAATTTATATTATTCAATTTATTCTTCTTTTAAAAAATATTAGATAACGATATGCTGACTAGGTTTGCAGGCGATCCAATGAAGCATATAAAGTTATCCTTAGAAAACAGTAATAACTTTAAAGAGACTTCCCAGAAGTGCTTTTCAGAACTACTGAAGCCATGGCTTTGATAAACAGAAGCCTTCTTAATGTTAAAGGGCTTCTTGTATAATATCCTGCATTCTTCTCACAAAGATTGCTCTTATGCAAGTGATTTTTACTTAAAAAGCTTCCAGCTTAGCTGAATCCGTTTATAGAATGACAGCAGTTAGCACCATGAGTCACTAGGAGCAGAAAGAATAATATTTTATTTGCTGCCTAGAGATAACTGCAAATTAAAATGAAGGAGGGGGGAAAAAAAAAATCAATACTCAGCATGTCACTCCTTTTCAGAGAAAAGGAAAAAAATAAATCTTAAAAAGTCATCTATCAATGTAAAGCATAACGTTGTTAGTAAGAAGACAGAGTTGTTTAATTTACAGCTGCCACAGAGCTAGTTTACAGTTACAATATTGTCTTTATGATCCATCACTTTCCATTCTGCTTATCTTCAGATTGTCTATGCTACCTATATTGTGTGTGGTACAAGAGAAAGGAAGAAGCAGAGGGAAATAATACTTGTTGATGGGATTTCCTTTAGTACATTTACACAATGGAGGATGCTGCTAGAGGATTCAATAAAGAGACCGCTGAGGTCAACAGGCAGACAGCAACTGAATTCAGCAACTTTTCCGATCGAGTTCTTAACACACCCATCTCCTGATCAACATACAAATATACAGAGTTGGGTTTATTTCATAAACACACAAGCAAAAAACAAAAACAAACGTGTGTCTTTCTGACAGAGCTGAAAATAACTACAGCTCCAGATTTCCAACCACTCTAAATGACTTGTAACTCTAAGTATGTGGTCAAAGCTGTAACTTTTTGCTTTCAAGCTGAAATTAACTTTTATAATTCAACTCTTCCCACAGTTTAATGATGCAGAGTAAAACATTCTGGGCACAAAACCTGCTTTTCAACTGTGAAATGCAAGAGTAAATCATTAATTACATTTATAATGCAATTCATTAATTCCTCCAGGGCTACTATATATTTGATTACTGCTAGTCACTGCCACATTACTATGTTTATCTACAGCCCTTCTTATCCACACAACCCTCACACCTCAGGAACAGTGTGGTACAGATCTAGAAAAATACTTTTTTTAATAGACAATAAAAGTATACACAATTAAAGAAAAAGACTGAAGGACAGAATCTTCCCAGAAAGATAAAGGAGTTAGTCATTGCTGCTTGAAATAAATCTGCAGCATATGAAGTTAAAGTAAATGCTTTCCAAGCACTGTATCTCAGAGACAGGCCATATACTCTTCAATTTTTCACTACAGGCTTAAAAATAGAACACGCGTATGTAGGTTTAGTGAAACGAGTCACGTCCACAATAAGAGCACACATTTCCTTCTCAAGCTTGCATGGTGCTTTCAGAAGAAACATGGGGGGAAAGGGGGAATCCAACGGTCATTAATAAAATACAGCTGTCCTCTGATCACTGATTCTACTGCTGACTTATTAAAACTTGTATTTTAGGTCTTGTTTTAATACACAGCATAGATACCCCTTGGAGAGCCATATAAAAGGCCCTGTCTCATTAACCGACCTTTCCAGGGTGCTGGATTAACAAGGAAGCCCAACTCTCACCGAGATAGAGCTGTACCTTTCCACACTGTCAAAAGATGAGGGCAATTGCCTGCAAACTGCAGTGAATGTGCACCGGGGGCGCTGCCAGAGGCCTGCCAATCACTCCCCCACTCTTTGAAAAACCGGGTTTTGGGGATAGCACAGTGTGCTCGGGCACAAGCCGGGACCGTAGTCAAGTTCACCCAGAACAACAATGGGGGAGCAAAACAATCCCCCATTCTCCCATGTTATGGTTATTCAGAGCTTATGCATAATGCATCACCAGCCAACGCAACCTCGGATTCCTTCCGCTCACTGCTGTTTCCTTAGCTCTGCTTCTTCTAATTGCGAGTGGGAACGCACACAAAAAAAAAAGTAAATTTGTAGGTTTCCTGAAGAATCCAGTGCTTTGTTGTGCACAGGTCCTGATCTTTCAGCACTTTTCTTTTTCAATCACTTTGACTTTGTTACTTCTGCTTAAGGATTCTAAGCTGCTTTTGCTCATTTAATATTTAAGGGATTTGAGGGTTTTTTACATTAATGTTTAGTGTGCATTGCTGGCATTTTTCTTAAATTGTTCATTTGAAGAAAGAAAAAGCTTTTCTAATTGCTTATTAAAAAAAGTCCCATGAAGTACAGTCTCCTCCATATCCCTGCAACTCCAAAGTCCAACATTCTTGGGAGTTTCCCACAGAAGCACTGGGCACCCTGCAGGTCAGGGCAGAGATGAGGGAGCAGCAAGGTGTCCACCCACTAATATAAAGCTAAACTAAACAAATAAAGCTACCTTGCATGCAGCTCCACTAAGCAAAGAGGCTCTAAGCCCCAGCAACGATCCTCTTATCATCACAACACCACTGGGCAGTGTATTCAAGCAACCTTCTCTTACAATTGTCTTATTTAAAAGTACATCGAAAGAAAGTGCAAGGAAACACCATCAAGCACTGGGTGCTGCAGTTTATCTGTTCAGAGACCTAAATAAACGATGTTTACACCCTGAAATAGGGCAATGTCCCATCACACCAAAAGGTTTATCCTGTATATTCATCCCCACTCCTTCATCCAGAAATAGAACAGCAATTGCCCTGAACATCCCCCAGCCGAGACAGTCCACAGATAAAATAATAGCAGTGAAGAATGCCAATTCAGCCGGCAGATCACATTTCTTGTTGGTATTTCAGTTTTAAATAGGCATCTAAGCCCATGCCTCAACCAATCTCCTAATTCTGAAACCTCTTTTCTGCCCTTTTGGTTTCCACTTCTTCCATGACAGAACTATCCAAAGGGAGTATAGAGTTTCTCCAACAAAGAGTAATTCACTTGGTAAGCCAAGGAAGAAATCTGACCTCCTCACCACAATCAACAATAATCGAGCCATTAGGACTCTCTGAAAGTTACTAATCACCCCCTTTACCCTTTTGATCAGATAGCGGTTTAAAACTTACCCCTCCTTCCAGGGGACTTGCTATCCACCCCAGCTCTCCCTGAACTGATCTGGAATCCAGCAAGGTAACTGCAGAAAGGTACAAATAAAACAGATTAAATTCCAGCTGCCAAGAGGCAATATTAAAACAAATCGTTTACCTGAACGTTTCCATATGTGTGGAGCACGATCGCATCCACCTTCCACTCGAAATGAAATGTTAGTTCCGACCGCGCCAATATCTTAAAACACTTGGAAAGTCTCTCAGGGGTAGGTCCGAGGAATCGCACGCTCGTTTCCCGGCGCGCCGGAGCCGCTCCCGGGCGCGGAGCGGCGCAGTCCCGGCACACCTGCGGGACACAGCGGAGCGCCTCCCGGGAGCGCTGGGCACCGCATCTCCCGCCGCCCGGGACCGCGACCGCACCTTGGCGATAAGCGGACAACCGGTACTTCCCGGGACCCCGGGAGGGCAGCCAAGCACCGAGAGACCTCGCGGGGGGTTCCCGAAGGGACTGGCGCCCCACGCCCGCACCGCGGGACGACCGTGGGCTTCCCCTGCTGAGCCGCCGCCGGACCGTCCCGCAGAACGGGCTGCACCCCGGCCCCGGGGAACGGCGCGGAGCCGCCGAGAGCTCCCGGGAGAACCGGTTTAATGAGCCGCCCTCGCGGCTCGGGGCCGCCCCAGCGCGGCGGCTCCGCTCCCGGGAGCGCTGCGGTCCCGCGGCCCGGCCCGGCCGGGGTAGGGACAGCGCGGGGGGACGCGTGGGGCGGGCGGCGGCCGCTCCGCTCCGCCCCGAGACACCTGTGCCGGTGCCGCGGGCGACCCCCGGAGCGCCGCCGGGGCAGCTCCGCGACCGCCGGACGGGGAGCGACTACATGGGACAGCGCGGGGTAGGCGGCGAGCGCGGCGGGGAGGGCACCGTCGCCAGCCCGGGGGCACCGAACTTTGCCCCCGGCGCCCCGCCAAGGGAGCGCGGAGCCCGGCCGCCGGCAAAGCCTCACCTTCGTTGGCGGGATAGATCCGGGAGCCGGTGACGGCCCCGCAGACGCCGACGAGGAGCGGGAGGAGGGCGCAGATCGGGACCCCGGCCATGCCGCCGCCGCGCTCCGGCCGCGCTATCCCAGCGGAATAAGTGCCTACATGGAGCGCGGCGCGCGATAGACATTGCTGGGGGGGCGGAGCCCGCCCGCCCGTCAGACCCCGCCGCCAATCGCCGCCCGCCCCGCGCCGCGCGCCCCGCCCTGGCCCCGCCCCCGGCTTTGCCGGC